>NC_090737.1:72213338-72310838 GCF_036898095.1 Palaemon carinicauda
TTGGAGCATGTGATGCCCTTCTTACAATCTCCAATGCTGTACAGAAATCCCTTGATTGTGATCAGGAAGTTCGTATGATTGGCCTTGATTTTAGTGCTGCCTTTGACCGTGTTAATCATGAGGCCCTTGTTTTCAAACTGAAACAGTTGGGAGTGGGTGGGTCGTTTCTTAGCATTATTATTGATTTTTTAAGTAATAGATCTCAAAGAGTTGTTGTTGATGGGCACCATAGTGAGTATAGGAATGTGATATCCGGTGTTCCACAGGGTAGTGTTCTTGGCTCATTACTTTTCATACTATATACACATGACATGTGGTTTGACCTAGAAAACAAGTTTGTTGCATATGCAGATGATGGTACTCTCTTTGCATCAATTCCATCCCCTGAATGTAGATCTGGAGTTGGTGAATCCCTTAATAGAGATTTAGTTAAAATTAGTGCATGGTGCAAATTATGGGGTATGAAGTTGAATCCTAACAAAACTCAAAGTATGATTGTAAGTAGGTCAAGGACGGTGGCTCCTCAACATCCGGATCTCAGTATTGATAATGTTTCTTTAAATTTGTATGACTCTTTTAAAATTTTAGGTGTGACTCGACAGCAAATTTACTTTTGAGAAATACTTTAGGTCTGTGTCTTCTTCATTTGCACATAAAATTGGCTTATTGAGAAAGTCTTTTAAGATTTTCGGTGATCAATCTATTCTGAAAAAGTGTTTTAATTCTTTCATTCTACCTTGTTTTGAGTATTGTTCTCCTGTCTGGTCTTCAGCTGCTGATTCTCATCTTAATTTGTTGGACAGAAACTTACGGTCTATTAAATTTCTTATTCCTGATCTAGATATTAATCTTTGGCACCGTCGTTCAATTAGTTCATTATGCATGTTGCATAAGATTTTTCATAACTCTGACCATCATTTACATTCAGATCTCCCTGGACATTTCTATCCTGTTCGTAATACTAAGCAGGCAGTTAATTCTAATAGCCAGGCCTTCTCCATCATGAGGCTCAATACTATACAGTATTCTAGAAGTTTTATTCCAGCTGTTACCAAGTTGTGGAATGATCTTCCTAATCGGGTGGTTGAATCAGTAGAGCTTCAAAAGTTCAAATTTGGAGCAAATGTTTTTATGTTGATCAGGCTGACATGAGTCTTTTTTATAGTTTATATAAACATATCTGTTTTTGACGTTGTTAATAGTTTATGTAGGACATATCTGTTTTGACGTTGTTACTGTTTTAGAATGATTTATTGTTAACTTGTTCTCATAATTTATTTATTTCCTTATTTCCTTTCCTCACTGGGCTATTTTTTCCTAATGGAGCCCTTGGGCTTATAGCATCTTGCTTTTCCAACTGGGGTTGTAGCTTGGCTAGTGATAATAATAATAATGATAATAGTAACACTCCGTTCTCATCATCTCTGTCTTTCTTCTATTTATCTTCAGCCTAACCTCGTGTGATATTTCATGTATTCTGGTAAGCAAGCATTGCGAGTTTTGTGGCGTTCTGCTAACAAGGACAGCATCATCAGCATACTCTAGGTCTGCTAAATTCGTATCACCGATCCAGTCCAATCCTTCTCCATCATCTCCGACTGTTCTACGCATTATAAAATCCATGAGGAGGATAAACAACATTGGTGACAATACATATATACATACATACATACATACAGTATATACATACATGCATACATATATATATGTACATATATATAATTATATATATATATATATATATATATATATATATATATATATAACACACACACACACACACACACACATATATATATATATATATATATATATATATATATATATATATATATATATTTTATATATATATATATATAAACCAAATGTGGAAAAAGGGAAAAGAAAATCAAAGATATAGAATAATGGAAAAAACTAAGAAGGTGCCGCCAACGCCTAAACTGGAAACTTGTGTTCTAAGCCTGTTTGTGAAAAAAAGAAAAAAAAAGAAAGGATGATAAAAGGATTATGGAAAAGATAGAGAAAACAATTGAAGAAAAGAAGAAAGGAATAAAAACTGAGATTCATAGAAGGGAATGGCCCATGACCTTATATTAGAGAAATGGATATGGATAAGGCAATCCAAATAATGTAAGCAAGGTTTAACATGTTAAAAAAAGTAAATTTCAGGGGAAAATTAAAAATGGATGTTTGTGATCTGTGCAAAAAAGAAGGTAATACAGAGCATTTATTTTCATGTCCAAAAATTGGGAAAGTTCACGGTTCCAGGTTCATCGTTGCTCCCTCCACAACACTATGATCTTGAGCACACTACTAGATGTTTAGGTGCATAGCAGTGCAATCTGTAGAACATTCATTATCATTAGTTACCTCCTACATAAATTACATACTTTTATTTCTAACTTCCATAGCCTGCCTGATATATCGGGCAACTTCTTTGTTTGGTGATTCTAGCTTCATTATTTCTATGCCATTGCTTCTTAATTTTCTTAATTCTTTCCAGTTAAACATATGCTCTGTTGTATCATCTGCCTCACTTATGTACAGCACACAAAGCTTATCCTTTTAATTTTATTTTAAGTATATCATTTTAACCTTGTCTTCATTACTATTACTGCTTCCGTAGCGTTAAATTCACCTATGTAATCTCTTCTGCTATTACTATTGACAAACCTCAACTTGGAAATTTCTGCTGCCTTTTCTTCTATTTTACTTTTAATTTCATTTGCCACTTTGCTGTTCGTTTATTTTGAGTTGTTGCTTTTTATACTTTCTTACTTCTTCAATTTTGATATATTTTATTTTTTGCATATTTCTAAAAGATTTTCCCCCCAGTATCTCCTTAACTAATCGTTTATCATCCGATGTAATGATATTATGAAAGAACATCACCTTTTTATACTCTACTCCATTTTCAACTGGCGATAGTCCTGTTTCTGCCATCAACCCCCAAGAGAACAAAATGTGAGTGCATGTGTTGCAAAATTCTAGAAGAGAACTAGTAGAACACAAAAGTCGGGCAATGAATCTGAAAGAAGAATTCAAAAAATACCACAATAGGTTGCCAAAACTGATAAGAGCAAGGTATTATCCCAACTGATTTCAAGGTAAACTGGGATGAAATCAAAACTTAAGATTTACACCAAGACATGTTTATGGTCTTAGGGAAAAGTTCAATTATACAGTAATAAATGATTGATAGAGTGCATGTTACATTATTTTGCGAAGTGAGCAGTTAAGGTTCCACCAGAAAGCTCTTGATATTAGACGCTCTTCGTGGTGTAAGCTAACATAAGGGATATATACTGTACAACACTACACAGGAAAATGCTAGAAATTGATGGAAGGCCTTCAAATGACCATCATTTGCCCATTCTTGAATCACGTGAAATTACACTTGTATAAGAAAATCACGTTTTCAATCTACGGATCTGGTTACGTTTCTTACGACTTAACTGCATTGGGACGACCGTGCCCGAGATTGGGGTTTTGTATAAAGAAGTTGCAATTAATTATAAATCCTATATCGATATATTTTACTTTGAAATAAGCATTAAACGTAAGTTACTTTTATATAATAAAAAATAGAGAATTTTATAATGACTTGTCACAAAGGATTGGCCGCACCAACGAAATGATGGCTTTATACCGAAATTTGCTCACAATCTGCGATTCGTATAACCAAAAAAGATGTAAAGATAGATATAAGGTAGTTACATATTCATGTTATTTTTCGTCATGGAAAAAACTTCAAGTTAAAAGAAGCATTGGAGAAGGGAAGGAACAAAACATTCATGCTAATGAATACGAAAAACCAAGTAAAAAGTAGTAAATATAAGAATTAATTAAATTCGATTCAGAAATAAAATAGTCATAGAAATGGTCAATCAAAAGATAAGTATAACCTCTAGAAAGTAATACCGCTACTGGGGTGATGGATTATATCATAGAATGTTCTCAACAGAGGAGCCTATGACAGAATAGAAGCAACCTGAATGTGGGAGAACAAGTGCTTTGTAGCCCACACATAAATGTTACTTGAAATTCCAGAAATGTTGACAAATGCAAGATAAATATGAAAGAGAACGTCCACACTTGAAGTGAGGGAAAGACCAAAGGCTACAAGATTATCGTCTAAACGGGACAGAGTAATTTGTCAAGGTTAACATATCACAGAAAACAGAGCTTGAAAAACATTCAAAGTAGCGATAAGAATAAAAGATAACTATCATGGAGAGCAAATTACAGGTGCCAACTGGTTCAAGAAGCCGTGCTGATATTAGGGCACTGGTAGAATGCTAAGATGACATTGGTAAGATCTGGGTTTTGGTTCTCGCTTGTGATGCACCCTGCTGTAACATAAATATTTCTCTAAAAGTATGTCCTCGGTGCCATTCTATGGCATTCAAGACTTAAGTAAATGAAGATATAACTATCTAACAAGATAAAGTTTATGACGCAAAATATCAAGTTATTCAAGAAAAAGATATAAACTGTAACACATGTACATTTTGTATAGGTATACGTATATATTGGGTCTAATAGATACGCTAAATGAGCCCAGAAAGGACCTCCAAAAGTAAAGCAGGAAAGTTTGATAGAGTTGCATGAGCTGTGTAGCAAATCGTATTTCCGGTTAAAAACGAGTAATGGAAAAATAATACTGGGAATCAAATAAAGCTGATTTTCTCCCTTGAAATAATTGCATGAGTCAAGTCATTTGTCCTTCGCAAAGAAAAACAAAGTAGTTTACAATGAGTTATAAATCAGGAAACGTTTACGATTTCCGTTTTAAACGAAAGTATAATAAATAAGATACTTGATATTATATGTAACTGCTTTCGAAAGCCTACGCAGATGGTGAGCAGAGATGAATGCAAGTTTCCTTTATCTTTTTTTTTTTTTTATTGCTAAGCCTTTGGGTTTATCTCGATCCAGGCTACATAGAATATTTTTTTTCCGAATAATTTAATAAGTAAAGCCATGAGATGTAAAGCTTATAAGTAGATTTGAAAATCCACAATACAATATTTAACTTTGAATCTAAGAGTAAGAACGCTTGACCTCTATTGATTATACTTCTACCTAGTCCAAGACTCGTTACTTTATGGTCCTCAATCAATGTAATTATAGGAAAGCATTACACCGCAGGGAAATATGTTCATGACTGCAGTAATAGCAGTAGTGGTATACAGTATATTATGTATAGTAAGAGTAATAGTAGTAGCAGGCTAGTAGTTGTAAATTGTAACGTGCATTTGCTGTTCTCAGCCTAGTTCTAATTTGTTAAAGTTTAACTCCTTCCTGTAGGCTACTATAAAATATCCATAAATTCTATTCTGCTATCAACTTAATCTTTAAATAGATCTCCTGCAAGTAAAATTTTAGCTATCAATCTTCTCCGAGCCGCATAACTGCAAGAGACCGTCCTTGGCCACAAGAGCCAGCCATTTTTCCTCTTCTTATTCTTTAAGAAAAAAAAAAAAAAAACGCGATTTACCCATACGAATCTATTTTTTTTTTTTTCAAAAGCCTTAGAATATGTAATTAATCATTGAACAACACAGTGTAGTCCTACCCCACTCCCTCATTGATATTGAGAGTCTAAGGGCGTGCCGTCCTCAACCAGTGCTCTTCGAGTTTGAAATAAGCGAATTTTGAACTGCGCCATAAGCGTCTTTTCAGGCGGGGTGGGGGGGGGGGGTGGGGGGGGGGGGGGGTGGGGGCTAAAGTTTGAAATGGGGCCTCACCCAGAACAAAAAAAGATACGAGGAAACACTCCTAAATGCGATTTCCTAGCAGATGCCAGTAGATTGTAGCAACAACAAAATCATATCTTTTTGGACGAGTTTTATGTGACCAATTACAATTTGTACAAAATGACCATCATGGAATACTGGTAGACCTACTTGATGAATTTACCAAAAACATGCTACAGATGTTAGTTCTTTGCTATAAACTCATTCCAATATCGATCAAGTTTGGGCTATCAATTTCTAATCTTACCATGTTTTACTTACTATTTATGGCTATCATTTGTTTTTCAGTTCCAATTTTGTCTCTGAATTTTTACCGGCTTTTATATTATCTAATGCTTTAATTGATAAGTATGTTATTTGTCTTTGGTTTTAAACTTTAGTGATGAGGTATGAAGATGAAACCTTACAAACAGAGAAGTACTCCATAGATTTGATGACACTGCAATAGTCATAAAAATCAATGCTTTTAAAATGTCATTCCATCAGGAAAACTATATATATATATATATATATATATATATATATATATATATATATATATATATACATGTATATATATATATATATACATATATATATATATATATATATATATATATATATATATATATATATGTGTGTGTATGTGTGTGTGTGTTTGTGTGTGTATGTATGTATGTGTGTGCGTGTGTGTGTAGAGAGAGAGAGAGAGAGAGAGAGAGAGAGAGAGAGAGAGAGAGAGAGAGAGAGAGAGAGAGAGAGAGTAGAAAAGGCCATCTTTGGAAACTGAAATTGGGATATGATAGGATTTAATGAAATCAGAAGTTAAAAAAGGGTTATAGCTGAGCGGCTAAGGGCCACTTTTCACCAGAATCGTTCAGTTTGTGAAGAAAGCATGAAACTTGATATGTGAACTCTATGGGACCTATGGTTCATAAAAAAAAATAGACCCTAGAAAATAGTGTCCCCTGGTGGCCGCCATATTGAATTCCAATATGGCCGCCAAAATCTCCTATTTTTCTGAAACTTTTGTGTTATATCGGGTAATAGACCATAAAATCACTGTCTATCTTCATGTTTTCAATTTCAGAGGATCAGTCGATGTTATTAACTTTAAAAGTGACCTAATGCCGGCCATTTTGGATTTCAAGATGGCCGTCATATTATTTTTTTTACTTTTAGATTTTATTTCATAGTGTTTGTATGCTTATTATAGTTTTATACATGGATCTCATGTAACAAAGACACGAAGAGCTCATCAGGTAACATTGGCCACACTACATATTCTTCGGAGACAAGCTTATGAGGAGGTTAACACATCAACTGCTGACAGGGCTCTCGACTCTGAGAATGCATACCTTCAATGGTGTGAACAGATGCGTCTTGAACATCCCATGTTTCATTTTTGGAGTATGGTGTTTGATCTAGAACGTACACTGCTGACATTTGTGAGAGCAATTAGTACGTCTGATTTCGAGTTGTATGTCGAAACTTTGGCCAAACTTACCCCTTGGTTCTTTGCCATGGATCATGTGCATTATGCAAGATGGCTTCCAGTCCACATTAGAGACATGTCTACTCTCCAGCAAAGATGCCCAGAGGTTTACAATGCTTTCATGCGAGGTGCATTTACTTCCAATAAAACTGGAAATACCTTTTCAGCTATTTGACTGGACCAAGCCCACGAGCAGGTTAATGCCCGTGTAAAGGGAGATGGTGGAGCTATTGGATTAACAGAAAACCCTGGTGCCCTGCGACGATGGATGGTGTCTGGTCCACAGCTCTCACAAATTGTAGCGGAATATGAACTTGAAATGGATCCAACAGATGCTGCAGACACTGGCAGCAAACATCATGATCAAAGCCACGCCACACAAAGAACTTTCTTGGAGGATGTGCAAGCTCATGTTCACACAATGGAGGAACTTGGAAATCCTTTTCTTGATCAAAGCAAGAACTTGTCTACAATTGACACACAAGATATATTGTCCCAGTGTGTAGTTGACAGTATAAAAAAAATTGAAATACTTGGGACAGAACAATTCAAAACCTTCATTGAGGAGCGATTAGTGAAAAATGAGACAGCAATAAGTGCACCAATTTCGAGAAATTCATTCCTGCTTTTTAAAAGTAAATCAAAATCTGGTGTGTCTAAGGACAAACAAAAAGGTCTAGAACTTAAGAATGACTATAGTCTCTTCTCCAGACTCTATATAGCTAGCCAGATGAGGGAAAGTAACCTCGATGATTTTTTCAAACATCAGAACCAGCTATATCCGCCATCAATATCTTCAGGAGGGAAATTGAGGAAAGGGAAAAAGTCTGATCTTGTAGACTGTCTCCAATCTCAAAACAAGGATTTGCACTCAAGTCATCCTATTGTTGATGTTCGAGTCTTTGACGGAGCAGCTGTTGTACACTTTTGCCAATTGGAGAAGCTAAGACATTTTGGGAGTATGCTAAGGAGGTGTTCCTACCATATGTGATGTCTGAGTTACAGAAATCTTTTCGAATTGACATAGTTTGGAATGTTTACTTGAAGGACAGCTTAAAACTCTCTACAAGAGAGAGCAGAGGAACTGGTGCTCGCCGACGGGTGTCACAAAATGTCAAGCTTCCAGGAAATTGGAAAAATTTCCTTCGTAATGATAACAACAAAGATGAACTTTTTCAGTTCCTAGCTAACGAGTGTGTTTCAAATGACACTGGAAACAGAGTGATTGTATCCACCTTGAATGAGTCTGTTGTTAGCTCAAGTCTAGATCTGCAAACGGATCGACTTCAGCCATGCACACAAGAGGAAGCAGATTCAAGGATCCTGCTGCATGTCCAGGATACAGTTTTGTCTGGCTTCAAAACAGTGATGATTACAACAGTGGACACTGATGTTGTTGTCCTGGCAGTTGCTAGTTTCAGTGACATTTCTAACCTTCAGGAGCTATGGATTGCCTTTGGAACTGGCAAAGACTTTCGGTACATCCCTATTCATGAGATAGTATCTTCAATTGGTCCTCAGAAGGCAAAAGAACTGCCATTCTTTCACGCTTTCACGGGATGCGACACAACAGCATATTTTGCAAATTATGGAAAGAAAACAGCTTGGAACACTTGGATTGCATTGCCAGAAATAACAGAGATTTTCATCTTGCTATCGTCTCCATGCATACTTTAAGAAGAGGTCATTGGCAAACTGGAGCGGTTCGTAGTTTTGATGTACTGTCGTACTAGTGATGATATCCATGTGAATGCAGCACGAATGAACTTGTTCACAAAATGTTCAAGAAACATTGACAATATTCATCCGACCAGGGCAGCACTTGAGGAGCATATCAAGAGATCAGTTTACCAGGCAGGATACATCTGGGGCCAGGGCCTCCAATCTCAACCGCAACTCCCTTGCGCAAATGACTGGGGCTGGAGAAAAAATCTGAGGATGGATGTTACAAACCTATGTGGACAACTTTACCAGTAGCTGAAAAAGCCTGTCTTGCACTAAATCTTGCTCAGGAAACTGCAAATGCTTTAAGACATTCAAGATTAAAAAGGCTTGCACCCAGCTTTGCAAATGTAATGGTAATTGCTCTGAGGTTTAACTGACAAACTTTTGACATTTTGACTTTGATAATCATGAGGAATGCAACCTTGACCTGCTTAAAATGCATCTTTACTTTCATTTTTTGATTGGTTGTATTATAACCAAATGTGACCCTGATATTGATATATGCTTTTACTAGGAGATACTATATTGAACGTTCAGCTGAAAATGCATTTTTACCTAAATAAACAGCATAAATTAAGAAAGTTTGGTCTATAAAATTTGTTAAGGCAGCCATTTTGGAATCCAATATGGCTGACATAAGGGGATAAGATTTCAAGAAATATTCAAATGTACCACCCACCTTTGAAACACTTGGAAAACCTGGAAATTTTGCATTTCGCATCATTGACCATGGAACACTTTAACCCTATATTGTCAGCAGCAGCCATCTTGAAATCCAATATGGCTAACACAAAATGAAATTTTAAATATGCTAATTGAAAATTCTCAACCCTGAAAACATTGGGGTGACATCTAGAAATTGTTCAATCAATCAGAAAAAAAGATATTCTATGAGATATAATATAATCTGAATTTTGGTGTCGGCCATCTTGGAATCCAATATGGCCGACATTTGGTAAAATTGACAATGGGTCCATTGGATTCCTTGATCCTCAAAACATGGGTGAAGGTGCAGGAATTAACATTCTACCTCCCTTAGTTACGGAGTTATAGACTAAAATAAGTAAAAAATTGCGGCCATTTTGAAATTCAATATGGCTGCCACCACGGGATCGATTTTTTTGGGGTCTATTTTTTTTCATGATCCTTAGGTCCTAAAATACCACTGTGGAAAGTTTCATGCTTTCTTCACAAACTGAACGATTTTTCCCTTAGCCGCTTCACTATTATATCTTTGGTTTCAAAGGACATGAGAGGAATAAAGAAAATGAAGTGGGGTTTCTTATCAATAAAAATCGTACAGGTAGCGTAAAAAAATCTTATAGTATCAGTGTCATAATTGCAGGATTGATTATCAAACTAAATAAAAGTATCCACCAACAACAACCAATACAGATCTGTAGATATCTTGAAAAAAGAAACATAAGACTATTTGCATTTGTTTTGGGCGATTTCAATGTAAAGTTGGTCATAAAAAGAGAGGAAAATTGGCTATAGGCAAATTTGGAGTAGGCCCGAGAAATGAAAGATGAGACATCCTTGTAGAATTTTCTGTAAAACTATTTAAAAATCATTATCATTTTTTATTCTCAGTGAAAAAGTTAATTTAGTTAGAGAAATACGTCTTAAACAAATTAAAGCTATGTGACCATAGTATTGTGATAAGTAAAATTTGTCCAGAAAGAAAAAAAGCTTATTTCAAGAAAGAAAATAAACAGTCCTGTAATAAGAGAGAAATATTATGAGTTTAGTTTAGCAATACAAAATAGGCACTCCTAGCTACATGACGAAATGGGACATGAAGAAAAAATGAGTAGTGATTTAACCAAATTTGTTTTGGAGTCAGCGCAAGAGCTAGGGGGAAAATTTTCTAAACAAGATGAAGGAAAACTATCAGAAAACACAAAAATCTAATAAAGAAAAGATTGGAAATGAAGGTAAAATCTAAGCAAGATGAAATCACCCATATTTCTTAACAGACGGAGTGGAGATCTTATAAGCCGATGACCTACAGAAGGTACATTCACACAAAAGTACCCAGAAGGCACTTGATATGATCCAGGCCAAATGAAAAGACCTGGGCCGAAGATCAACACCAACAAGACCGAAACAATGGCCATGAAATACCCAGAAGAGCCTACGAACTTTATCCTGCAAGATTATAATGTAAGTATATGTTCTCCGTACGTAGGGAGGGAACTATTCCTGATTCATGCACTGCATGCTGATGTAAGCAAGTCAGTCAGTCTGTATTCGGATCTTGTAAGAGACACACTATCTGATATTATACTCCTCACCGAAAACTCTGTCTCATTGCCATCCTCCAATCCTAAACATCCTATATGGCGCAGTGAGATACTTATGCTTTTAAACGGTCAACATGCCGACCCTACGAAGACCTATAGTTCCTGCCTGGAGATATGCTGGCCTGAGGAATCCCAACCAACCGGCCCTTCGTGACGCAGCACACGCACAATTATGGATGGCGCAACAGCAACTTGCAATCAAGGCCCTCCAGACCGGACTTGCCAATGTTGCCCCATCTGGAACACGTGGTTCCCCGGTTAGGGTCACAGCATCCGCAGCCCCTGAAAAGTGCGAGATGAACATGTCAATGGCCCCGTTTCGATCATGGCGAAGATCAATGGAGTGCTGAATCCTTTCCTAACTGGCAGTACCGAATCAAATTGGATGGCAGTGGACGTCTGTAGCTAAGAAACAGGAGACATATTGTACCTACTAACAGCCTCAACCTCTCTCACATGCCGTCTCCACCTCAACTCTGTTGGAGGTGCCAGTATGCCCTAAGAGGCAGACTACGTGCCCTGCATGGTTCTCCGACTACGTCATGGACAATGATAACGTTTGTTATATGCAATTCTCCTTTTTATTGTAATTGTACCTGTTTATTGTTCCTCGTTACCCTGCCAGTAACTCTATATACAATTTATGCATGAATAATGTAATCATGTGAATAATTATTTCAAATTTTCCTTTTTTGCTGCTACAATTTATGTTTAGTTATGTATAAAAGATGCCGAGTATTTTCATTTTCTTCCAAGTAGTAGCATATTGATAACCATTTATTATACGATATATGTATTTTTGTCTTGGTTACTTAATCGATTGCTGTTTGATTTATGCAAAATAACTGTATTCTTATGTGAAATTTTCATTCAGGTATTAGCCATTTCCTGTATATACTCATACTTTAAGAAAAATCTTCGGCGGAAGATGTTAGATTATAATGTAAGTATATGTTCCCCCTACGTAGGGAGGGAACTATTCCTGACTCATGGACTGTATGCTGATGCAGGCGAATCAGTCAGTCTGTATCCGGATCTCATAAGAGACACACCGTCTCATATTATACCCCTCACCGAATACTCTGTGTCCAAATGGCATCCTCCAATCCTAAACATCCCAAATGGAAGAGCCCATAGAATGGGTAAAACAATTACTGTATCTAGGAGTAATCATCAGCAAAACTCTATCACCTGCGAAAGAAGTTATCCACCTCAGGGAGAGAACAAAAACTTGTCTTTCAGCCATGACACGAATGACATCCCTCAAATAAGGAGTATCCAAAAGCCTCCTAAGACTATTCTACATTAAAGCAATTCGATCTCACATCAACTATGCAGCACCCACACTCACCTCACTGACCGAAACTCAAAAAGCCTCTCTAGAAATTGTACAAAACAATGCTATGAGACTCATCAGCGGCTCTCCAATGTGGACAAGACTATGCTTGTTAAGAGCCGAAACTAATCTAATTTCCTTTCAGCAAGGGTCGACATCAGAAACTGCAGTATCATATTCAAGTCAATCAAAGCAGACAGAAACTGCCCTTTAAACAACTGACTCAAAAGCTTATTTATAGATCACCCCCCCCCCCGTTTTTTTTTAGCTTTTATATGGTGTAGTATGTGATTAATAAGAATATATTTACTCATTGCAGTGCTGACTTATACCAGTTGATATATATAATTTTCCCCACTGAGAATAATATTTGGGATGATTTTGGGCACACATGACCTTGTGGACAATTTCAATTAATCATAAAGATAGTGTCAATAGTATCGATACTTGTTCGGGGACATGTGGAACGAAAACATATTCTTATGGCCATAAGTATGGTGCCTTTCGTTACGAAGGACAGTGTCCTGACTAAGACTTAAAAAATGAAACATGTGTACTATAGGTGCTACTAAGGTCATCGGATCCATCTAAAGATCCATGAAAACAAAATGTTTTCTGAAGATGTGAATCTCCAAAAAGAACTTCGTCAAGGTCCATTGTATTAGCTTCTATGTAATCGCAAATGTAAATACGAAATATGAATTATATATATCATGTTTGTATCTTCGCTCTTCCCTCGCACTGACAAGGGCCTGAAATAACATGTCTGTTTTTCTCACCGTTAACTGTTAACCGGTGCGGTGTCGGTTGAACATGAAATTGCCTGTTATTTCTTTTGTGCCCTTTTTGCCTGGAATTTATTTATGTAAAAATGGATGCTCTGTAATAAAGTTACTCAGTTGCTTTCATCCTGCCTTTGAGCCACAACCTTCTCTCGGCCCGTCACAATGGCTCCCCCCCTACCCCGGAGTGACTAATGTGACAAGCCGAGAGAAGGTTGTGACTCAAATGCAGGATGAAAGCAACTGAGTAACTTTATTACAGAACATCCATTTTTATATAAATAAACTCCAGGCAAAAAGGGCACAAAAGACATAACAGGCAATTTCATGTTCAACCGACACCGCACCGGTTAACAGTTAACGGTGAGAAAAACAGACATGTTATTTCAGGTCCTTGTCAGTGCGAGGGAAGAGCGAAGATACAAGCATAATATATACACAAAATGAAATGTCGTTACTATGTACGATCGTGTGACACACGGTTGGTACACAGTAGTCAAAATATTCTTGTATTTCTATTCATGTCGAATGGATAGATCAACCGTCACATATATATATATCAAACACAGATGGGATAGATTCCAATCTTGGCATAAATAATTTTCATATGGGTATACGTTTTTACAAAAAAAAGAGCGGATGTTGATATTATACAGTAGGTTCATACACAATTAGCAGCAAAAAATTAATAAAGCTGTGACTATTTTGTTATTCTTTCCTAGAGCCCTCCCCTGCAAGGAGAAAAAAGTCTAATGCTAAACACACTAAAATATTATATATATATATATATATATATGTATATATATATATATATATATATATATATATATATATATATATATATATATATATGCATATATATGTATATATATATATATATATATATATATATATATATATATATATAGGTTAATATAAATGTAAATATATTATTGCTTATTATCAATTCCTCTCACGTCCATTGACGCAAAGGGCCTCGGTTACATTTCGCCAGTCGTCTCTATCTTGAGCTTTTAAATCAATACTTCTCCATTCATCATCTCCTACTTCACGTTTCATAGTGTTCAGCCATGTAGACCTGGATCTTACAACTCTTCTAGTGCCTTGTGGAGCCCAGGTGAAAGTTTGGTGAACTGATATTTTTTTGGGGAGTACAAAGAGCATGCCCAAACCATCTCCATCTACCTCTCATTATGATCTCATCCACATAGGACAGTCGAGTAATCTCTCTTATGGTTTCATTTCTAATCCTGTCCTGCCATTTAACTTCCAGTATTCTTCTGAGGGCTTTGTTCTCAAATCTACAAAATCTGTTGGATATTGTTTCATTGTTATACCACGTCTCATGTTCATATAATAACACCGATCTCACTAAACTGATATACAGCCTGATCTTTATATGTAATTTCAGGCAATTAGGTTTCCAAATTTATAAATGTAAATATATAGATTTGTATATTATATATAATATACAATACTATACAATAGAGATATAAGAAATATCTTTGACAATAGAAATTGTGAAACACATGAGTCGGTACCAAAAGCAATAGTAGGAGAAGTAAAGAAATCATTAAAAGCCATAAAAAGAGGTCAAGCATCAGAAAAAGATGGCTTAACAATTGATTTGATAATAGATTGAGGAGATTTCATAATAGTAAAACTCGCTAATTTTTACGCAAAATTTAAGCAAGAATGCTCTATACCTACAGCTTGGAAAAACTTAATTACTATACTAATTCATAAAAAGGGAGACACGACAGGCCTGAAAAATTACCGCCTAATAAGTTTACTCTTAGTGATATATAAATTATTTACAAAAATCATATTAGACCTAATAAAAAGACAATTAGACTTCAATGAACTGAGAGAACAAGCAGGCGTTTATAAGTAGAGGCAAACAGAAAACACGTGAAGTGTTTGCTACGTGTCACAAGTTTAGGGGGTAAGCAGGGTAATGCCTTCCATGGCCATGATTAAAGTGAAACTGTGTATTCAATAACTGACTATATCTATTTTGGTAGTAGACCCTCTTCAATGCATGTTTTATTGAATATGATCGCTGCCTCAGTAGCATTGATTTTGTATTCTATCCTCTCAATAGATCTGATGATTTTCTTTTCAGCATTACTGCATTCTGGCAGTAACAGGGCAAAATTCATCCTTCCTCATGTGTAAGTTAAATCCTATGTAGGTCAAAATCAGGATTAATGTAGTTTACAAAATGAATACACAAAGTAAGTAAAGTTCAGTTTACAGCACCGCGTTTTGAGAGGTATCACCTCCCATCTTCAGGCTGGAGTGTTTGAAATGGTTGTTACTTCAGATTGCCCGGACCTTACGACCAGGCACGGGCTCTTACACACTCGCAGCCCGTAGGTGTGTTTTTGGGTTTGTAGGTGGTTTGGAATATGGGATAATCTGCAACTATTATTTATAGGGGGTTTGGGATGTGGGTTAAGGATAATTGGCCACTTTTATTTATTGCCAATTTAGCTGCATTTTTATAGGCGCCCCAGCCTCTTTAGGTCAAATGAAAAGGAAGAAGGCGACGGAGGGGAGAAAACATCCTCCCCAAAGGAATCCACTGGCTCCCGTCGTTCAGTTGGATAGAAAGAGGTGCAGCAGTAAGTCACAGTGAATGGGAGAGCTCGGGAAGGAGTTAGGAAATGTTTTAGTTTGAGACATTGGTATAGAAGGAGTGAAAAACTTCCTTAGTAATCTAAGCTTAGGTTTCTAGGATGAGCAATAGTATAGAATTTCAACTTAAGTAGGAAAGAGCTGAAAAGGAAAATTTTGTTGCCGAATATGAGTGGTAGAGAAAGGGGGGGGGGGGGGGAAATACACATTCATGTACCTGAAAATACTAGAAAAAAAAATGGAAATCAAATCTTAATTATGTGTTTCAGTCATTGAGACGTCTATGTGCTTATCAAATTTAATGTTAATTGGGAATGGGTCCTGAAATTCTTTAATGAGAGAAGAGAATAGGGGGGAAGGGTAGCTGTGAAGAAAGGCTGAAAATGTATCAACATTTGCAATGATGTGTTTTACGATTGCTGTTATAAGAATGTTAGAGTTGAAATCCTGTCTTAGTATGGTTGTTTCTCGACAATGCATCAGGTAGTGTTGCAGAGGTTCATCTGTCAGTAGCTGAAGGTTGTTGTACGGTCTTTCCAGTCTCTGTTGTGCTGCTGGATCCTCGTCACTGTCGATGATGATTTGCCAGTTGCACAGATACCACAGTCACAGTCTGCAAATAATAACTGCAATTTGGCGGGGAACGTTTCTTGCTAGAGGATCTGGGATTAGGATAGTTGCTTTGATGTACCCATTTAGCTGATCTGGAGTCTTCGAGGAAGGCTCACCTTACTTCCCTTGTCTTTTGCATGTTGCTTAAGGCTGTCATTTGATTCTTGATGATTTTCAGTGAAGGTTGAAGTGTGATACTGATTGTCTGGCACATCAAGGCAGACTTGGCCAGGTGATCGGCTTCGTCATTGCCAGTGATTCCAGTGTGACTTGGAATCCAATTCAGGATGATCTGCCTGCTGTTGCTTTGGTGACCTAAGGCTAGTTACTGTATTGCTGTGATTAGGTAGATGTTTTCAGTAGGTTGATTGTTACTGAGAGCCAGAATGGCTCCTCTCGAGTACGTGTGGATTATTGTATTTCCTTCAGGTAGACTGGCTAAGTGTTCAAGGGCTTTGGCAATCGCCACTAGCTCGGTTTGCAGGGTAGAGGTGTGGTTGGGGAGCCTCTAGTTTTCTTTGTAGCCCGATGGAGAAACGATTGCTGCTGCTGCAGGAATGTCATGGTTTAGCGATCCATCAGTATAATAGATGTTGGGGGTGGAGGTGCTGTTGATTACATTTTTGGCTGCTGCAGTAAGTTGTTCTGGCTTACAGAGAGCTTTGCTTGCTACTGAGAGTACGGCGAAGTTGTACTGGAAGGGATCTGGTGACCATGGGGCAGGGGTGATGTAGCCGTTGCGCTTTCATTGCCCCTTCATCTTGAAGGCTTCATTCTGCATTTTCATTCTTCTAAGTGTATCCAACAGTCTCTTTGCATATGTCTTTGGAGGATCGATCTCATGCACTAAGGGGAGGAGTCTTTTGAGGGTATTGTCTGCTTTGATTGACCTGAATATGATACTGCAGTTTCTGATATCAATCCTTACTGAAAAGGAAATTAGTTTAGTTTCGGCTCTTAACAAGAAGAGTCTGGTCCACACTGGAGAGCCGTTGATGAGTCTCATAATGTTGTTTTGTACAACTTCTATAAATGCTTTTTGAGTTTCGGTCAGTGAGGTGAATGTAGGTGCTGTATAGTCGATGTGGGATCAAATTGCTTGAATGTAGAATAGTCTTAGGAGGCTGTTTGATACTCCTTGTTTGAGGGATGTCATTCGTTTCATGGCTGAGAGACGAATTTTTGTTTTCTCAATGAGGTAAGTAACTTCATTGGCAGGTGATAGAGGTTTGCTGATGATTACTACTAGATACATGAATTGTTTTACGCATTCTATGGGTTCGTCCATGAGGGTGAAGTTCGGAGGGCCTTCCATGTATTTGATAGCCATTACTTTGGTCTTGTTGGTGTTAATTCTTAGGCCCAGGTCTTTGCATTTGGCCTGGATCATATCAAGTGCCTTCTGGGTACTTTTTAGTGAATGTGCTTTCTGTGGGCATATAATACATAAGTCATCGGCAAATATGAAGATCTCCACTTCGTTTGGGAGGTCTAGAGCGGTAAGATTCTCCATAAGTAAGTTGAATAGATATGGGCTTCGTATACCCACCTGAGGGGTTGCCTTTTCCAGGGGGATTAATTCAAAGGTTTTTCCTTGGAAGGGGACTCTGGCTTCTCAGTTCTGGGTGTAGTTCCGAGTCCATGCCAGTAGGTGTTATTTTACTCTTTTCTCTATAAGTGTGAAGAAAATTGCTGGGGAGCCGGCTAGCTCAAAGGCTTTCTCGTGGTCAAGAAGGATGTCAAAGGCTTTTTGTCGTTAATTGTTGTAAGGTCATTGGTTATACATTCTTGAGTGCCTATGCCTTCTCTGTAGGCATAAAGGCGAGGATGTAGTGGTCCTATTTTCCACCGCAGTCTGCTAAGTATCATTCGTTCAACGACTTTCTCAGTGCAGCTAATTAAGGCTATGGGTCTGTAGGCGTCTGGTTCTTTGGGTTTTGGATGGGTATCGTGTCTTGTTGGTTCCATATTATTGGTCGGAGCCTTTTAGTGGGTGTTCTATTGATTAAGTGTAAGTACACCAACTTTGCGGGACTTCCCACATTCCTTAGCAAACTGTAGGTGATTAGATCAGCTCCAGGGCAATGTCTCTTCTGCCTTTTGCAGCTAAGTTTTTTGCAATTCTGTTTTCTTCTGCTAATGGGTCTGGGGGGGGGGGGGTGACTCTAGGTGTGCTATTTTTCCCAGAAATCTTATTGAACCAGCTAGAGATGTGTTGTTGCTGATTTCGTGACACCATGAGTACCATTTGTCTATATTAACCTCCAGTGTTACTTATATGGAATCTTTAGTGATTCCGACTAGTAGAGTATGAAGTTCATCAGTTCTCTGAAGAGCTTTCTAGTTTGGTTGATTTTTGGGTTCATCTCCTTGTTGCAGCTGTTGTATTACCAAGTTTCAGCATGCTTTGTTCCTGAATACTTTTTCTGAGGCATGAATATACTGGCAGCAGCATCGAGCTGTTGGTTGAATTCTAGTGATAAGAGGCAGATGTCGTTGTTGGGATTCTTTATGTATTCATGAGCCCACTCTGTCATAGATTACTCGAATCTTACCCAGTTTGCAAAGTCTGGGTTCCACCTTTTTGGGGGAGGAGGAGGAGGGAGGTATTTCTCGAGCTCGAGGTAAATTTCTATTGCAAAGGGATTACTTGTTAGGACAGGATGCAGTCATTAGTTAGCACCCCTTTTGATGGAGCTTGACAGGAATGTGAGGTCTAGTCAACCGCCCATTAGATGGGTTGCTTCTGCCACATTGTTTAGCAGTCACATCTGGATGTTCTTGTTGGAGGGCGTTCAGATGTCAGCCTGTCTGGCTTGTTGCCAATACTGAGTTCAGAAACGGATGATGGGCATTGAAATCGCCTGCAATGATTGTATCATCCTCAGAGGCGTCAGTGAAGAGCCCCTCTGCATTGATGCTTCTGTTTGGAGATTTGTAGACATTGTGGACCATGAGGGTTGTGGCTTGTGGAGACACTTGAACACTGAGTGTCTCTGTTTCTGTCCCATAGTTGATGCTTTGTACTCTTTGAGGGAATGCTATTGTTGAAGAGAGTAGTTGATATCCTCGTTGTTGGTGTTAGATACGTGGTATACACTTTGTATCCTCCAAAAAAGAAGGGTGCGTTCTCACTTAATAAGGTCTTCTGCAGCACAATAATGTCAGGAGATTGCACTGAGGTTTGGGATTGTAGGAAGGCCAACTTAGTTCTGAGTCCGCAGATGTTCCATTGGAGCACTTTCACTTTGGTGTTGTTAATAGTACCTCTGTTTGTTGTGTGTGTTTGTATTAGGATAATTCACTGGAGACACTATGAAGAGACTAGTGTACTGAGTTCTTAAGTGGGACTGTTGAAAACAAAATCGTCTAAGGCTTGCTGTGAGTATTTGATTTTATGAGCATTCAAAAAGTTACTTAGTACATTTGATAATACTGCAATAAAGGCAACCATGGGGCAAGTGATAGGGTCTAGGTCATTCCAATTAGTGGGGGGTGAATGAAGGGGGTGGAGGGGCGTAAGGCGCTTAGAGGGCTTCTGATGGTTGATCTAGGGAGGCTGAGAAAATCCGTTAAGGAGTTAGTGGTAACAGAGGTGTGGGTTATTCGTGAGGTGGATTGTGGATGGGTTTGATCATGAGTGACAGGGATAGAGGGGGAAGCTGGTCTTGGTGAAGGGGAAGGAGGAGTGTGGGAGGGGGCTCGTTGTGACTTTGGAGGAGGTTTAGGTGGATGGTGAGGTTTAGTTTTGTAGATAGGCCGTGGAGGAGAGGAAAGTTTAGGAGTAGCATGTTGGGTAGGAGGAGGATTAGGCTGAGGGGGTGTGGTTGGCTTAGAGAGAGGTGCGGTTAGTTGGATGTTGTTGGGTTCGACATGGCTGCAGTTTGTAGTGGCGGTGCCTTACCGGACATCTGTCCTGCCTAGCATAGCGAGGTCCTCGGTAGTTGGGGCCCTTGGTGATGGTGGGTTGTCCAGCCTTAAATCTGGAGATGCAGTAGTCGGTGGGGTGTTGTCTACTTCTACAGTCTGCACAGACCTTTGGGTCTGTGCAGCGTTTCCTGTGGTGTCCAAACTTCTGACACCTGACGCATATCAGGGGTTCTGGGAAGTATTCTTCCATGTTGAAGGTTCCTCAGTAGTCAAAGGAGATCTTTGGAGGTCATAGTTCTTTATAGACAGCTTTAAGCTTGTGGGGTCTCCTTCCGGATTTCCCCTCGCAGCTCTTTGTCAAAAGGATGGATGGGTGGTTCAGCACTAGTTCTAGAGGTAGGTCGAGGTCGTAGGTGATTATTATGGGGTTAAGATACTGGATGTTTTCCTGCTTTACAAGGAAGTCCGAGGTCTCCTTGTCCTGTGCAGAGATGGTGAGTTGTCTGATTGGCATCTTCAGATGAGGGTGTTTGTTCTCCATTGCAGCAATGGCAGCATAGGAGGTCGTGTTGTGGCTAGGAATAAGCTTGAATCTTTCTTGATGGGCATAGGCGCTTACGGTGGTCTATGTGGAGATAGTTGCTGAATAGGATGAGTGATGGTTCCATTGTTGTCCTCTGTTTCGTTGTTCTGGTCGTTCTCTGTGTTTTCTTCTCTGTTCCCTAATGTTTCCTGGATGTATTCCATGGCTGGTTGGGTGGACGTGGTAGGTCGTTACCTGGTGGTTTGAAGGGTGAGGCATCTAGGCTTCATAATCCTTCCTTTCTCCACTCGGGTTCGAGGGAAGTCGGAGAGTACGGAAGGGGACAAGCCCCTGGCTGCCTTCACAAACATACGATGGTAGCCGACAGCTGCTTGTCAAACTAGCAGTTGGGTGTGTCATTTATATCTCAATAACACCAACAAAAAGGTGTGTTTTTGTCGCATGTCAATATTCGTTAATCTAAAACTCGCTAAACAATGGTTGCGGGAATGTAAAACACGTCCATTAACTCCCAATAACAAAGTGAGAGTGTTGAAATGGTGGTGGCAACGTCCTTTTATAAGGTACTTATACTTTGAAGAAAGTAGTAGCAAATTTACATTGGCTTCCTCTGGCGATGGGGGTGGAGCCAGTAGTGATGTAAGCTGGGCAGCTGGGTAAGGCTGAGTCACTGACAAACTGCCCCTCCACTCACTGCTAGGCAATGAGTTTCCATACTGTCCTTCGATGGCTGTTCTATGAAGGGTGGGTGCGCTTTCCGGGATGGTTTCCGTTCTAGGTGAGCTGTTCTGGCGCTGGTTGGAGTTGTCTTGATATTGGTTTTTACGTTCGGTAGGGTCCCTGTTTGGTCTTTGGACATTAGTCATTCGGCAAGAAGGGAGAAAAAACATCTCTTACATTTTATTGAGAATGGTCTTATTCCCATTGTATGAGGATGCAAGAGATGTTCTTTCTCCACCCCAATCATAGCCCAGGTGTCAACGGACATGTATGAAAAAAAATGGACATTAGTAGGACTCATATTGAGAATAGAAGATAATAGATGGACAAAAAGAATAAAAGACTGAGTCCCTAGAGATTGCAAAAGAAGCAGGGAAGGAAGAGAAGACAATGGATTGACGAGTTAATAAAATCTGCTGGTATAGGCTGGCATAGAAAGGCCATAAACAGACTAGTGGGAGTGTATGTTTGAGGGCCTTATCCTGCACTGGACTAGTGACAGCTAATAGTGATGGTAATATATATATATATATATATATATATATATATATATATATATATATATATATACTGTATATATATATATATATATATATACACATATATATATATATATATATATATATATATATATATATATATATATATATATATATATATATATATAGTAGACCCCCGGCATACGGCGTCTCCAGCTTACGTTTTTTTCACGTTACGGTCTGGAATACGATTTTTTTTCGTCCCCTCGTTACGACATTTTCCCCACCTTACGGCATCGAATTCCGAAACTCAAATTTGGCGGTTTCTACGCGTACGACTGTGCGAGTCAGTAGCTTACCACCACGCTCATACGTCACTGCATACGTCACTAAGAAGCTGGTCTGCTATTGGTCGGCGTCACGGCGTCACTAAGATGCCGATACGGTATTGGCCGAAAATCCTCCCACAATGCCTGAGAGAGATGCTGCCTCTCTCTCTCTTTGTCATACGCGCGCTCAGTTCAGAATCTCGTGTGCGTTTCGTAAAGACTTGATCTCGTGTGAGTGCTTGCGATATCGTATTTTTTTTGCATTTTAGTGCTTAATTATAACTTTGATTTGTTAGCTATGGGTCCCAAGATTGCTAGTGATGTTAAAGGCAGAAGTAAGGAGATGATAACTATGGAAACGAAGCTGGAGATCATAAAGAAATATGAAGAAGCCATGTGCATCGTTACCCTCGCTAGTACGTATGGCCGTAACCAATCTACGATTGGTACAAGTATTAAGAATAAGGAAGCCATTGAAGCAAGCAAGTCTTCTAAAGGCATGACTGTCCTTGCCAGTGGAAGGACCCCAATCAACGATGAGATGGAGAGACTCCTTCTTCTGTGGATTAAAGAGAAGGAAATCGCTGGTGATACACTCACGTAATTGGTAATTTCGCACAAGGCAAGCGCCATCTTTGCCGATCTCGTGGAAGCCCAGAGAGACAGTAGAGGCGAAGGAACGTCGCAGCAAGCCCCTCAAGAGTTCAAGGCTTCTCATGGGTGGTTTGATCGTTTTAGGAAGAGGACTGGTATTCACTCAGTCGTCAGGCATGGAGAGGCGGCCAGTTCTGACAAGGAAGCAGCAGAAGAATTCCTCAAGAAGTTTGAGAACGTAATTTCCAGAGAAGGCTACATTCCTCAGCAAGTTTTTAACTGCGATGAAACTGGCCTTTTCTGGAAGAAAATGCCCCACCGTACATATATCGCAGTTGAAGAAAAGAAACTTCCTGGCCATAAACCAATGAAGGACAGACTTACGCTCGCATTTTGTGCAAATGCCAGTGGGGACTTAAAAATTAAGCCCCTACTGGTATACCACTCAGAAAATCCTCGTGCCTTCAAGGCACAAAATATCACGAAAGAGAGGCTCTCGGTATTTTGGAAGTCTAATGCTAAGGCCTGGGTCACGAGGACCATATTTATTGAGTGGATAAATGTCTGCTTCGGTCCTGCTATCAAGAACTATTTAAAAGAGAACAATCTTCCTCTGAAATGTCTCCTGGTGCTCGACAATGCCCCTGCTCACCCTCCTGGCCTCGAGGACATCATTCATCCTGACTTTTCCTTCATTAAGGTTCTCTATCTGCCACCAAACACCACCCCTCTCCTCCAGCCTATGGACCAGCAAGTGATTACCAACTTCAAGAAGCTTTACACGAAGCATCTGTTCAAAAGATGCTTCGAAGTGACTGAAAGCACTCAACTCACCCTCCATGAATTTTGGAAGGGGCATTTTGACATCGTTCAATGCCTGAAGATGATCGACACAGCTTGGAATTGTGTGTGATACTGCCACATACATCTATGTGATAAACGTAATGGAGGGTGACAATTTAAACCAGTAGGTTCTTTAAAATCCCGTATAATAGAGACAAACGGACATAAATGTGACAAGCAGCGGGGAACAGGCCCATGCTTGTCAATACAGTGACCACTGAACAATGACTGACTATTATATGCACATGGCGGAAAGAAAAGCAGTGTTGACACATCTAATTACATTGTTGCCACGATGCTTAATGTAAAAGTGGTCTTACAGTATATGTATTGGGAATAGATAAATGGAAATAAATATCATTCTTCTACGAAATAATAATAAAGCAAATGTAATGTTCATAACTGTACGTAATGTAAATAATATATGGCATAATATTAGATATCTATACACCTCCCTCCCCCTTTACGCTCGTAGCAGTGTCTCGAGCGGAACAGTAATTTCTCTGAGCTAGTCGAGGTGAATGACGAGGGATATTGGAGGGTTCGGATGATGGCTCTCTTTCCTGGCCAGAACAAGGGGACACAGGGTCTTGGGGAGAGGTGTCATCACTTACATTAGCCACTGGGCGTAAATGTCGTCGGTTCCGAAACCATACACGACCACTTGGAAGGCGTACTTCATACCTTCTGGCCATTCCGCGGCCCATCACGGTACCAATCTTGTCCCATCGAAGCGTCGTTGCATCCTGTATCCTCACTCGTTGGCCGATGGTGAGCTTGGGTAGATGGCGGGCATGAGAGTTGTAAAGGCTCACAGCCTGGTCGGTTTGGGCAGCAGTGCGGCGGTCGTAATCTTCGGTCTTGGTTTGCCACTCCTCTTTGAATGATCTGGGGTGGGCTGGAACACAAGTGCGGAGAGGATGGCCATAAAGAATCTGCGCAGGGGAGCGTCCAGCAGGGTTCAGTGTATTCCGAAGCTCCATCAGTCCTCTATCAAAGGCTTCACAATCTATGTTCCCGGATGGGGCGGTCTTGAGGATGAGGTGTTTCACAGCTTTCACGGCAGCTTCTGCGTGTCCATTAGACTGAGGGTAATGTGGAGACGTGATGTTGTGATGAACTCCCCAGCGGTCAGCAAATTGCTTGAAGTCGTGGCTGGAAAATGGGGGTCCTCCATCAGTTCGTAAGCGGAGTGGAACACCAACCTTGCGGAAGAAAACACAGAACATTCTTGTAACTCTGGCTGTAGTTGTGTCACGTCCACAGGGAACAACCACAGGCCAGCCTGAAAGTCTATCTGCAATAACAAGGAAGGATTTCCCTGCTACGTGGAAGAAGTCAGCCGACACGCTTTCAAAGGGCCGGGATGGGTGGTCGTCACACATGTAAGGTTCCTGTTGCTGACTAGGGAGAAGCTGTTGGCAGGCCTACTCTTAATATCTGCATTGATGCCTGGCCAGAATACTGTCTGCATTGCACGACGTCGAGTAGCTTCAATCCCTCGGTGGCTGTCGTGGAGTCGATCCAAGGTGTGTCGACGGAGGGCTGCAGGGATGACGATCCGGGGTCCGTACAATACCAACTCTCCATCCGCGTAAAGGTTGTCCCGCAACTTCCAATACGGGAGGGCGGAAGCGTGGAGATCATAGCGGTTGGTGGGAAAGCCATTGGATACGTAGTAAACGAGACGACTGTAATCTTGATCCTGAGATGCGGCCATGCGGATTTCTTGTAGAGACTTATCCTCTTCGATGATGGGTCCTGTTGCCTGGTCGTCAGTAGAAGTGGGGGTGCTGGCAACGATACGCCTGACATGTGCAGTCGAAGTAGTGCATTCTTCTTCATCTTCAGGTGTGGGGCGACTGGTTGGGGAGCGAGACAGGGCGTCTGGTATGCAAAGTTGTTTCCCTGCGCGCCATACTGTAGTGAAGATGTAGGGGGCCACTTTCATCTTGAGACGTTGAAGGCGTGGATTCTCAATAGCATCCAGAGTGTAGTGATTGAGAATCGGTATCAAGGGACGATGATCAGTCATTAAGGTGAAATGCTGAAGTCCGGACAAGTAGAGGCGGCACTTAGCTATAGCCCAAGTGACTGTAAGTAGCTCCAGCTCTATGGTGGCGTAACGAGTCTCAGTATCCGTAAGGAAACGAGAGCCACACTGGACGAGACGCATCTGACCTCGGCCGTTATCTTGAAGTAGGGCATAACCGAGACCATATAGGCGTGAGGCATCTGTTTGTAGAACTACAGGCGAGGCAGGATTGAAGGGTGCTACGACAGGAGGTGAAGTCAGAGCTGTCTTGACATTCTTAAATGCTCGCTCATGGTCAGGCGTCCAGACGAATGAGCGTTTGGGGCTCATAAGTGGGCGTAGGGGCTGTGCTGCTGCTGCGATGTCTGGAGTGAAGTCGGCAAGTTGATTGACAAGACCCATAAACGACCTGACATCTGTCACGTTAGATGGTGTAGGAAAGTCCCGTATAGCTGATACCTTGACAGGGTCTGCTGCAATACCATCGGATGATAAGACATAACCGCAAAAGTTAACTTTAGGGGCGGCTACAGTGAACTTGTCCTTGTTGAGGGTTATGCCATATTGACGGCATCTGGTCAGCATCTGGTGCACGTGTTGTAGGTGGGAAGGGAGATCCTTGTCAGAAAGGAGGATATCATCTACAACTTTCACACAGTTGGGAACACCTTGTAGTGCCATATCTCCACGGAGGCAGTATGCATCACCTGTTGCTGAAAATCCCATTGGGCCACGACAGTGCTGGAATCTTCCGTACGGAGTTATAAATGTAGTCAGGTGGCGGTCCTCTTCTGCCAACTCCATTTGCCAATAGCCATGCAGGGCATCTGCTGTGGTGAAGTACTTCGCAGTAGGAGAGATATTGCGGACAGCATCATGGGGCGTTGGTGATGGGTGTGTAGGGCGGGCTACTTGAGAATTTAGATGGGTGTGATCCACAGTGATGCGCACACCATTGTCCTTGGGTACCAAGACCATGGGATGGCACCATTCAGAGGGTTCGTCGCCTGCTGGTCTGATGATTCCTTGTTGCACCAAGGAGTCAAGTTCTTCTTTCACTTGATCTCTGAGAGCAAACGGAATGGGCCTGGGCGTATGGACAGCGAAGGGTGTAGCGC
Organism: Palaemon carinicauda; assembly: GCF_036898095.1. NCBI lineage: Eukaryota > Metazoa > Arthropoda > Malacostraca > Decapoda > Palaemonidae > Palaemon > Palaemon carinicauda. The sequence goes on from NC_090737.1 coordinate 72,240,505, forward strand.
CAGGTTTCAGGTGAATCCTCATTGGAGAGCCTGTCATTTTCTTTAGTGGCTGGGTTTGTAGATCCTTCTTGGATATGAGGACGTCGCTGAAGTGCCGAAGAAAATAGTCCTTAATAGCTGCAGGTGACGTCATAGCGGAGGCAGGAAACTGAGCGCACCTGTTGACATGTGTTACCTTGAGGATAGGCTTCGGGAAGTCCGGTGACACTATGGCAAGGGCTTGGCAATGTTCACGAGAGAGGAGGGGAGTCTGGATATCCTCATGAACATGTATGGTTGCTGAGCAAGACTTGTTGCAAAGACGAAGTTTTGCCTGGAAGTATCCTACAGCCGGTGTCATGGGGGATCCATCTGCTGTCACAACGTCTGTCATGGGTGGAGGTTCAAGGCTTGTCCGAGGTATGCCGAGTGCATCCAAATGTATGGTGCCAATCACTGTGATGTCTGCTCCTGTATCGGGGATGAGCTGGATATGTGATGATATATCGCCAAATGACAGAGAGACAGTGACTGGTGTGGGGGACTCACTACCTGAGTTATCACCCACGAAACGGCAGCTGGTGTTTGAATTAGTAGTAGGAGGTGAAGCTGTATATCCAGTCTGACTTTTCTTGGTAGACATGCACATCTTCTCAAAATGTCCCTGTTTCTTGCAGCTATTGCACTGAGCTTCCTTAGCAGGGCATTTCTGAGTGCGGGGCCAATGACCTGTTCGTCCACAGTTATTGCACGATGCACCAGTGGCTGGGCATTGTCCAGAATCGTGTTTGCGAGAGCAATATTGACAAGGGTCACTGTTATGAGACTGGTGAGAGCGTTGATCAGGAGATCGATGAGAAGTCCTCTTCTGTAGACGCTGGTTTTTCTTGTACGTAGATACTGCGTTGACTTGGCTAGGGGAAGATGCAATGGCTGATGCAGTTGCACGTGTAGATTCGTAGGAGCGGCAGCATGTCACAAACTCTGCGAGGGTAGATGAGGGTTGGAGGGGGATAAGGCGTTGTATTAACTCTTCGTCTCTCACACCCATCAAAATTACCATCTGCAATTGCCGTTCAGTGCAAGAGGTGGGGTTGCCAGTGCATAAGTCCACTTCATCAGCGAGATCCTTGAGGCGTGCGTAGTAGTCTGCAAATGATTCTCCGACAGCTTGTTTACAGGACAACAATTCCCTGCGTCGTAAGGCTTCATTTCTAAGGCTACGAAAGTGCTTCTGCAGTGTATCCAACACCTCTGTAAGGGAAAGTGATGTGTTGGGAGGGATGCCCAGTGTATGCGTAAGCAGGCGCTGGACGTCCAGGGAGATGCAGGTTCTCAGGTGAATCAGCTGGGAAGTTTGATGTAATCTATCAAGTCCAACTAATGCTGCATAATCCTCAAAACGCAGTCTCCATTGGCGAAACGCTTGATATGTTGCATCTTGTTGCAAGTGAGGTGGGGGATGGATCGTAGGCTTGCTAGACGTCGTAGGTGTATGCACTGAGAAGTCAGGGATTGGGGGAACAGCTGTAACAGGAGGTGCAATTATGGGGTTAGGTTGCTGGGGTTGCGATGCCGCAATCTGTCCTGATAGCAAGGAGAAAAGGGACATGAACCGCTGGTTGTCTTCCTGTCTTGATTGTTCCATCTGTAGTCTGAAGGTCTGCTCCTCTTGTCGTCGCCGGTCTTGTTCTTGCAGGCTGGAAGTCTGTAGAAAATGGATGAGATGAAGTATATCATTATTGTGGTCTCCTGACCAATTGGGAGTCAGGGGAGGAGGGAGAGTGCTGGTATCTTCATCAGCAGTGGGGAGGTGCAAAGGTACTTCGTCCGTCGTCAGACCCTCCGTTTGATCCTCTGCCTGATCCTCCGTCTGATCCTCTGTCTGATCCAATAAATCAATTAGCTGTTCCTCTTGCTCAGCCATATTGAGTTTGGTGTCGTAAGAAAGCTTGAAATCTGTAGAGATCCAGAAAAATATCCAAATCGCTGTATGTGAGCGAAAGAAATCCCTTCGGAGAGTTAAAAATTACAATGTTTGTCAGTGAGCTTGTGAAATAAGCAGCAGTTGGGTGCGATGAGCGAGTGTGTGTTGCGATCCGAGGGGAGGCAGGTGGGGTGAGTGAGCGTGCCTCTGGGCGAGAGCCTCGGGCCTCAGTCACCATCGATGCATGAAAGAGGGAGGACGTGTGGTGGGGCTGCTGAGAAAATGGTGCCAGAATTCAAATGTCCTAAAAAAATATTGGCAAGGACACTAACATAATGCAACACAGCACTGTAACACACTGACACTCTAACCCTGCACTGCACAAACACTGTATCGTTCATAAGAGACACTGTAGTGAAAATCTTGAGTCACTGTAAGGGATCCAATGTGCGAGACGAGAAGTAAACAGCAATGGCGGTCGTCTACTTGGAATCCATAACGTCCGGTTACTCACTGCGCCATGTGTGTGGTACTGCCACATACATCCATGTGATAAATGTAATGGAGGGTGACAATTTAAACCAGTAGGTTCTTTAAAATCCCGTATAATAGAGACAAACGGACATAAATGTGACAAGCAGCGGAGAACAGGCCCATGCTTGTCGATACAGTGACCACTGAACAATGACTGACTACTATATGCACATGGCAGAAAGAAAAGCAGTGTTGACACATCTAATTACATTGTTGCCACGATGCATAATGAAAAAGTGGTCTTACAGTATATGTAATGGGAAAAGATAAATGGAAATAAATATCATTCTTCTACGAAATAATAATAAAGCAAATGTAATGTTCATAACTGTACGTAATGTAAATAATATATGGCATAATATTAGATATCTATACAGGAATGAGGTTTCACGGCGTGCGCACCTTGAACTCCTCATGGAAGAAACTGTGGCCAGCTGTTGTAGCAGAACGAGACTTTGAAGGTTTCGATCCCTCAACCGAAGACGAGACCGTTGATGATCCTGCCCCTGAGGGTGATGTTGAGGAAATAATTTCAATCGTGAGGTCCATGGGGCTTGTTGTCGATGAGGCTGACGTCCATAACCTTATCAAGGAGCACAGGGACGAGCTTACGACTGAAGACTTAAAGGAGTTGGAGGAAATGCAGTTGACCATCATTCAAGAAGAGCACAGCTCTAGTGGTGGCGAGGACGGGGGTGAGACTGAAGAAACGACATCGTCAGAAATAAGGGAAGCTATCGGTTGGTATGAAAACCTTACGAGTTTCATTGAAAAGAAACACCCAGAAAAACTTCACACAAGTCGTCTTATGCAGATTGTTAATGATAGGCTAAGTGTATGAGTCATTTTAGTAATATGTTGAGGAATCGTCAGAAACAGGCTTCTTTGGATGGATATTTCTCCAAAAGAGAAGTGTAAGAAAGCAAAGACGATAATAGTGATTCTATCAAAAAAGCTAAAAAAGAGTACTGTAATTTTTTAAGTTCTAAAAAAAAATCATAAAAAAAAATTTCAAAAGACAAAAATAATAAAAAAAAAACATTTTTAATTTTAAGTGTTTAATAGTAAGAATAAATTTATTATTAAGTGTACATAACATAATTAGCATTGATACGTTTTTATATCTACCGTCTCCTCCCCCTCTGCCTCCACCTACTACCAGCTCAAGTCACGTCACTCCAAAGGTAAATAAGATTTAATTTTTCCTTTACAGTACTGTACAGTATATAATTTTTATTTATCCTGTACATGTTATTTAATTATATACTGTACAGTACATGTATATTATATATAAGTATACTGTAGTACAGTGCTTACTATGCTACTGTATTGTATTTTGTTACATACTAATTTTCAATGTTTTTACCAGGGGTTTTTCACGCATTAGCTATTCCATTACCAGCCATACGACATTTTCACCATACGATACCAACTCCGGAACGGATTAATGTCGTATGGCGGGGGCCTACTATATATATATATATATATATATATATATATATATATATATATATATATATATATATATATATATATATATATATTGAAGAAGACCACTTTTACAGAGGGCATTGAACATATTCTCAAAATTCTACATCACCAGTTGCTGTAAGTTATTATCATTGAAATAAATAAATACTCTTAATCAGAATAGTTGGAATAGATATCACTGTGATAAAAAAATACTTGCTCTTATACTATATCCTACATTCATAATTTCCCAAAGAGATTTCCTGTAGAAAGGGTTTCACCACGAGAAAACCATTTATCTTGTCCTGTATTGTGATTAAGCAAAAATCCCCAGTCCATCACATTACTAACCTACTTGTATTATAGGGGTTATTGCAATATTCTGTCGGGTTAATTCTGCTGAAACGATGGGGGAATTCATGAAAACATTCCATAATAATGTACAGTACACCAGAAAGGTGGGTTAATAGATATTCCAGCATAGATTGAAACCTCTAGAGATGCTTATCGTTCTCAAAGATAACTTACAGAAAACGAGGCTCAGAGGAATCTGTCATTATTATTATTATTATTATTATTAATTGCAAAGCTACAACCCTAGTTGGAAAAGCAGGATGCTATAAGCCCACGGGCTCCAACAGGGAAAATAGCCCAGTGAGGAAAGGAAACAAGGGAAAATAAAATATTTCAAAAGCAGTAACAACATTCAAATAAATATTTCCTAAATAAACTATAAATACTTTAACAAAACAAGAGGAAGAGAAATTAGATAGAATAGTGTGCTCGAGTGTACCCTCAAGCCACAGAACTCTAACCCAAGACAGTGGAAGACCATGGTACAGAGGCTGTGACACTAACCAAGACTAGAGAACAATGGTTTGATTTTGGAGTGGCCTTCTTCTAGAAGAGCTGCTTACCATAGCTAAAGAGTCTCTTCTACCCTTACCAAGAGGAGAGTAGCCACTGAACAATTACAGTGCAGTAGTTAACCTCTTGGGTGAAGAAGAATTGTTTGATAATCACTGTGTTGTCAGTTATATCAGGACAGAGGAGAATATGTAAAGAATAGGCAAGACTATTCGGTGTATGTGTAGGCAAAGGGAAAGAATCGTAACCAGAGAGAAGGATTCAATGTAGTACTGTCTGGCCAGTCAAAGGACCCTATAACTCTCGCGCGGTAGTATCTCAACGGGCGGCTGGTGCCCTGGCCAACCTACTACCTAGGATGGCATGCCCATGATGTAGGAGGATGGAGTCAAATGGTCAGGAGGATAAGGGGTGCGTAGAATATTATGAGGACAAAAATTAAATTGGAAATGAAAAAAAGATAACCACGTAGCTTTAAGAATAGACAGGAAACATCGTCAGATTGCCTTTTAAGCCCTCCAAATGCAGGAGCAGGTGCACAATGTTCTCAAATGAATGGTTTAAAAAAGAAATTCAGACTCGAGAAGTATGTTCAAGCATAACTTTGATTGATTTATAGTTCTCTACCGTTGTTACATCAAACATCATTGCCACACACGAGAGAGAGAGAGAGAGAGAGAGAGAGAGAGAGAGAGAGAGAGAGAGAGAGAGAGAGAGAGAGAGAGAGAGAGAGATAAGTGAACTGATTTTGCTACAGCAATGCATATATACAGTAGATATTCGATATGAAGTCATGGTCATATGTTTTCTTTAGACTTTATACTTCCTCATTTGTGATACGTTTGGAGAGGCAATAAGTAAGGGAAAATATATTTTTCTTATAAGATATCTCTATTCCAACGAAATCATTGTATTCAAAACATTTCATAGAAGTTTAGGATAATGCTACAATTTTTAGATAATTTTTATTTTATCAGTAGACCTCTCCCATGCCCCTTAAAAATTAATGCCTTCAAGTCAAAAAAGTAGAGAATGTGCATATTGTAATAAATAAATTGAAGTAAGACTTAAAGGTTCAAGGATCTTCTTCATAAACTAAGTCATAGGCCACACCTTCTAGGGATTATTTTGTTCTAAGAGCATTAGTTACGAAATTTTTGTAGTAAGTATAAAAACTGCCGTAAGTAGAGTCTAATTTTATGTATAAAATGAACTCGTTTGGTTTGTAATTCCTTAAATTTATATATATTTTTAGACTGAACGAAAGTAACTCGCCCATTCATTTTTCCAACCAATATTTAAAAAAAAGATTGCATATAATTATGATGATCTTTTGAATCACAGTCTAAAGTAAATACGACAAAATGATTGCGTACTTAAAGACCTGTCAAACAACTGGAATCATAGTTTAGAAAGTGTTGTAATATCTTTTGCACTAATACAAAACCTATGTAATTTATTTTTAAAAAGTGATTTCTGTGTAGACTGCTTTTGTTACCTTCAGGATATTTCTTTTTCTCTCTAGTCCTTTATTATTGTTGATAGTAAGGATATACTCTAAGTCATGATTAAAAAAAAAAAAAAAAATGAGATTATCAATCAGGTCTCTCCTTGAATTGTTTTACTCCTTAAACACACACGCGTAGCCTACACACACGCGCACAAACACCTATACAGGCACATGTCCGCTCTTACGCACACAGTATATATATATATATATATATATATATATATATATATATATATATATATATATATATATATATATATATATATATATATATGTGTGTGTAACTGGTAAGATTCTCAAGGAAAAAGGGGGCCGTAAGAAGACTTCGGATATAAACATATATATATATATATATATATATATATATATATATATATATATATATATATATATATATATATATATAGAGGTAGAACAAATGACTCTACCTAACCATTTTTGCATGAAATTTTTTTCTTATTTTATTGTGTTCTGGCGTTGCTATCTTCCACAAAATTATCGTTTTCCGATTACCACCACCCTACATGCTCCAACAGTACTGGAAGTTCCCCAGGTAAGAATCAGGGTTTTGGGTGTGATAAACTGAAAACTAACGCTGTATGAAGATAACAGCAGAACACACACACACACACACACACACACACACACACAAATTATGCAATAATAACAGTGACTTTGGCAGATACACCTCTCTAGAATACCATTTTCTCAAAAACACGGTTTTTTAAATATTTGACACGCTCTGATCATAAGCATCATGATTTGCCGTCCCTCTAATTGTTTTGCCCCGCAGTGGCTCGCTTTGCTTACAAATCAACATTATATCACTGCTCCTATGTTCTGGCAAGCAGAACATGGATTTGATATGTGCATGCCAGCTCCGTGGGACACCATTAAAGTGTCATAATTACCTATGATTTATATTGAGGTCGATAATGCTCACGGTGTAAAAGAAAGTCTGTTTAGGGAAACTACAAATTACTTGAATTTTTATTGTTATTGGGACGTGCCGAGAGAAGGTTGTGACTCAAAGACAGGATGAAAGCAACTGAGTAACTTTATTATAGAACACCCGCCTTTATATACAAAAACTCAATGCAACATGAAATTTCCTGTTCAACCGGTTAACAGTTAACGGTGAGAAAAACAGGCATGTTTATTCAGGTTCTTTTTAGTGCGAGGGGAGAGCGAAGATTCAAACATAATATGTACACAAAATGAAATGTCGTTACTATGTACGATCGTGTGACACACGGTTGGTACATAATGATCGATCTAAACCTTGGTTACAGTACTGCAAATAATTGATTTTTATGATGACTTGTGAGAGTTAGGAACTTTTGAGTGACCTGATCGTTCGACCCCTATACATGAGTCCCGAACTTCAGGCATATTGAAAGCTATCCAGCAGAACTCAAAATTGGGAGGTGGATGGTTAAATGCACTATTTGATAAAAAAATGAACCAGCCGTAGAATCTAGAGATCATTACAATTTTTGAGATAACTATGGAAATTTTGCGTATTTTGAAATATGCATCCCTAGAAATAAGGGACCACAAAGTGACAGATGTAATTTGCAATAGCCCAACTTGGAGTGATGTCAATGTCCAAACTTGCTGTCTGAGTATCTAGATCATGGTCTATACTGTTGCGGGATTCTCCTTAGCTTGAAGCTTCCTTATGCCTACCTTTACCGAAGTAGCTCTGTCGTGATGTTAAGGTTTATAGAATAGTTTTTGTATCTGGAACACAATGGGATGGAAATTTGAAGAAGGATTTATTTTTTATTTTTTATATATATATATATTTTTTTTCATGTGTGGCTTACAGAGTAACCTGTACCTAATGATTTGTATTCATATGGGCGTCCAACATGTGAGTGGCATATTTTTCTCAAATCCTTTTTTAGTCCAGTTAGTGTAGGACTGAAGTGTAAAGCGACACTAGTTTTCTTTCCTTTACATTACAGATTTTGATTTAAAATTGTACTTTAAAATATTCATGTATTGGTCAACCTACTTTTTTCATTTTGGAAATAAATTCCTTTATAATTTTTTTTCTTGCTTCAATATATTTCCTTCCACACTGTGTCCTGTCCCCATCCTAGAGTTAATTTGAATTTTTTTTCCTCCTAATGTTCTTAAAGTTTACTTAATCTTGAAAAGAGCATATCTAAAGAAGAAGAGCTATTTATTATAGATTGAAGATTTTCCCCAGAATTAAATCAACGGTCATACTGCCTGTTTATTCAGCAAGCTCAAGGCAAGAAAATATAATGGAAAGTTCAGCAGTTCTAGCTGGGTCCCCTTGCCCAGCATAAAATCAAGGGGTGGTACCCAATGGTCAGTTCGTTCTTGATTGTTTACTTTTTGCCCAGATCTCTGGGTATTCCACCATATTTCATTGTGTAGTGAAAAGCTGGGGTATGGTCGGCATTCAGACACTGGGCAGACTGGGTGCTACCAAAGTCTAGAGATATATATGTAGATCTTGGGTGCTACATCTGGCCGCAGTCCACAAACCACTACAATGGAACAAACCACTTCCTTGAGAACTAGCATTGGTCTACAGATCGGGTAACAATTTTTACTCCATGATCAAAAGGAAATCACTAAATACACGGGCCCTGTGACCACCTTGTAAGGTCTCTCATAACATCCCATGGTCCTCTAACTTCGAGAGCACAGTAGATTACGACTAAATGCAAGGGTTTAAAAGGACCAGTCTCTAAATAAACCTTAGAGATGCTGGTATTTTCAGGAGGGAGGGGGTGATAATCACTTGGTTTTTCTTATTCAAAGTTTCATGTGTGCATATCAACTATATTTCATTTTAAGATAGGGTATATAAAACACTTGTTAATAGATATGTCTCACTATAATTTACCGTTGAAATAATTACAAACAGCATAATAAAGGACACACACGGGAAAAGTAATTAAGTTACACTTTAGCTAAGTTCTACGTTCTGCGAAGGGTCGGTTATTTCTGGGTCTCCTGTCTTTGTGGGTTGGCGGGTTCCCTTCACGCTGAATTTTTTGGGAGGTCTGTCTAGGTAGAAACAGCGCGGGTTCCTCTACAGCTTGATTGGGCAAACAGTTGCCAGGATGATGATCTTCTATTTTGAATTCGGCAGAGTGAGGTTGCGAGACCTGTCCAGGTATCTTCTTATTGGCTATGACAAACAAGATGGCATCGTGAATGAGTGAACGCAATTTGGTAGAAATGCCAGGACAATGCTGTCCTAAGATTCAAGCTACATGATTAGTGGGTAAGAGAGATAAAGGGTGTAGAAATGCAAGTATTGATAGAATGTTAATTTGTTTACCATAAGACAGAAACGGTTAGGCAGATGGCTAATCTACTCGAGGGCAGGTTACTGGGTTAATGGGCTTGGTTTTATTGTTTGGAGGAGATTCATATCTCGAAGAGGGTAGGACTTTCATTTATGTGTCAGTAAGAGACATTAATATTGGACCATTTAACGATGAACGTTGGGTTTTAGAGGGAAGCTGATTAATCTCAATGGATACGATTCAATGGTTTATAAAAATGTCAGCTGAATGATAAGTAGGGATATGCCAGGGGCTAAACTCCTGGTCGAACTAGGTAAAATTTACGTTAAGATTAGTAAAAGGTAAATTTACGGAACAATGGGCACCGCAAGTTCTAAGCTGTAGTAATCTCTCTCAGAATTTTAAGGGTTGGGAATGGATCACGAAAGCAATCTATATGACCACAAGGGTTGGATTAATCAGTCAATTAACAATACAGACATTGATATCAAAGAGTAAAATTAATAAAAAGAGAAAGATTGAAAAATTATGCATTTTCATACTAGACATGGATGAGTGGTACTAAAGGTTACAGAGTTGTAAGGATCTTACATACAATACAGGTAAGACAACGAATTGTAAGTAGCAAGAATGGTTAGTTCATCTCAAGGCAAAATTCATGATATGCAATTCGGCACAAAACAGGTAATATTTATAATGAGTAAAAATATTTGTTAGTAGAACACTTAACGTAAGATTAGTAAGCATGCCTATATTTATGGACAGTTTTGAGCATTCAAGATTAATTAATTCAATACTTATCAGATGAGAAAGCATAGCCACATATTATGTCTAGATTTCTTTGGAACCCCCGTAGGATTTCAAACATAAATCACGGCCCTCTAATGGAAAAATTTTGAAAAGTGCCCAGAGAACCTAAATATACCCACCTAACCTAACATATGAGGGTGGTAAAACTCGTTTCTAGACTAGCTTTACCTACTACCTACCTTCCTTACCTGCATACCTATCTCCTTCCCTCCCATACTTACCTACCTACCACCATTACTTACCTAATAATGAAAAGTTAAAAGACACAACACACTAAAAACCCACCCCATATTTTATTACCTTAGCCTCGATAGGTACGACGGGTTGTATACGACCTCGAGAATATGTCAGAAAGTAAATTTTTTTACCATTAAACATCACCTCTACTAGCTGCTGGTGTATCAACCTACAAGATGCATTTTCTTCCAGCTTTCTCCCTTGTGTTACTTCTGAGCTTCCTCGGGGTCGAGCTTGATCCGATGATTCCTAAATAAGGTAAGTTGTCAAAAAGCAGTTATTACATTTTGTTTTATTGTGCAATAGTGTGTAAAATTGTATGAATCAGGCTTGTTTGAGAGTGTGTGAGAATGGTATGTAAAGTGTATGGGTGTGGTTGATGCTGCTAAAGATGCATACTATATTGCCATGTCTATTTCTTCGAATGCTAATTCTGATTTTTTTACATTTTTCAGATCTTTTGCATTTTATTTCCATTTCAAATAATGTTTAGACTTGTGCAAAGTCAGGTTGTTGAAGAGTGTGTGAGAATAGTGTGCAGAGCATATGAGAGAGGTTGATGCTAGCAAAGATTCCTTATATTGCCATGTGGTTAATTTTTGTTCAAATCCTAATTATGTATTTTTTTTTTTTTATTTGCTTCAGATCAAGGTCAAGTGTTAGTATTCTCTTGAATGTGATGAAATCAGCTTAACCCTAATGGAGTTATAGAGTAATGTTGATGATAATCTAAAGGTTGCTGACATCTCTGATGACAAAGAGTTGGCTCTAGCAGCACTGGAGACGAGGAGAGAGATGTACTTGAGTTTGGAGTTGTTCTCTTTATTAACGTGAGGGTGAGGGGGAAGAAATGGGAAGATGGAGTTTGTGCATCTATATCTGGTGTTGTTGATGCACCCACATCGGCCTTGCCATCCAATTCACATGACCCACTTCCAGCTGAGGAGCGTCTTATCCCAGTGAAGAGGTACAGGGAGAGGAGTGGGAAACTCCATCCAGCTCGAGGAACCCCAATAAGACATATAGAGCAGGAAATGGTTCAAAGGCATGATAGTACACACTGGCAAAGATCCTAATCTCCCTTTCTCCCTAACGTTTATGTCCCACGTTGAACCCGGGTCTCCTGGATCTGACACACTGGGTGTGAGGAAAGTGTTTGACATTTTCTCTTTCTTCCTGGGTGATGGAATCCTCGGCGAGATTGCTGAACATTCCAACGTTTGTCTTCCCCTTCTGAGGGAGAAATGCCACAAGAAGAGCAATGTTGCCCTCAAGGACACAGACTTGAGGGAATTGAAGGGATTCATTGGAATTTAGATAACGTCCTCTGTCAGGAGTGGCACTCCGGATCGCACTTGGTTGTTGACAAAAAGCTTGTACTGTTTAGAGGTCAGTGGCCCTTCAAGATGTATATCCCCATCAAGCCTGCTAAGTAAGTACTCATATCTTTATTCTATTTTTGTTCATATTATTGTTCCTTTGTAAAATATATTTGTTCTTAATTAAATTATAATTGTTACTTTGTATTTATATATTTTTTATATAGCCAAAAGGAATATGAAATTATAATTTTTCCTTTGTATTTATATGTTTGTTCTTATGTAGAATGAAATAAATTGAAATAGAATATGCATATCAATTATAGATTTACGTGTAAATTACAGACACACACACACATATATATATATATATATATGTGTGTAATTTATATATGTATATATATATATATATATATATATATATATATATATATATATATATATATATATATATATATATATATATATGCAGAAGAACCGCAGGGAAAATGAAAATACAAAATATACGTTTAAGTCCTGACTAGTTTCGTGATACATCTTCAGAGGACTGATTTATTGAGAGAGGTTTCTTTACATTTTATAGGGAAAGTAAACATACGAACATACATGTAGAGATTTAGAGAACAATGACACTCCCTTACCAGCTACCTGGGCTTGGGTCAGGTGTTAAGTGGGCGGAGACCCAAGCTCATTAGACACCTGCCAAAAAGGGTCATTTCTGGTGGCGGGTAAATTCTTGTTTTTTGACTTTCAGTACAGTTTATTTATATGAAAACACGGTAGCCTTATCTATATAAATACATAAGCAAAACATACACATACATACATATATACATACATACATATACACACATACATATATATACACATACATATATATACACATACATATATATACACATACACACATATACATACATATATATGTATATATACATTTACATACATACAACATTAATATTATAAACATATAATCATGTATATATCAATACTTATATCTAGCATAACACTATATAGTGCCAATGTACTTATGCATACTATATAAAATAATTTTACCCTTTAATGAATGGTAGCTTAGGTCTAAATATTAATTTAGCAGCGACGTTAATTATTCACAATACATTCAATTCTACATTAAGTGGTTAATGTTTTATATATATAGCTTACAAATCTCTTTATATTTTTACGAATATATATATATATATATATATATATATGTATATATATATATATATATATATATATATATATATATATATATATATATATATATGTGTGTGTGTGTGTGTGTGTGTGTATGACAGAAAATGAATATGGGTAAAACTAAGTTAATGTTTAATGAAAATATAGAGAGACAAAGAATAAGGGTTATGGACGAACCTCTTGAGATTGTTAATAAATATGTGTACTTAGGATAGACAGTAAGTGGTTCACCAAGAACTTAAGGTTGGAATTAAAAGAAGGATAAGTATGGGAAGGAGAAAGTGCCACTCTCTATAAAAGTATTTAATCAAATGGTCTTACCAGAAACTTGTAGCCTTAGAACATAAGGTAGTTAAAACTCAAAGAGCTATAGAAAGAATAATGATGGAAATAATACTAACAGACAGAGAAAGAGCAACATGGATACGAGAGCAAACCAAAGTAGAGGATTTCTAACAACATGTAAGAAAAAGAAATGGAGATGGTCAGGACATACGGTGAGAATGACAGATAATAGATGGACATTAACTATAACAGAAGTTTGCATAAGAAGAAGGGGATGGAGGGAAGACGATGGATTGACGAACTAAGAAAATTTGGGAATATAGACTGGCATAGGAAGACCATAAATAGACACGAGTAGTCGGACATGTCTGAGGACTTTGTTCTGCAGTGGACTAGTTGTGGTTGATGTTGATGACGATGATGATGATGATGATGATATATATATATATATATATATATATATATATATATATATGTATATATATATATATATATATATATATATATATATATATATATATATATATGTATGTATGTATATATATATTTATGTTGTATATAATATTTGTTTGTCTGTGTATAATTTGGTTATATTTCCCTTTCACTGTTACTAATTCTATTTTTCCTTCCCGTAGGTATAGCATCAAGCTTGCGTTGGCGTATGATGCAGATTCTCATTGGATGTGCAACAATATTGCTTACTTGGGGAAGGACACAGTGAAGGTGGCAAGAGGATTGATTCTGGGAGAAGTTTTCACCACGGAATTTATGGCACCTTTTCACAGTGATGACTGACAACTTTTCCACGAGTCTTCCACTCGTATTGTCCGTCGAGGATGAAAGCATGTACTTATGTGACCTCTTTTGACAGAAGTCTCATAATCCTAAAGATGTTTCTGAGAAGGTTCTTCTTATGAAGGAATCAGTGGCCATGTTCAATTACCAACACAGTTTGACTCTTCAGTGTCATCTCTCAAGGAGGAGGAATGTGATGCTGTAGAATTCCCTACACTCCTATCCGTCCAAGTTAGAGAAGAGGAAGACGGACATCCAGATGTTCTATAACTGAATGAAAGGGGTTTTAGACAAATTTGATCACATGTGTGTTACATCCAATTGTGCTCGTAAGACGCAACACTGGCCACCGTGTCTCATTGATGGGATACTGAATATAATAATGGTCAAGTCATGTATTCTTTTCACGTCCATGCCTTTCGCATAGAGTATGCTATGCCTTTGATTTGTTTCTTCCCCAAGTGAAGTATTGGCATGACACACATGCAACCAGGTTGTGGAAGGGACTACGGCAACTCATGCAGGACACTTTCAAGACCAGTGACAGTTAATCTGGCCCTCCAAATACCTGTGGCCACATCAAGCTTCCAAAGAGGATACGGTGCTAAAGCTATCCAACCAAGGACGACCATAAGACAAGCACACTGTGTTTGAGATGTCGCACACCTATGTCTGCAGAATCAAACTGACTTATGCCAAAAGTGCATGTACACTTGAGGTTATAGTTGATAAGAAACTATCTTTTTCTTACTTAATTGTTTGCATAAACACTATTATCTTATCTTTAATCACAAAATATTTTCAAATTTCACCATTTTCTTATGTTAATACCGTTTAGAATAATTAATCTTTTTTATTAATTTCAATGTTATCGTTGATATAAACTTTCATACCATCCAGGCATTGAGCAAAGATTTTTTATGCAAATCCAGGAATACTTATATAAGTAAATAACTCGTTGAAATTGAAATGCCCTTCCTTCATTCCAGGTAGCAGATTTGGCTGTATGTTTGGGGCCATTTTGTAGTCATATCAGACAAGTAAGAAGGCATATCTCTAAGTATTCCTATTCATTATAGAATTTGTGAAATTTTGTATGTGTTCATGTATAAATATATTATGCATGAATAGATACAACAATTTTTCAATGAGATTATAATGAAACTCGGCCGTAAAAAAGAAAAATTATATTTGGCCCCTCTTAGTGCATATTTTGTAATTCATTTCCGTTATCTGATAACATGGCTTTATTCAATAAATTAGCTACTGACTATTTCATTTAGTGACCAAAAATTTAGAAATTTTGGATAAAAAGTTTTAAAACAATCTATTCTATTTCCGTTCAGAAAATTCGATGTAATGGCCTAGCAACCTGCCCTCCTCCCACTATGGATCTCAGGAAATGTTGTCCAAGCTTCCAAGAATATTTTTATAATTTTTTTTTATTTATCTTTAGATTTAGACTTTTTATTATTAATGGAAGAAAAGATTTTTATTTGTTTTTTTTTTGGTAAAACTTTTTTGATTTGCAGATAGGTTTTGTTACTTGCTCAGTAGTACTAGATTAGTTAAGTATGAATTTTTTCTAGAAATAAAAACTATATACATTATGACAAACCATACACAAGGACACGATGATACCTTTAAAAGGTGGCAAAATAGCAATACTTATCGGAGTCTTATGTTTCCGAATAACTGGTAAAAAAGGAACAGCGGTTGGGGATGCCCAACTAGGTCCTGATTGGGTGTTTTGTCATTGGGCACTGGTTGGGTGTTATGGCCACTGGGTCCTGGTTCGGTATTATGTCATTGGCCCCTGGTTAGGTGGTATGGGCACTGGATCCTGGTTGGGTGTTATGTCATTGGGCCCTGGTTGAGTGTTATGGCCACTGGGTCCTGGTTGGGTATTATGTCATTCGACCCTGGTTGGGCGGTATGGCCATTGGGTCCTGGTGGGGTGTTATGACATTGGGCACTGGTTGGATGGTATGGCCACTGGGTCCTGGTGGGGTGTTATGTCATTGGGCACTGGTTGGGTGGTATGGCCACTGGGTCCTGGTTGGGTATTATGTCATTGGGCCCTGGTTAGGTGGTATGGCCACTGGGTTCTGGTTGGGTGCCATGTCATTGGGCCTTGGTTTAGTGTTATGGCCACTGGGTCCTGGTTGGGTATTATGTCATTCAGCCCTGGTTGGGTGGTATGGCCATTGGGTCCTGGTGGGGTGTTATGTCATTATGTTATGTCATTGGGTGGTATGGCCACTGGGTCCTGGTTGGGTATTATTTCATTCGGCCCTGGTTGGGTGGTATGGCTGCTGAGTCCTAGTGGGGTGTTATGGCCACTGGGCCCCGGTTGGGTACTATGTCATTCAGCCCTGGTTGGGTGGTATGGCCGTTGGGTCCTGGTCGGGTGTTATGTCATTGGGCACTGGTTGGGTGTTATAACCACTGGGTCCTGGTTAGGTATTATGTCATTCGGCCCTGTTTGGGTGGTATGACCACTAGGTCCTGGTGGGGTGTTATGACATTGGGCACTGGTTGGGTGGTATGGCCACTGGGTCCTGGTTGGGTGTTATGTCATTTGGCCCTGTTTGGGTGGTATGGCCACTGGGTCTTGGTGGGGTGTTATGTCATTGGGCACTGGTTGGCTGGTATGGCCACTGGGTCCTGGTTGGGTGGTATGGCCACTGGGTCTTGGTTGGGTGTTATGTAATTGGGCACTGGTTGGGTGGTATGGCCACTGGGTCCTGGTTTGGTATTATGTCGTTCGGCCCTGGTTGGGTGGTATAACCATTGGGTCCTGGTTGGGTGGTATGACCACTGGGTCTTGGTTGGGTGTTATGTCATTGGGCACTGGGTGGGTGGTATGGCCACTGGGTTCTGGCGGAGTTATGTCATTGCGCACTGGTTGGGTGGTATGGCCACTGGGTCCTGGTTGGGTATTATGTCATTTGGCCCTGTTTGGGTGGTATGGCCACTGGGTTCTGGTGGGTCGTTATGTCATTAGGCACTGGTTGGGTGGTATGGCCACTGGGTCCTGGTTGGTTATTATGTCATTGTCCCTGTTTGGGTGGTATGGCCACTGGGTCCCGGTTGGATATTATGTCATTCAGCCCTGTTTGGGTGGTATGGCCACTGGGTTCTGGTGGGTCGTTATGTCATTGAGCACTGGTTGGGTGGTATGGCCACTGGGTCCTGGTTGGGTATTATGTCATTTGGCACTATTTGGGTGATATGGCCACTGGGTCCTGGTGGGGTGTTGTCATTGGGTGCTGGTTGTGTGGTATGGCCACTGGGTCCTGGTGGGATATTATGTCATTAGGCTCTGGTTGGGTGTTATGTCATTGGGTGGCATGGCCACTGGGTCCTGGTTGGGTGGTATGACCACTAGGTCCTGGTTAGGTACTATGTCATTGGGCCCTGGTTGGGTGGTATGGCCACTGGGTTCTGGTGGGGTGTTATGTCATTGGGCTCTGGGGTGGTGGTATGACTACTGGGTTCTGGTTGGGTGGTATGGCCACTGGGTCTTAGGTGGTTGTTATATCATTCGGCCCTGGTTGGGTAGTATGGCGACAGGGTCCTGGTTGGGTGTTATGTTATTGGGCACTGGTTGGGTGGTATGGCCACTGGGTCCTGGTTGGGTATTATGTCATTCAGCCCTGGTTGGGTTGTATGACCACTGGGACCTGGTGGAGTGTTATGGCATTGGGCTCTGATTGGGTGGTATGACCACTGGGTCCTGGTTGGGTGGTATGACCACTGGGTCCTGGTTAGGTATTATATCATTGGGCCCTTGTTGGGGGGTATGGCCACTAGGTCCTGGTGGGGTGTTATGTCATTGGGCCCTGGATGGGTGGTATGACCACTGGGTCCTGGTTGGATATTATGTCATTCAGCCCTGTTTGGGTGGTATGGCCACTGGGTTCTGGTGGGTCGTTATGTCATTGGGCAATCTCCAATGCTGTACAGAAATCCCTTGATTGTGGTCGGGAAGTTCGTATGATTGGCCTTGATTTTAGTGCTGCCTTTGACCGTGTTAATCATGAGGCCCTTGTTTTCAAACTGAAACAGTTGGGAGTGGGTGGGTCGTTTCTTAGCATTATTACTAATTTTTTAAGTAATAGATCTCAAAGAGTTGTTGTTGATGGGCACCATAGTGATTATAGGAATGTGATATCTGGTGTTCCACAGGGTAGTGTTCTTGGCCCATTACTTTTCATACTATATACACATGACATGTGGTTTGGCCTAGAAAACAAGCATATTGCATATGCAGATGATGCTACTCTCTTTGCATCAATTCCATCCCCTGAATGTAGATCTAGGGTTGGTGAATCCCTTAATAGAGATTTAGCTAGAATTAGTGCATGGTGCAAATTATGGGGTATGAAGTTGAATCCTAACAAAACTCAAAGTATGATTGTAAGTAGGTCAAGGACGGTGGTTCCTCAACATCCGGATCTCAGTATTGATAATGTTTCTTTAAATATGTATGACTCTTTCAAAATTTTAGGTGTGATTCTCGACAGTAAATTTACTTTTGAGAAACATATAAGGTCTGTGTCTTCTTCAATTTCACAAAAAATAGGCTTATTGAGAAAGTCTTTCAAGATTTTCGGTGATCAATCTATTCTGAAGAAGTGTTTTAATTCTTTCATTCTACCTTGTTTTGAGTATTGTTCTCCTGTCTGGTCTTCAGCTGCTGATTCTCATCTTAATTTGTTGGACAGAAACTTACGGTCTATTAAATTTCTTATTCCTGATCTAGATATTAATCTCTGGCACCGTCGTTCAATTAGTTCATTATGTATGTTGCATAAGATTTTTCACAACTCTGACCATCCTTTACATTCACATCTCCCCGGACAATTCTATCCTGTTCGTAATACTAGGCAGGCAGTTAATTCTAATAGCCAGGCCTTCTCCATCACGAGGCTCAATACTACGCAGTACTCTAGAAGTTTTATTCCAGCTGTGACCAAGTTGTGGAATGATCTTCCTAATCGGGTGGTTGAATCAGTAGAACTTCAAAAGTTCAAAGTTGGAGCAAATGCTTTTTTGTTGACCAGGCGGACGTAGTCTTTTTATAGTTTATTTATGACATATTTGTTTTTGATGTTGTTGATAGTTTATTATATGACATGTCTGTTTTGACGTTGTTTCTTATTTTAGAATGATTTATTGTTAATTTGTTCTCTTCATTTATTTATTTCCTTATTTCCTTTCCTCACTGGGCTATTTTTCCCTGTTGGAGCCCCTGGGCTTATAGCATCTTGCTTTTCCAACTAGGGTTGTAGCTTGGATAGTAATAATAATAATAATAATATGGCCACTGGGTCCTGGTTGGGTATTATGTCATTCGGCACTAATTGGGTGATATGGCCACTGGGTCCTGGTGGGGTGTTGTCATTGGGTGCTGGTTGTGTGGTATGGCCACTGGGTCCTGGTGGGATGTTATGTCATTAGGCTCTGGTTGGGTGTTATGTCATTGGGTGGCATGGCCACTGGGTCCAGGTTGGGTGGTATGATCACTAGGTCCTGGTTAGGTACTATGTCATTGGGCCCTGGTTGGGTGGTATGGCCACTGGGTCCTGGTTGGGTATTATGTCATTGGGCCCTGGATGGGTGGTATGGCCACTGGGTCCCGGTTGGATATTATGTCATTCAGCCCTTTTTGGGTGGTATGGCCACTGGGTTCTGGGGGGTCGTTATGTCATTGGGCACTGGTTGGGTGGTATAGCCACTGGGTCCTGGTTGGGTATTATGTCATTGGGCCCTGGATGGGTGGTAGGGCCACTGGGTCCCGGTTGGATATTATGTCATTCAGCCCTGTTTGGGTGGTATGGCCACTGGGTTCTGGTGGGTCGTTATGTCATTGGGCACTGGTTGGGTGGTATGGCCACTGGGTCCTGGTTGGGTATTATGTCATTCGGCACTATTTGGGTGATATGGCCACTGGGTCCTGGTGGGGTGTTGTCATTGGGTGCTGGTTGTGTGGTATGGCCACTGGGTCCTGGTGGGATGTTTTGTCATTAGGCTCTGGTTGGGTGTTATGTCATTGGGTGGCATGGCCACTGGGTCCTGGTTGGGTGGTATGACCACTAGGTCCTGGTTAGGTACTATGTCATTGGGCCCTGGTTGGGTGGTATGGCCACTGGGTTCTGGTGGGGTGTTATGTCATTGGGCTCTGGGGTGGTGGTATGACTACTGGGTTCTAGTTGGGTGGTATGGCCACTGGGTCTTAGGTGGTTGTTATATCATTCGGCCCTGGTTGGGTAGTATGGCGACAGGGTCCTTATTGGGTGTTATGTTATTAGGCACTGGTTGGGTGGTATGGCCACTGGGTCCTGGTTGGGTATTATGTCATTCGGCCCTGGTTGGGTGGTATGACCACTGGGACCTGGTGGAGTGTTATGGCATTGGGCTCTGATTGGGTGGTATGACCACTGGGTCCTGGTTGGGTGGTATGACCACTGGGTCCTGGTTAGGTATAATATCATTGGGCCCTTGTTGGGGGGTATTTGCCACTAGGTCTTGGTGGGGTGTTATGTCATTGGGCCCTGGATGGGTGGTATGACCACTGGGTACTGGTTGGGTGGTATGGCGACTGGGTCCTGGTTGGGTATTATGTCATTGGGCCCTGGTTGGGTGGTATGGCCACTGGGTTCTGATGAGGTGTTATGTCATTAGGCTCTGGTTGGGTGGTATGGCCACTGGGTCTTGGTTGGGTGGTATGACCACTGGGTCTTGGTTGGGTGTTATGTCATTGGGCCCTGGTTGGGTGGTATGGTCACTAAGTACTAGGTGGGTGTTATGTCACTGGGCCCTGGTTGGGTGGTATGGCCACTGGGTCCTGGTTGGGTGTTATGTCATTTGGCCCTGTTTGGGTGGTATGGCCACTGGGTTCTGGTGGGTCGTTATGTCATTAGGCACTGGTTGGGTGGTATGGCCACTGGGTCCTGGTTGGGTATTATGTCATTGGCCCTGTTTAGGTGGTATGGCCACTGGGTCCCGGTTGGATATTATGTCATTCAGCCCTGTTTGGGTGGTATGGCCACTGGGTTCTGGTGGGTCGTTATGTCATTGGGCACTGGTTGGGTGGTATGGCCACTGGGTCCTGGTTGGGTATTATGTCATTCGGCACTATTTGGCTTATATGGCCACTGGGTCCTGGTGGGGTGTTGTCATTGGGTGCTGGTTGTGTGGTATGGCCACTGGGTCCTGGTGGGATATTATGTCATTAGGCTCTGGTTGGGTGTTAAGTCATTGGGTGGCATGGCCACTGGGTCCTGGTTGGGTGGTATGACCACTAGGTCCTGGTTAGGTACTATGTCATTGGGCCCTGGTTGGGTGGTATGGCCACTGGGTTCTGGTGGGGTGTTATGTCATGGGGCTCTGGGGTGGTGGTATGACTACTGGGTTCTGGTTGGGTGGTATGGCCACTGGGTCTTAGGTGGTTGTTATATCATTCGGCCCTGGTTGGGTAGTATGGCGACAGGGTCCTGGTTGGGTGTTATGTTATTGGGCACTGGTTGGGTGGTATGGCCACTGGGTCCTGGTTGGGTATTATGTCATTCGGCCCTGGTTGGGTGGTATGACTACTGGGACCTGGTGAAGTGTTATGGTATTGGGCTCTGAGTGGGTGGTATGACCACTGGGTCCTGGCTGGGTGGTATGACCACTGGGTCCTGATTAGGTATTATATCATTGGGCCCTTGTTGGGGGTATGGCCAATAGGTCCTGGTGGGGTGTTATGTCATTGGGCCCTGGATGGGTGGTATGACCACTGGGTCCCGGTTGGATATTGTGTCATTCAGCCCTGTTTGGGTGGTATGGCCACCGGGTTCTGGTGGGTCCTTTTGTCATTGGGCACTTGTTGGGTGGTATGGCCACTGGGTCCTGGTTGGGTATTATGTCATTGGGCCCTGGATGGATGGTATGGCCACTGGGTCCTGGTTGTATATTATGTCATTCAGCCCTGTTTGGGTGGTATGGCCACTGTGTTCTGGTGGGTCGTTGTGTCATTGGGCACTGGTTGGGTGGTATGGCCACTGGGTCTTGGTTGGGTATTATGTCATTCGGCACTATTTGGGTGATATGGCCACTGGGTCCTGGTGGGGTGTTGTCATTGGGTGCTGGTTGTGTGGTATGGCCACTGGGTCCTGGTGTGATGTTATGTCATTAGGCTCTGTTTGGGTGTTATGTCATTGGGTGGCATGTCCACTGGGTCCTGGTTGGGTGGTATGACCACTAGGTCCTGGTTAGGTACTATGTCATTGGGCCCTGGTTGGGATGTATGGCCACTGGGTCCTGGTTGGGTGTTATGTTATTGGGCACTGGTTGGGTGGTATGGCCACTGGGTCCTGGTTGGGTATTATGTCATTCGGCACTATTTGGGTGATATGGCCACTGGGTCCTGGTGGGGTGTTGTCATTGGGTGCTGGTTGTGTGGTATGGCCACTGGATCCTGGTGGGATGTTATGTCATTAGGCTCTGGTTGGGTGTTATGTCATTGGGTGGCATGGCCACTGGGTCCTGGTTGGGTGGTATGACCACTAGGTCCTGGTTAGGTACTATGTCATTGGGCCCTGGTTGGGTGGTATGGCCACTGGGTTCTGGTGGGGTGTTATGTCATTGGGCTCTGGGGTGGTGGTATGACTACTGGGTTCTGGTTGGGTGGTATGGCCACTGGGTCTTAGGTGGTTGCTATATCATTCGGCCCTGGTTGGGTAGTATGGCGACAGGGTCCTGGTTGGGTGTTATGTTATTGGGCACTGGTTGGGTGGTATGGCCACTGGGTCCTGGTTGGGTACTATGTCATTCGGCCCTGGTTGGGTGGTATGACCACTGTGACCTGATGGAGTGTTATGGCATTGGGCTCTGATTGGGTGGTATGACCACTGGGTCCTGGTTGGGTGGTATGACCACTGGGTCCTGGTTAGGTATTATATCATTGGGCCCTTGTTGGGGGGTATGGCCACCAGGTCCTGGTGGGGTGTTATGTCATTGGGCCCTGGATGGGTGGTATGACCACTGGGTCCTGGTTGGGTGGTATGGCCACTGGGTCCGGGTTGGGTATTATGTCATTGGGCCCTGGTTGGGTGGTATGGCCACTGGGTTCTGATGAGGTGTTATGTCATTAGGCTCTGGTTGGGTGGTATGGCCACTGGGTCTTGGTTGGGTGGTATGACCACTGGGTCTTGGTTAGGTGTTACGTCATTGGGCCCTGGTTGGGTGGTATGGTCACTAAGTCCTAGTTGGGTGTTATGTCACTGGGCCCTGGTTGGTTGGTATGGTCACTGGGTCCTGGTTGGGTGTTATGTCATTGGGCCCTGGTTGGGTGGTATGGCCACTGTGTCCTGGTGGGGTGTTATGTCATTGGTCTCTGATTGGGTGGTGTTATGATCCTTGTCGGGCCATGGTGCAAGTTTTTATTGCATGATAAGGAGGTCAGTGTTAAAAAAAATACCCAGTGGTAAATTGGTTAGCAGAAACGAAAACACTTGGGAAAATGTAACAATATTTAATAACAACAAAATTTAAACAGTCACCCTTTTGACTCCCTAACAATCAGAATTGATAATTAACGACTACCAATTAACAACTAACAACTAACAATTAACAATTAAAAATTAACAATTAACAAAATTCCCCAACGGGAAACACTACTGTGACTCAAAGACAGGATTAAAACAACTGAGTAATTTTATTCCAGACACTCGCCTTTATATACAAAAACTCAATGCAACAGGAAATTTCTTGTTCAACCGACACCGTACCGGTTAAACAGTTAACGTTGAGAAAAACGAACACATTATTTCAGGTTCAATGCAACAGGAAATTTCCTGTTCAACTGATACCACACTGGTTAACAGTTAACGGTGAGAAAAACATACATATTATTTCAGGTTATTTCTAGTGCGAGGGGAGAGCGAAGATACAAGCATAATATATACACAAAATGAAATGTCGTTACTATGTACGATCGTGTGATACACGGTTGGTACTTGGCTTCCTCCCCTAAAAATGACATACTGTACATGTTAAATAGGGAGCCCTGATCTAGAGAGGCGATTTGTAGGCTGGTTATCTGGCAGGAGATAAGCAGGTTTTAGACAATCTTTCTTTGCCACAAATGTTTAGTAGGAATGCTTTCGGACTGCGTCGGATCACAAGGAAAGGGCCCGTGTAAGGGGGCGTTAGCGGTGGCTTGCTAGTGTCGTTGCGCAGGAAGACATGCGTTGGAGAGTGCAAGTCTGTCGGTATGTGATGCTTCGTTGGTGGGCTTGTAAGTCTGGCAGCATGGAGTAAATTTTCCCACGACGTGACGTATGTGCTGGAGATTAGGTTGTAGAAGGAAAAAATTTGGCAGGGACGACCAACGGGTCGCCATACACCATTTCAGCTGCCGAGATGTCGAGGGTGTCTTTAGCAGTGGTCCTTATTCCCAGGAGGATCCAGGGAAGCTGAGTAAACCAGTTGGAATCCTTGCAGCGGGACATCAAAGCTGCTTTGAGGGTCGGATGAAAACGTTCAACCATTCCATTGGCAGCGGGGTTGTAGGCTGTTGTCTGATGTAGGGTGATGCCCAGGAGATTCGCTAATGACGTCCACAATTGAGAGGTCAAAGTGGTACTCCTGTCAGAAGTAATATGCTCAGGGATACCAAATCTTGCAATCCATCCTGAGAGTAAGGCAGATGTACATGGTGCGGACGTTGCAGTTTCCATGGGAATGGCTTCAGGCCAACGATTAGAGCGGTCGATGATGGTAAACAGGTAATGATGTCTTTGTGATGTGGGTAGGGGGCCTACAACGTCGACGTGAATGTGTGCGAAACGACGCTGAGGTTGAGGCAAGATTCCTACTCCTGAATCCGTGTGTCGATGTACTTTGGAAGTTTGGCAGGAAGTACAGGCATGGACCCAATCCTTGGCATCCTTAGAAATGCCGTGCCAAATGAACTTCATCTTCAGCAGCTGTGCAGTAGAACGGCACGAGGGATGTGAAAGGCAGTGAATGAAATTGAACACCTGCCGGCGCATGGGAGCAGGAATCCAAGGTCGCGGTGTACCAGCACTGACGTCACAGAGGAGGGTGGTGTTGGAGTCTTCGAGGGGGAAGTCTTCCCAACGGAGGGACATGCAGGCTGACCTAAATGCTTGATACTCTGGATCCTGTCGTTGGGCTTCAGCCAAGGCGTTGTAATCGCATCCCAATTGAACGGCAGCCAACGTGTTTCTTGACAGGGCATCGGCAACGGGATTCATTTTCCAAGGGACATATTGAAGGGTGCAATTGTATTCAGCCACAGCGGAGAGATGTTGGTGTTGACGGGCGGACCAGGCCTCAGACTGTCAAGTGAAGGCGTGCACCAGAGGCATGTGGTCTGTGCGAATGACAAAGGGTGTACCTTCTAAGAAATGGCGAAAGTGACGGACAGCCAAGTGCACCGCCAGCAATTCGCGATCGAAGGTAGAATAACCCGATCCTAACTTGGACAGTTTTCTGCTGAAGAATGCCACTGGCCGGGGCGAGCTGTTGACCACCTGCTCGAGTACTGCACCAATAGCGACGTCGCTGGCATCGGTGGAGAGAAAGAGAGAGGGGCATGTGGGAAGGGAAAAGTGAGAGCAGCAGCCGTTGATAGGGCCTTCTTTGCATTGCAGAAGGCCACTTCTTGAAGAAGACCCCACTTCAGGTCCTTTGGCTTGCTCTTGAGGGAGGCGTAGAGGGGAGCAAGAGTGGCGGCAATGGCTGGCAGAAAACGGTGATAATAGTTGATCATGCCCAAGAATTCCTGCAGAGCTTTGACGGTCGAGGGTGCGGGGAAATCCTGCATGGCTGCTACCTTCTCAGGGAGGGGACGGACTCCTTCAGGAGTGATGCGGTGCCTTAAGAACGACACTTCGTTGGCGCCAAAGGTACACTTGTCGTACTGGACTACAAGGCCATTTTGTTGCAGGTGGTCGAGCACAATGCGCAGGTGACAGAGGTGTTCCTCTTTTGAGGAGGAGAACACATGTATGTCGGCCACATAACATACACAGAAGGGGAGGTCCCCTAAGATGCCATTCATGCGATGTTGAAACTTGGCCCCAGCATTACGAAGGCCAAAACAGGAGTAATTGAAGGTGTATGTACCAAACGGAG
This sequence comes from Palaemon carinicauda, assembly GCF_036898095.1. NCBI lineage: Eukaryota > Metazoa > Arthropoda > Malacostraca > Decapoda > Palaemonidae > Palaemon > Palaemon carinicauda. The sequence continues at coordinate 72,266,890 of NC_090737.1, forward strand.
TGGTGATGGCGGTCTTGGGGATGTCTTTTGGGTTCATAGGAATCGGATAATACCCTTTCAGGAGGTCGAGCGTAGAGAAAACCTTCGCTTTGTGCAGGTAGGAGGTCACGTCAGCAATGTTTGGGAGGGGGTAGTGATCCGGTTCTGTTTGCATGTTCAGGCGCCTGTAATCCCCGCATGGACGGAGGGAGCCGTCTTTCTTCAGAACGATGTGTAAGGGTGACGACCATGAGCTGGAGGCCTTTTGGCTAAGGCCCATTTCCTCCGATTCGGCGAACGTCTGTTGGGCGGCTGCCAATCGTTCCGGTGTCAGACGTCTGAATTTTGCGAAGACTTGGGTCCCGTCCTCTTGATATGGTGATAAATACCGTGCTTGGCAGGAGCCGTGGACGTTTGGCGAAGTTTTGGACAGAAAACGTCCGGGTACGACGTGAGGAGGTGGGCGTAGGCATCCGTGGGTGCGCTGATGTGGAGAGCGAGGTTAGAGGGGGTGGGTTGAAGAGGTGTCAACAAGTACGAGTCTGCGTTGACCAATCGTCGGTGGGCGACATCGACCAGAAGGAGGAAATGAGAGAGGAAATCCGCATCGAGGATTGGCAATGTGACGTCAGCAACGAGAAACTTCCAATTAAATTTACCGTTTCCAAACGATAATGTGAGGTTCTCGTAACCATAGGTGGGTATCGCAGATCCGTTGGCAGCTACCAAGCGGACGTTGGCAGACTTAGATAAGCTACGTCGTGTCCTGAAGAGTTCCCTTGGCAAAAGAGAACGAAAAGCACCCGTGTATCCAAAAATCGCACGCCCGTTCCTACATCATGTAAAACGAAAAGTTTAGAAACACGGGAGGCCACCGCCACGAGCGATGGCCTACTTACACGTTTTTTGGCCACTGACAATCCTTGGCACATTTCTTCTCGGTTGCCCCGAATCTGGTGTGGTAGTAACAAAACTGCGGGGGATGTGAGGCAGTAAGTGGCTGTAGAAGTCGTTGGTTGGGGCGTGAGCGAGTGGTGGTTGGTGGGTGGCTTTGTCGCCGTTTCGGCACATCACGGGGTAGGCGTGTATGTCCTACGGCATTCACGTTAGCCTCGGTTGACGTTGAATAGGCATCCTCTTCGTCAGGAGTGGAGGCGTTGTTGGAGGTCTTGAAGTGGCTCTCCATAAGGGCGTCGGCTTTTGTCATCAAGTCTTTTATGAGTAACCTATTGACATCGGGTATGGCAGCGCGTACAGGTTCGAGTAAACGGCGTATCCAAAGGGCACGAAGTAGGTTCACCTGACGAGGAGAGCCATCTGTGGCAGGTTGCAGGCGAGCGATACTGGTCATTTCCCTGAGGGCAAGCGGAGCCCTTTGGTCCCCCAATGGTTGTTGAGAGAGCTGAAAAAGCTTTGCTATATGGGCGGCTGGCGACGGGGAGTACTGCTGCAGAAGGTATGTTTTGAGGTCGTCATACGCTATTGGGGTGTCTCCTTGTTCACAAAGCCAGTCGGATATTTCCGGGAAGGTGTCCTCGGGTTTTGCCGCGAGAACATAATCCGCTTTGGAGGTTGAGCGAGTCACGCCCTTGATGCAAAACTGGACTTCTGCGTGCTGAAACCAAGCAAACGCCTCTTCGCTGGCGAATGACGAAAGTTTCAATGGGGCAGCCGCAGTGCCATCTTCCGTAGAGTCCGCCATAGTATCAATGACGGAGGGGCGAGGGGGGTGGGGGGTGGAAGGCGGGAGGAGCAAGTTGACATCCGGGGTCACTAATGTGACGAGCCGAGAGAAGGTTGTGACTCAAAGACAGGATGAAAGCAACTGAGTAACTTTATTACAGACACTCGCCTTTACATACAAAAACTCAATGCAATAGGAAATTTCTTGTTCAACCGACACCATACCGGTTAACAGTTAACGGTGAGAAAAACAGACACATTATTTCAGGTTCAATGCAACAGGAAATTTCCTGTTCAACTGATACCACACTGGTTAACAGTTAACGGTGAGAAAAACATACATGTAATTTCAGGTTCTTTTTAGTACGAGGGGAGAGCAAAGATACAAGCATAATATATACACAAAATGAAATGTCGTTACTATGTACGATCGTGTGACAGACGGTTGGTACACCAGAATCTCAACAAGAGAGAGTCGAACATTTAAATAATTAACCACACACACAAGAAAAAAAAATATGCATTCTCACACTCTTTGGGGCTGGATGAAATCACCCCTTGCTCCCACTAAGGTAGCGGCTTCACTAACACTCGGCTATCGTAGGGAGTTCAGCTCAGCAGGACTCCTCATCAAAGGGAGGGAAATGGAGTCCCAACCCCAAAAAAAGGTAAACAATATTTCCTACTTGGCAACTGCCTCCGTACATGTCACTACGAGCTCCAAAGCTCCCGCAACTGCCTATGTTGAGGATGCGTTGACATCGGTGTCTGTCCCGCGTCCACCTTGAAGCCGGGATTCCTACGTTGGCGCTGCAAACCGCAGAAGAGAACACACAGGAATTGCAAATCACCGCAGGTGGCAGAAATGCACCTGCTAAAAGCCGTCGAACATTGGCGTCGCAATCCTCCGAAAAGCTCACAAAAGCCAGCTGCTGCAGTAGGTCCGGGGAGCGTCGAGCTCGAACTGTGTCTTTAAGCAATCTAGTTCCTTGCATGTAAACAGAGGTGTCTCTTCTCACCAAGGCTCGAAAAACACAGAAGAGAAATGAGCGTTAAACTAGACACTTATAAATCTTTAAGCGAGAGGGGAGAAGGTTGAAACAGCACTTAAAAAAAAAAAAAAAAAAAAAAAAAATTGAATTTACAATTGATGCCTTATTAACTAAATTTTATGCTAATTTTATATAAAACAAAAATGCAGTAACAAGGCTGACGTAAACAAAAGCAAAATTACGTTAATACTTAATAGGTGGTATGACCACTGGGTCTTGGTTGGGTGTTATGTCATTGGGCCCTGGTTGGGTAGCATGGCCACTGGGTCCTGGTGGAATGTTATGTCATTGGGCTCTGATTGGGTGGTATAACCATTGGGTCCTGGTTGGGTGGTATGACCATTGGGTCCTGGTTAGGTATTATGTCATTAGGCCCTGGTTGGGTTGTATGGCCACTAGGTCCTTGTGGGGTGTTATGTCATTGAGCCCTGGTTAGGTGGTATGACTACTGGGTCCTGGTTGGGTGGTATGGCCACTAGGTCTTGGTGGGGTGTTATGTCATTGGCACTGGTTGGGTGGTATGGGCACTGGGTCCTGGTTGGGTATTATGTCATTGCGCTCTGGTTGGGTGGTATGGCCACTTGGTCCTGGTTGGGTGGTATGATTACTGGGTCTTGGTTGGGTGTTATGTCATTGAGCCCTGGTTGGGTGGTATGGTCACTGAGTCCTAGTTGGGTGTTTTGTCATTGGGCCCTGGTTGGGTGGTATGGCCACTGGGTCCTAGTGTGGTGTTAATTCATTGGACTCTGATTGGGTGGTATGACCACTGGGTCCTGGTTGGGTGGTATAACCACTGGGTCCTGGTTAGGTATTATGTCATTGGGCACTGGTTGGGTGGCATGGCCACTGGGTCCTGGTGGGTTGTTATGTCAATGGTCCCTGTTGGATGGTATGACCACTGGGTCCTGGTTGGGTGATATTACCACTGGGTCCTGGTTGGGTATTATGTCATTGGGCCCTGGTTGGGTGGTTTGGCCACTGGGTCTTAGTTGAGTTTTATGTCATTAGGCTCTGGTTGGGTGGTATGACGTAAACAAAAGCTACATAATAGGTGGTATGACCACTGGGTCCTTGTTGGGTGGTATGACCACTGGGTCTTGGTTGGGTGTTATGTCATTGGGCACTGGTTGGGTGGTATGGTCACTGGGTCCTGGTGGGGTGTTATGTTATTAGGCTCTGATTGGGTGGTATGACCACTGGGTCCTGGTTGGGTGATATTACCACTGGGTCCTGGTTGGGTGGTATGGCCACTGGGTCTTAGTTGAGTTTTATGTCATTAGGCTCTGGTTGGGTGGTATGACGTAAACAAAAGCTACATAATAGGTGGTATGACCACTGGGTCCTTGTTGGGTGGTATGACCACTGGGTCTTGGTTGGGTGTTATGTCATTGGGCCCTGGTTGGGTGGCATGTCCACTGGGTCCTGGTTGGGTGGTATAACCACTGGGTCCTGGTTGGGTATTATGTCATTGGGCACTGGTTGGGGGATATGGCCACTAGGTCCTGGTGGGGTGTTATGTCATTGGGCCCTGGTTGGGTGGTAAGACTACTGGGTCCTGGTTGGGTGGTATGGCCACTAGGTCTTGGTGGGGTGCTATGTCATTGGGCACTGGTTGGGTGGTATGGGCACTGTGTCCTGGTTGGATATTATGTCATTGGGCCCTGGTTGGGTGGTATGGCCACTGGGTCCTGGTGGGGTGTTATATCATTAGGCTCTGGTTGGGTGGTATGACGTAAACAAAAGCTATATAATAGGTGGTATGACCACTGGGTCCTTGTTGGGTGGTATGACCACTGGGTCTTGGTTGGGTGTTATGTCATTGGGCACTGGTTGGGTGGTATGGTCACTGGGTCCTGGTGGGGTGTTATGTTATTAGGCTCTGATTGGGTGGTATGACCACTGGGTCCTGGTTGGGTGGTATAACCACGGGTCCTGGTTGGGTATTATGTCATTGGGCACTGGTTGGGGGGTATGGCCACTAGGTCCTGGTGGAGTGCTATGTCATTGGGCCCTAGATGGGTGGTATGATCACTGGCTCCTAGATTGGTGGTATGGCCACTGGGTCTTTGTTAGGAGGTAATACCACAAGGTCCCGGTTGGGTGGAATGGCCACTGAGTCTTGGTTGGGTGGTATTGCCTCTGGTTCCTGGTTAGGTGGTATGACCATAGTTTCCTGGTTTAGTGGTATTACATCTTAGTCCTGGTTGGGCGATATGGCCTCTAGGTCCTGGTTGGATGGTATGATCACTAGGTCGTGGTTGGGTGGTATGGCCACTATAGTCCATTTCTTTTAGCGAGGCATATTTGCACCGACTCACAACGGGGCCCTTGTAGCTCGGAAAAGTTTCCTAATCGTTGATTGGTTAGAATTATCTTGTCCAACCAATCAGCGATCAGGAAGCTTTTCTGAGCTAAAAGGGCACCGCTACGAGTCGGTGCAAATATGCCTCGCTAAAAGAAATGGACTATAGGTCCTGGTTGAGTGGTATGGCCACTGAGTACTGGTTACTTGGTATGACCACTGGGTTCTGGTTGGGTGGTAGGGCCACTTGGTCCTTGTTTGGGAGTATGGCCACAAGGTCCTGGTTGGGTGATATGACCACTTGATCCTGGTTGGGTGGTATGACTACTGGAACCTGGTTGGGTGGTATGACCACTGGGTCCTAGTGGAGTTTTATGTCATTAGGCTCTGGTTGGGTGGTAAGACCACTGGGTCCTGGTTGGGTGTTATGTCATTGGGCAGTGGTTGGGTGGTATGGTCACTGGGTCCTGGTTGGCTATTATGGGTCTAAGGCCTGGTTGGGTGGTATGACCACTGGGTCCTGATTGGGTGTTATATCATTGGGCCTGGTTGGGTGGTATGGCCAATGGGTCCTGGTGGGGTGTTAAGTCATTGGGCCCTTGTTGGGCGGTAATGCCACTGGGTCCTGGTTAGGTGTTATATCATTGGGTCCTGGTTGGGTGGTATGACCGCTGGGTCCTGGTGGGGTGTTAAGTCATTGGCCTGGTTGGGTGGTAATGCCACTGGGTCCTGGTTGGGTATTATGTCATTGGGCCTTGGTTGGGTGGTATGACCATTGGGTGCTGGGGGATGTTATGTTATTGGGCTTTGGTTGGGTGGTATGACCACTAGGTCCTAGTTCGTGGGTCCTGGTTGGGTGTTATGTCCTTGGTCCCTGGTTGGTTGGTATGGCCACTGGGTCCTGGTTGGGTGTTATGTCATTGAGTTCTGGTTGGGTGGTATGATCACTAGCTCCTAGATTGGTGGTATGGCCACTGAGTCCTGGTTCAGTGGTATGGCCACTGGGTCTTTGTTAGGAGGTATTACCACAAGGTCCCGGTTGGGTGGTATGGCCACTGAGTCTTGGTTGGATGGTATGATCACTAGGTTGTGGTTGGGTGGTATGGCCACTAGGTCCTGGTTGGGTGGTATGGCCACTGAGTACTGGTTACTTGGTATAACCACTGGGTCCTGGTTGGGTGGTAGGGCCACTTGGTTCTTGTTTGGTGGTATGGCCACTAGGTCCTGGTTGGGTGGTATGACCACTTGATCCTGGTTGGGTGGTATGACTACTGGATCCTGGTTGGGTGGTATGACCAGTGGGTCTTGGTTGGGTGGTATGAACACTGGGTCCTTCTTGGGTGGTATGGACACTGGTTCCTGGTTGGGTGGTATGACCACTGGTTCCTGGTTGGGTGGTGTGGGCACTCGGTCCTGGTTGAGTGATATGGCCACTAGGTCCTGGTTGGGTGGTATGACCATTGGGTCTTGGTTATATGGTGTGGCCACTAGGTCCTAGTTGATTGGTATGTCCACTGGGTCCTGGTTGGGTGGTATGACCACTGGGTCCTGGTTGGGCAGTATGGTCACTGGGTCCTGGTTGGGTGGTGGGACCATTGAGTCCTGGTTAGGTGGTATGGCAACTGGGTTTTGGTTAGGTAATATGACATTAGGGCCTGGTTGGGTGGTATGGCCATAGGGTCCTGCTTGGGTTGTATGGCCACAGGGTCCTGCTTGGGTAGTATGGCCACTGGGTCCTGGTTGGGTGGTATTACATCTTAGTCGTAGTTGGGTGGTATGGGTACTGGGTCCTGGTTGGGTGGTATAGCCACTAGGTCCTGGTTGGGTGGAAAGGGCACTCTGTCCTGGTAGGGTGGTATGGCCACTTGGTCCTGGTTGGGAGGTATAACCACTGGGTCTTGGTTGGGTGGTATGACCACTGGACCTGGGTTGGGTTGTATGGTCATTGTGTCCTGGTTGGGTGGTATGATCACTGGGTCTTTGTTGGGTGGTATGGCCACTTGGTGCTGTTTGGTGGTATGACCACTGGGTCCTAATTTGGTGACATGGTCAGTAGGTCCTGGTTAGGTGGTATGACTAATTGGTCCTGGTTGGGTGGTATAACCACTTACTCCTGGTTTGGTGGTATGGCCACTGGGTCCTGGTTGGGTGTTATGATCACTGGGTTCTGGTTTGGTGGTATAACCAATTGGTCCTGTTTGGGTGGCATGGCAAGTGGGTCTTGGTGGAGTGGTATGATCAATGGGTCCTCGATGGCTGGTATGGCCACTGGGTCCTGGTTCGGTGGTATGACCACTCAGTCCTGGTTGGGTGGTGTGGCCACTGGGTCCTGGTTGGGTGGTATGACCTCTAGGTCTCGGGTATGTCTTATGGCCACTGGGTCCTTGTTACGATCTTAAAATTGTTACAGGTTCTTTTAATAAGCAGAAGAAATGTCAACAACAACCAACATTGAAACATAGTAAATAATTATAATAAGAAACTCACGGAAAAACACAATACGCTTATTCACAAACTTGCAAAGAGAATTAACATTACTTCTTTGGTTACTTTAACTGACAAATCAAATCAATCAAAACATCAACAGAAAAGGGGAATGGTCAGTAAGGTAGGAATATTTAAGACATAGTTTTTTGCAGCTGCTGAGAAGATACTGGTACGGAGACTTCAGGCTTGACAACGTTGTAGAAGGGTGGCTGAAGTTCAAATGAAACTGGTAAAACTGGTAGAATGACCGGATTCGAAGACGTCACAAATTTTGTGTGGCATCAAGAAGTGACATCAGAGGTCTTCTTCCAAGAACTCTATGATACTGTTGAAGTAAGGCTTGAGAACATAGTAGAAGGGCAGCAGAAGTTCAGATGAAACTGGCATGATGACCGGATTCGAAGACGTCACAAAAGGGGTGGCATCAAGAAGGGACATCAGAGGTCTTTTCCCAGGAATTCGATGATACTGTTGAACTAAGGAAGGCTGTTGGCAGTGTTGGCTACTTATTGTCACAAGCAGGAAGGGCTGGCTGCTTCAATTTGTTTCTTCTTTTCGGCCATAACAGGAATTTTTAGAGATAGGCTTTTGTTGTCTGAAGGGAAGGGTAGACTCTGGCTCTATCAGACATCTGTTCTTCTATGTTTCTTATCTCGTTAGGACTTGGATGTTATCTGCTTCAGACATAGTTCCTCTCTTGTCTTATGTCCTGTCCTATCTCTCTTAAACAATCTCTTCTTGAAGTTTTTATACCCATGTATGGGCGGAGTTAATTACAGTAGGCAGTGGTCATCTCCACAGAAGGCGTTCTTTTTAACAATTCTGCATCTCTATTGGCTTCCTCAAAAATGCCTACTTCGATCACACCATGGAAGCTTCTAGAAGAAATTTCTGATGCAATCTGGATCATGTGTTAAGTCATAACAAAAAGGCAGCATGTGTCCTTCCATGATGACATATATCCTAAACAAGGATTTCCCTCAGGCTTGCTTTGTCAAAATATGCTGACTCCACTAATTAAGACGATGACATCTTGGTCAAAACAGGACAAGACCCCTTATCACGGCAGTCGCTCTCGGCGAGGCTTGGTTTACTTCCAAAAGGCTGATGACCATGAAGTGATTACCCAAACAGGCCCATAGTCAAATCTTGTCTCGCCTCGCTGCTCACACGGGTAATAAATATTTTTGTCTTTTATAATAGCCTTTTAAAAGTATTATATCTCCTCATGACAGTTCTGGTTGGGTGGTATGATCACTGGGTCCTAGTTGGGTGGTGAGACCACTGGCTCCTGGTTGGGTTGTATGGCCACTGTGTTCTGGTTGGGTGGTATGGCCCCTGGGTCCTTGTTAGGTAGTATAACCAATGGGTCATGGTGCGGTGGTATGTCTACTGATCCCTGTTGGGTGGTATGGCAACTGGGTTCTTGTTGGGTAGTATGGCCCCTGGGTCCTGGTTGGGTGGTAAGACCACTGGGTCCTGGTTGGGTTGTATGGCTATTGGGTCCTGGTTTGGTGGTATGAACAATGGGTCTTGGTTGGGTGGTATGACTAAAGCGTCTTGGTTAGGTGGTATGGCTACTAGGTTCTGGTTGGGTGGTATAACCTCTAGGTCCTAGTTGGGTGGTATGGCCACCAGGTTCTGGTTGGGTGGTATGATCACTGGGGTCTTGTTGGGTGGTAAGACCACTGGGTCCTGGTATGGTGGTATAGCCACTGTGTTCTGGGTGGTTGGTATGGCCACTTGTTCCTGGTTGGGTGGTATGACCACCGGGTCGTGGTGCGGTGGTATGGATACTGGGCCCTGGTTGCGTGGTATGACCATTGGATCCTGGTTGGGTGGCATGACCACTGAGACCTTTTTGGGTGGTATGGCTACTGGGTTCTTGATGGGTGGTATGACCACTGGCTCCTGGTTTGGTGGTATGGATACTGAGTCCTGGTAGGGTGGTTTGACCACTGGGTCCTTGTTGGGTGGTGAGACCACTGGCTCCTGGTTGGGTGGTATGGCCACTGTGTCCTGGTTGGGTGGTATGGCCCCTGGGTCTTTGTTAGGTAGTATAACCACCGGGTCATGGTGCGGTGGTATGTCTACTGATCCCTGTTGGGTGGTATGGCAACTGGGTTCTTGTTGGGTAGTATGGCCCCTGGGTCCTGGTTGGGTGGTAAGACCACTGGGTCCTGGTTGGGTTGTATGGCTATTGGGTCCTGGTTTGGTGGTATGAACAATGGGTCTTGGTTGGGTGGTATGACAACTGGGTCCGGGTTTGGTGGCATGGCAACTGGTTCGTGGTTTGATGGTATGACCACTGGGTCCTTGATGGGTGGTATGGCTAAAGTGTCTCTGTTAGGTGGTATGGCAACTGGGTCCTGGTTGGGTGGTATAACCTCTAGGTCCAATGGGTTCTGGTTGGGTGGAATGATCACTGAGGTCTTGTTGGGTGGTAAGACTACTGGGTCCTAGTATGGTGATATGACCACTATGTTCTGGGTGGATGGTATGGCCATTTGTTCCTGGTTGGGTGGTATGACCACCAGGTCGTGGAGCGGTGGTATGACCACTGGGACCTTTTTGGGTGGTATGGCCACTGGGTTCTTGATGGGTGGTATGACCACTGGCTCCTGGTTTGGTGGTATGGTTACTGGGTCCTGGTTGTGTGATTTGACCACTGGGTCCTAGTTGGGTGGTTTGGCCACTTGGTCCTGGTTAGGTGGTATGATCACTGGGTCCTGGTTGGGTTTTATGGCTATTGGGTCCTAGTTTGGTGGTGTGACCAATGGGTCTTGGTTGTGTGGTATGGCCACTTGGTCCGAGTTTCGTGGTATGACAACTGGGTCCTTGATGGGTGGTATAGCCAAAGGGTCTTGGTTGGGTGGTATGGCCACTGGGTCCTGGTTTTATGGTATGACCACTGGGTCCTTGATGGGTGGTATGGCCAAAGGGTCTTGGTTGGGTGGTATGGCCACTGGGCCCTGGTTAGGTGGTATAACCTCTAGGTCCTGGTTGGGTGGTATGGCCACTGGGTTCTGGTTGGGAGGTATGATCACTGGGGCCTTGTTGGTGGTAAGATCACTGGGTCTTGTACGGTAGTATGGCCACTGTGTTCTGGGTGGGTGGCATGGCCACTTGGTTCCAGTTGGGTGGTATGACCACCGGGTCGTGGTGCGGTGGTATGGCCACTGGGACCTGGTTGGTTGGTATGACCACTAGATCCTTGTTGGGTGGCATGACCACTGGCTCCTGGTTAAGTGGCATTACCACTGGGTCTTGGTTGGGTGGTTTGACCACTGGGTTCTGATTGGGTGGTATGACCACTGGGTCATGGTTGGGTGGTGTGGCCACTGGATCCTGGTTTGGTGGTCTGACCGCTGGGTCCTGGTTGTGTGGTATGGCCACTGGGTCCGGGTTGGGTGGTATAACCACTGGGTCCTGGTTGGTTGGTATAACCATTTGGTCCTGGTTGTGTGGTATGGCCACTGGGCCCTGGTTTGGTGGTATGACTACTCGGTCCTGGTTGGTTGTTAGGGCCACTTGGTCCTTGTTGGTTGGTATGGCAACAGGATCCTAGTTGGATGGTATGACCATTGGGTCCCTGTTGTGTAGTATGGCCACTGGGTCCTGGTTTGGTGGTATGACCACTGGATCCTGGTTGGGTGGTATGACTAAAGTGTCTTGGTTAGGTGGTATGGCTACTAGGTTCTGGTTGGGTGGTATAACCTCTAGGTCCTTGTTGGGTGGTATGGCCACCAGGTTCTGGTTGGGTGGTATGATCACTGGGACCTTGTTGGGTGGTAAGACCACTGGGTCCTGGTATGGTGGTATAGCTACTGTGTTCTGGGTGGTTGGTATGGCCACTTGTTCCTGGTTGGGTGGTATGACCACCGGGTCGTGGTGCGGTGGTATGGACACTGGGCCCTGGTTGCGCGGTATGACCATTGGATCCTGGTTGGGTGGCATGACCACTGGGACCTTTTTGGGTGGTATGGCCACTGGGTTCTTGATGGGTGGTATGACCACTGGCTCCTGGTTTGGTGGTATGGATACTGAGTCCTGGTAGGGTGGTTTGACCACTGGGTCCTAGTTGGGTGGAAGGGCCACTTGGTCGTGGTTAGGTGGTATGATCACTGTGTCCTTGTTGGGTTTTATGGCTATTGGGCCCTGGTTTGGTGGTATGACCAATGGGTCTTGGTTGTGTGGTATGGCCACTAGGTCCGAGTTTGGTGGTATGACCACTGGGTCCTTGATGGGTGGTATGGCCAATGATTCTTGATTGGGTGGTATGGCCACTGGGTCCTGGTTTGATGGTATGACCACTGGGTCCTTGATGGGTGGTATGGCCAAAGGGTCTTGGTTGGGTAGTATAGCCACTGGGTCCTGGTTTGATGGTATGACCACTGGGTCCTTGATGGGTGGTATGACCACTGGCTCCTGGTTTGGTGGTATAGCTACTGGGTCCTGGTTGGGTGGTATGGCTACTTGGTCCTGGTTAGGTGGTATGATCACTGGGTCCTGGTTAGGTTTTATGGCTATTGGGTCCTAGTTTGGTGGTATGACCAATGGGTCTTGGTTGTGTGGTATGGCCAATGGGTCCGAGTTTGTTGGTATGACTACTGGGTACTTGATGGGTGGTATAGCCAAAGGGTCTTGGTTGGGTGGTATGGCCACTGGGTCCTGGTTTGATGGTATGACCACTGGGTCCTTGATGGGTGGTATGGCCAAATGGTCTTTGTTGGGTGGTATAGCCACTGAGTCCTGGTTATGTGGTATAACCTATAGGTCCTGGTTGGGTGGTATGGCCACTAAGTTCTGGTTGGGAGGTATGATGACTGGGGCCTTGTTGGTGGTAAGATCATTGCGTCTTGTATGGTAGTATGGCCACTGTGTTCTGGGTGGGTGGCATGGCCACTTGGTTCTGATTGGGTGGTATGACCACCGGGTCCTGGTGCGGTGGTATGGCCACTGGGCCCTGGTTGGGTGGTATGACCTCTGGATCCTTGTTGGGTGGCATGACCACTTGCTCCTGGTTAAGTGGCATTACCACTGGGTCCTGGTCGGGTGGTTTGACCATTGGGTTCTGATTGGTGGTATGACCACTGGGTCATGGTTGGGTGGTGTGGCCACTGGGTCCTGGTTTGGTGGTATGACCACGGGGTCCTGGTTGTATGGTATGGCCACTGGGTCCGAGTTGGGTGGTATAACCACTGGGTCCGGGTTGGTTGTTATGACCATTTGGTCCTGGTTGTGTGGTATGGCCACTGGGACCTGGTTTGGTGTTATGACTACTCGGTCCTGGTTGGGTGGTATGACCACTGGGTCCTGGTTGGGTGGTATGGCCACTTGGTCCTTGTTGGTTGGTATGGCAACAGGATCCTAGCTCGATGGTATGACCATTGGGTCCCTGTTGAATGGTATGGCCACTGGGTCCTGGTTTGGTGGTATGACCACTGGGTCCTGGTTGGGTGGTATGACTAAAGCATCTTGGTTAGGTGGTATGGCTACTGGGTCCTGGTTGGGTGGTATAACCTCTAGGTCCTAGTTGGGTGGTATGGCCACCAGGTTCTGGTTGGGTGGTATGATCACTGGGGTCTTGTTGGGTGGTAAGACCACTGGGTCCTGGTATGGTGGTATAGCCACTGTGTTCTGGGTGGTTGGTATGGCCACTTGTTCCTGGTTGGGTGGTTTGACCACTGGGTCCTAGTTGGGTGGTAGGGCCACTTGGTCCTGGTTAGGTGGTATGATCACTGGGTCCTGGTTAGGTTTTATGGCTATTCGGTCCTAGTTTGGTGGTATGACCAATTGGTCTTGGTTGTGTGGTATGGCCACTTGGTCCGAGTTTGGTGGTATGACCACTGGGTCCTTGATGGGTGGTATAGCCAAAGGGTCTTGGTTGGGTGGTATGGCCACTGGGTCCTGGTTAGGTGGTATAACTTCTAGGTCCTGGTTGGGTGGTATGGCCACTAGGTTCTGGGTGGGAGGTATGATCACTGGGGCCTTGTTGGTGGTAAGATCACTGGGTCTTGTATGGTAGTATGGCCACTGTGTTCTGAATGGGTGGCATGGCCACTTGGTCCTGGGTAGGTAGTATGACCACTGGGTCGTATTGCGGTGGTATGGCCACTGGGCCCTGTTTGGGTAGTATGACCACTGGATCCTTGTTGGGTGATGACCACTGGCTCCTGGTAAAGTGGCATTACCACTAGGTCCTGGTTGGGTGGTTTGACCACTGGATTCTGATTGGGTGGTATGACCACTGGGTCCTGGTTGGGTGGTGTGACCACTGGGTCCTGGTTTGATGGTATGACCGCTGGGTCCTGGTTGGATGGTGTGGTCACTGGGTCCGGGTTGGGTGGTATAACCACTGGGTCCTTGTTGGATGGTATGACTATTTGGTCCTGGGTGTGTGGTATGGCCACTGGGTCCTGGTTTGGTGGTATGACTACTCGGTCCTTGTTGGGTGGTATAACCACTGGGTCCTGGTTGGGTGGTATGGCCACTTGGTCTTTGTTGGTTGGTATGGCAACAGGATCCTAGTTGGATGGTATGACCATTGGGTCCCCGTTGTGTGGTATGGCTACTGGGTACTGGTTGGGTGGTTTGGCCACTGGGTCTGGGTTGGGTGGTATAACAACTGGGTCCTGGTTGGGTGGTATGTCCATTTGATCCCCGTTGTATGGTATGGCTACTGGGTCCTGGTTTGGTAGTATGACTACCTGGTCCTGGTTGGGTGGTATGACCACTGGGTCCTGGTTGGGTGGTATGGCTACCTGGTCCTTGTTGGTTGGTATGGCAATAGGATCCTAGTTGGATGGTATGACCATTGGGTCCCCATTGTGTGGTATGGCCACTGGGTCCTGGTTAGGTGGTAGAGCAACTGGGTCCTGGTTGGGTGGCATGGCCACTGGGTCCTGTTTGGGTGGTATGACAAATGGGTCCTGGTTGGGTGGTATGGCAACTGTGTCCAGGTTGGGTGGTATGACCACTGGGTCCTGGTTGAGTGGTATGGCCACTTGGTCCTTGTTGGTTGGTATGGCAACAAGATCCTAGTTGGATGGTATGACCATTGGGTCCCCGTTGTGTGGTATGGCCACTGGGTCTTGGTTGGGTGGTAGGGCAACTGGGTCCTGGTTGAGTAAAATGACCACTTACTTCTGGTTGGGTGGTATGACCACTGGGTCCTGTTTGGGTGGTATGACAAATGGGTCCTGGTTTTGTGGTATGGCCAGTTGGTCCTGGTTGGGTGGTATGGCCACTGTGTCCTGGTTGGGTGGTATGCCCACTGGGTTCTGGTTGGGTGGTATAGCCACTTGGTCCTGGTTGGATGGTATGACAAATTTATCCTGGATTGATGTTATGGCTACTGGTTCCTGGTTGGGTGGTATGGCCACTTGGTCCTGGTTGGGTGGCATGGCCACTGGGTTCTGGATGTGTGGTATGACCACTGGGTCCTAGTTGGGTTTTATAGATTGTAGTTAGGTATATATCATCAGCACCAATAAAGAAAGTGAAGCAACTCTCTGTAATTAAGCACTTGATTGATAATGTTCCCTATGAAAAATCCTCTTAATTTTTTCATTTCATTTGTGAGATATTTTTTTCTTTTTTTATAAATTTCTCTTATAGTATTATTTAATTTTGATATATAATGCGACTGTTTTGGTTTTTTTAGCTGATACTTATTTACCAGGAACTATCTGGAAATTATGTAATTAATTTAACGAGAAAATAAAACAGAGTTGGACTGAGAAGTGTGTTTTGTTTGGATCCCTCCATTTTTCTTTCCTTGTAAAGTCTTCTGTCTTTGTTCGCTCTCATTGTTGCTGTCTGAGTGGAGCGAATATATGGTGCCCAGACCCCTGACATCACTTTGGATACTGGTGCTGATTCCCATCTTCGTTTAGTAACACAGAATAAAGGAAGTTAAATTAAGGAAAAGCTGTGCTGCCACTCATGGATGGGCCACCAGATCTTCAAACTCATTGAAGTCATTGTTGGATGTTCGGGACGTGACCAAAGTGGAGTTGCAAGACGCCGTTGACGAATTTAACAGACGTCTGGCCACCTTGGAACTGGAAATTAGTGATTCAACAGAACTGGAAGAGGACATTGACTACGCAGATCAGTTTCGGCGAGAAGTTAGAGCTCTAGGATAAGGCTACTCAAAGGTTAGTTGACATGGCTAAAGATGAAAGTCCCCCTAGGCCTAGTGGAAGTGGATCTGCTTTTTGTTAATATTCATGCAATATTAATGTGAGATTGCCAAAACTAGAGTTACATAAATTCAGTGGTGTTTTAACTGCATGGCAATCATTCTGGAATAGGTTAGTTGCTCCTGTAGATGACAGCGATATTCCTGCTATAAGTAAATTCTGTCATTTGCAATCACTGTTAGAAGGAGAAGCAAGAGCAGTGGTTCAGGGATTATCCCAGATGAGTGTTAATTACCCTACTGCTTGTAACATGTTAAAGGAGAGGGAGAGGTTTGGTAAACCAGAATGTATAGTTTTTGTGCATATTCAGGTTCTATTAGGTGTTGCATTACCTGCTAAGGTTTCTGCTGGTAGCTCCAAGTATATATCCTCCTTGCGGAAATTGCAAGAAGAACTTTTAACCCATGTACATAGCTTAGAAGCTTTTAGGAGTAGATGGTAAACAGTATGGGGTATATATGACACCATTTATTTTGTCGCGGCTACCCAGGGACATCCCTTTGGAATGGTCTAGGGAAGGTTCTGATCATGAAAGTGATCTTTCCTGGTTATTGAAATTTTTACAGAGGGAAATAGAGCATCGAGAGCGGTCAGACACATTTAAAGATATTCATGCAGTAAAGTCAGATGATCGTTTTGTTGAATCAGAAAGAAGAGGTAAATTTCAAGGTAAATTTCAGAGTTCAGCATCAGCCCTTCAAACTTCTTCCGAAGTAGGTGTAGGCCTGTATAGGCGTAGGCCTCAGTGTAAGCTCTGTAATAAAGGTAAAAAAAAGTGAAAACTGTAATTCTATTTTGAAGTTTTCTCTGACTGACCGGGAAGAAGCTATTAGGTCTATTAAGTTGTGTTTCAGATGTTTGGGAAAGGGTTACTTTTCAATGTGTGAAATGTAAAGGAAGGCATAATGTTTTGTGTTGCACTGACATTAAATCTGATGCAGTTGAGAGGAGTTCTACTTGTCAAGACGTACGCATGAGTGGTTCTTCTGTTATTATTCCTACCGAAAAGGTCACTCATTGTGGTGTAACTCATTGTGAATCTAATCCAAATAATATCTTGTCTAAAACATGTAGTGTGTTGCAGACGACAAAGGTCAAGTTTTGGGGTAAGAAGGGTATGTGCCAAGCTATTGTACTCTTTGATACTGGGTCAGACAGATCTTATGTTTCTGGTAAATTTGTGAAGAGAGGCCAACCTAAATGGGTTACTAATGAATTTATATCATATTCATCATTTGGAGGTGGTAAGGCTTCCAAAGGTAATCAATGTAATGTATATGATTTGAATTTGATTGATATTAAAGGGGAGAGTCATTCCTTATTTGCATCTGAAATACCCAATATATGTGCACCTTTGTCCCGGCATAGTGTCCCTGCTGTAAATATTAAGCATTTTTCTTCTCTACAGTTGGCAGATGATTATATGCATAGCTGTTATGTCAATATTGAGTAAATTTTTGGAAACAGTAAAATTTGATAATGATAGGTATGAGGTAGCTTTACCTTGGAAAAGTGTTTTGATAAACAAAAGTTGCAAAACAATGAAAAACTGGCTAGGAAAAGGTTGAATAATTTGAATATAGAACTTAATAAAAACCCTGATCTAAGAAGAAGATATGATGAGGTTTTTAAAGAGTATGAGAGAGATGGAATTATTAAAGAAGTTCCTGCCTCTGAAGTGGTTACATCTTATTCTGTATATTATTTACCTCATCGACGTGATGTGCGTGAAGGTAGCAGTTCTACCAAGGTTAGTCCTGTGTTTGATGCCTCTGCAGTGGGTTATAATGGTATTTCCCTAAAGGACTGTCTTGAATGTGGACCTGCTCTGAATACTTATCTTGTTGGAGTATTGCTAAGATTTAGAAGATTAAAGGTACCCTTGACCGCTGATATTACTAAGGCTTTCCTGCAGATCAAGATTTGGAGAGAGGACCAAGATGTACATAGATTCTTATGGAACTGTGATGATACTGTACATGTTATGAGATTTATTCGTATTCACTTTGGTAATAAGAGCAGCCCATTTTTATTAAATGCTACCATTAAACATAATTTTAAAAACTATCCTTATTCTGACGTTGTAAATGAATTGTATAGTAACTTAAATGTTGATGACTGGTTGTCAAGTGCTGTCAGTGATGCTGAAGTATGTGACAAGTTCAGTGAAGCAAGCAAAATTATGGCTGAAGTTGGTATGTCATTGTCTAAGAGGAATTCAAATAGTAAAGGTTTAAGGGATAGATTCCATGAAATATTTGAGTTATCTGGGAGAGATGAATATGTAAAAAATCTTGGTATGCAATGGGTTTCTGAAGAGGATTGTTTTACTTTTAATCAATATATTATTGAGTCTCAGTTTGAAGTGGTATCTACTAAGAGGAACGATCTAAGTGTCATAGCCAGATACATTGACCCTCTTGGCTTAATAAGTCCATTTCTTATGGTTGCTAAAATCTTTTTTTTCAGGATATATGGAGTCTTGGGCTTAATTGGGATGAAGTATTGCTTAAAGAGTTGAATTTGAAATTTCAAAACTGGTTGAAGGGATTTAAGGAACTATACCTTATGAAGATTCTACGAAATTATTTTCTAAACCTACAATGGAAGGGCATAAAGGGATTAGAACTTCATTCCTTTGGGGATGCATCTGAAAGGGGCTTTGGGGCCTGTGTGTATATAAGAGTTCTATTGAGAGATTATCTGTTTCAGGTTTCTCTTGTACTGAGTAGAGGTAAAGTAGCCCCTATCAAGAAAGTTTCATTGCCTCGTTTAGAGTTGTTAGGTGCATTACTTTGTGCACGTTTATTAGTATTTGTCAGGTCTGCGCTATGTCTTTTGGATGATGTGTCATTATTATAGGAAAGATTCGACCGTTGCTTTTTGGGGGATAAAGGAAGACTTTCGTAGCAAATAGGGTTTCTGAAATTCAGACGTTAACATTGCCTAGTGTTTGGCATTATAGTCCAGGTAAGGAAAACCCTGCTGATCTCATCTGTAGAGGGATATCTGCAGAAAAACTTGTTCTTTCTGATATTTGATTTTTTTGGTCCATCTTGGCTTAAGGGGACCATAACTTTACAGTGTGAACAGGTTAAGGGATCGTTGAATGATGATGAAAATTGTAATAAGACTGCGGTTGCTTGTTTAGCAGCAGAACCCTTTCCCTAAGTTTTTGAATTTTCCAGATGGAGTAGATTTCCTAAAGCTCTCAATATTATGGCTTGGACTTTGAGATTTATTAAGAATTGAGAACCTCAGTCTACCAAATACTTTGGACCATTGACTTATGATGAGTTAACTATGCCTAAAACTAAATTGTTTCAATATGTACAAAGGGAAGCATATCCTCAGGATATCCTAGCTTTTACTCAAGTTAAACAGCTTAACAAAGGAAGTCCTCTGAATAAGTTAGACCCCTTTTTGAATAGTGGAGGTCTTTTGAGAATCAAGGGTAGTTTAGAATACTGTGATCTGTCTTATGAAAGCGAGCATCCTATTATTCTTCTTCCAAGTCATATAGTGAAGATTTTGGTTCACTTCCAACATGTCCTTTTAAAACATGCTGGTGTATCTACTCTTATGTCTACTTTGAGAAATAGTTATTGGATTGTTAGACTACGGAGGTTAGCTATGGCTGTATGTAAAGAATATGTGGGAAGATTCGAAGGCCTGCAGTCAGCCTGTAGCTCCTCTTCCTGAACTAAGAGTCAAATCTGCTCCTCCCTTTATTGTAACTGGTTTAGATTATGCCGGCCCTTTGTTTTGCACCATGTCCTCCAAGAAGTTGTATATTATACTCTTTACGTGTGCTGTTGTACGTTTTGTACATTTAGAGCTTACCGATTCTCTATCTCTAGCAGATTGTGTTCTTGCCGTACACAAATTTACACCAAGGCGTGGTATTCCTTCAATATTTTATTCTGATAATGCAAAAACGTATGCTAGTGCTTCTCATGTCTTGCAGTAACTTTACGGCCCACTAGCTCCTCTGTGGAATTTTATTGTGGGAAGGTTGGTTGGAGCGTTTGATATGGTCCGTTAAGTCTGCTTTGAAGAAAACTTTAGGTACGAGATGCTTATCTACACTGTTATGAAAAAAAAACCCCGTAATTTTAATCGGAAATTTTCGGTAAAAGTATACTGCTCCTAACCGTATTTCAGTAATATACAGGCGACCGTAATCTTATCTTATTTTTCTAATATCTTACAGGTTGGTGACCGTAATATCACTCCTTTACCTCAATATATCCGTTTTTAAAACGGAAAAAAAATCCCGGAATAAATGTTGCCAGACTTTTACCGTTTTTTTCAATGCAATTCTTTAACAGCGTAGATGTGAATTAGAAACTACACTGCATGAAGTCGAAGCATGTATTAACTCAAGACCTTTAACCTTTGTGGGTGCAAACCTGACATTTCTAATCCCTTGACTCCTTCACATTTCTTATTGGTCGTACTACTGGTTTTAAACCTGATAATGTTGACGAACATTTTTCTTGTGTATCTTCCAGAGATTTTATATGCGAGAACTCAACCGCCAAAGGCAGTTGGATATGTTATGGGAAAAATGGAGTTCAGAGTATATAAGAAATTTGCCCTGGAACATTAAAGGTTTTGAGTCTAAATGTAATTAAAAGAAAGGTTCTATGGTGTTGGTTAGTGAGGATAATGTTCCTAGGTTATCATGGCCACTTGGAGTTATTGTAAAGATGTGTTCTGGTAAAGATAGTCTCATAAAAAGTATTTATGTTAAAACTTCTAAGGGTGTTATCAATAGACCTATAAAAAAATACATGCTCTTGAGATTTCAAGTATATCTGATTATCATGTATTTTACAGTGATACTCATGATAATTCTTTGTCTGTACCTATTTCTGTAAATTCTAGTGAGGGTGCTGATAAAGGCGAATTTAGTGCTGAGCGACCTGTTGTTGAACCTGTATTGTCATATACAAGTAGTGGTCGTGCTGTAAAGACACCAGTGAAATTAAATGGGTGATTCTGTACCTTATATGCATTTAATCTTTATGCACATAGGAGTCTTGGTAAATATTCATACGGTGGGGAGGATGTTGGATATGAATAAACCTCTTAATTTATTAATATTATTTTGCGAGATATTAGTCTATAATTTTTCCTTATTGCATTATTTAATTTGGACATATAACATGATTGCTTAGGTTTTTGTAACTGACACTTATTTACCAAGAGCTATTATTATTATTATTATTATTATTATTATTATTATTATTATTATTATTATTATTTAGATTCGAATTTACTAAAACCATTAAAATCCTTAATTTTAATAATTACAATATTGATAATTTCTAACAAAAAATAATAATTCTAATAATGAATAGTTTTAATAATTTCAGCAATAATGATTTTATCAAAACTATAATGATTATGAAAATTATTAGAATCAATATTATTAAATTTCTTAATAATTTTAATAATAATAATAATAGTAATTTTATTATTTTGATTTTTTTTCATTTTAAAGATAATAATAATAATAATAATAATAATAATAATAATAATAATAATAATAATAATAATAATTCTATATTCTTAAATAATAACAATTTTGATCATTTTGATAATTATCATATTCAATTTTTAAAATTATTAGTAATAAAATTTTAACGATAATTATTATTAAAATCTTTAAAACTATTAGTATTGTTATTAAAATTATTTAAATTTTAATAATTTCAATAATAATACTTATATGGATTTTAATAATAGTAATAATTAATACAATCATTTTGATAATTATAATAATTGTAAAAATTACTATAATTTTTATCATCAGTAATTAATGATAATTTTAATGAAAATTATTAAAATTATCAAAATTATTTCAATCGTAATAAATTTTATAATTGTAATATTTATAATTCTAATAGTTTTCATTATATTCCTTTCCATTTATCATTGAAATTAGTAAAATTATATGAATAATTTATTAACAATAGGGAGACATGACGAGATTAATTTGATTGATATACCTGAAGGTAATGAAGACCTATATGAATGAATTCAGTGAGTTTGAAGCTGAAGCTATCATTAAAAAAACGTAAGAGATGGAAATCCCCTGGATACGAAGGGAATAGCTGCTGAAATGATATTGGCCAAAAATGACGTGACTCACAAAATACTTACAAGATTATTTTGTATAGTGTGGCATGAAGAGGCAAAACCCAATGAATGGAAGCTAGGAGTGTTGGTGAAAATGGCAATAAAAAAGATCTGACTGATTGCAATAATTACAGAGGCATCGCAACGTCAATAGTTATGAAAATTTACAATATGCTCATTCTAAAGAGACTAGAGAGAAAGATTGATGAAAAGCTGAGAGATCAACAAGCAGGGTTTGGCAGAGGTAGAAGTTGTACTGACCATATTATTATTTTAACCAATGTCTAGAATATAGAAATCCAATTTTGATGGCATTTGAGGACTACGAAAAAGCTTTTGATAGTGTGCACCGGTCAACTCCTCCGTTACTATGGAGTTCCTCTTAAATATGCAAATTTAATTAAGTCTGTTCATGGGTATAGCAAGTGTAAAGTTAATGTTAATGGAGTCCTATCAAATGAATTTCCAGTGAACTGTGGAGTACTCCAAGGGAATGTGTTGTAAACTGTTGTTTATCCCCCTCATGGAATGTGTAAGGCATAGAACAGTTGGGGATGGTAGAGAAGGAATGAACTGGATTGTCAACAGGAGTTTAGCTGACCAAGGATATGCTGATGATGCTGTCCTTATTAGCAGAACACCACTGGACTTGCAAAGCTTGCTTACCAGAATGCATGACATATCGCATGAGATTGGGCTCAAGATAAATAGAAGAAAGACAGAGATGATAAGAAAGGAATATGCAATGGAAGAGGAAATATCATTGGAAGGAGAAAGGATTAATGAGGTGGAATCATTTAAATATTTAGGAACTATGATCTTTAATACAGGGTCTTTAGAATTGGAGTTTAATGAAAGATTGAAAAAAGCAAAGAGACAATGGCTAGGTTAAGTAAAGTTTGGAAATCAAAATCAGTCTATATATTAGTTTAGTGAGATCTGTGTTATTCTATGGACATGAGTCATGGTATACTAATGAAACAATCTCCAACAGATTTATAGATTAGAGATCAAAACCCCTAGAAGAATATTAGGAGTTAAATAGCTGGACAGGATTAGAAATAAAACAATAAGAGATTACTAGAGCACCATATGTGGATGAGATCATGGTGAGTGGTAGATGGGAATGGTTTGGGCATGCTCTTTGGACTCCCCAAGAAAGATTAGTTCACCAAACTTTCAATTGGGCTCCACAAGGCACTAGAAGAGTTGGAGGATCAAGGCCTACTTGGCTGAGGACTATGAAGTATGAAGTTGGAGATGATGAATGGAGAAGTCTTGATTTAAAAGCTCTAGATAGAGACTACTGGCGAAATTTAACCGAACCCTTTGCTTCAATAGGCATAGGAGGAGATAATGATGATGATGATGATGAATAATTTCAATAATAATGGTGATAATTTGAATAATTTTGATGATAATAATATCGATAATTCTAATAGTAGTTTTGAAAATTATGAAAGTTATTATTAATGAAATAGCAATTATTATTATTATTATTATTATTATTATTATTATTATTATTTGGTTGGTCAGTCTACAGAGAATGGTCGTTTATAGTGTGGGGTTCCAGGTTGCATCCAGTTCCCTTAGGAGTCCATCACTTTCCTCACTATATGTGCTGTTTCAAGTAACACAGATTTAGGAACCATTCCTAGGGCTATATCGGCTCCTACCTTCCTGAGAATTCTTTTCAATGACTTAGGTATGGTCCCAAATGCTCCTATGATTATATGCACCACTTCTACCTGCATTTTCCATAGGCTTCTTAGTTCAATTCGCAGGTCCTGATAATTTTCTATTTTTTCTCTCCCCTTATCTTCCACTATTGAGTCCCATAGTACTGCATCCATGAGTGATACTTTTATCATTGTCTTGTCAACCAGAGTAACGTCTGGTCGATGCGCTTCTGTCAAGGTCGGCCAGACGATGGTCACTTTCTTTTCGTTTCTTTCTATCCCTGTCACCTGCGCCACAGCTCTGCTCAGTCTCGGCCATTCTGGCTAGACGATGATATTATTTATTTGTATAAATTTTGTTAGTTAATACGTATTAGAATAAACGTTTTTTCTTTCAGTGTATTCAAACCATATCCTAATAATGAAGAAAGGAAATTATTTTCTATCAATGTCTTCAAACGATGTCCTAACATATTATAATGATGAGTGAAAAGTATATTAGTCTGCATTCGATATATCATGGACTTTTCTGATCAATTAAAGATTTATATGATGCCAGTATTATGTTTAAGACCAAGAGTATAATGATGGATACAAATACAAGATTATAACCTGGTATAGTTAGTTTGTATTAATAGTAATGACACATCAAAATACAAGAGGCATAGTCATAAATGCTATTCATGTGGGGATATGATTATACACACACACACATACACACACACGCACACACACATGTATATATATATATATATATATATATATATATATACATATATATAAATATATATACATATATAGATGTAAATATATATTTATATATATGTATATATATTATTATGTATATCTATATAAATATATATGTGTAAATATATATATATATATATATATATATATATATATATATATATATACATATATATATATATATATATATATGTATATATATATATATATATATATATATATATATATATATTTAAAATACTTACAGAACTGGAGAATAAATGCTACATAATAAGTGTATTTTTTTCCTTTCTTGCCTTCCGTTGAATTTGTTTTTCAACTTCTTTCTGAATCTAATGCCGTTGTTGTGGTAACGTATCCTGAAAAATTAAGATTTGGCAAACAAATTCTACACTTCAGGTATCTCTATTTCAAGTTCTCTTTGCTTGTGAATGGAGTCAAATACCTCTCTAAGTTTAGTTGATTGCAGAAAAGAACTCTTAGAGGGAAAATGCAAATAACCGCTACTTTTTAATTCAATCTACGATTTGTGTGAAGTACTAGTTTCATGATTGCGCAAATGGGGGCATTTGATGGAAATTTTTTAAACTACAGTATATATGATTCAGTGCTTCTATTTCTATAACGGTTTTGACCGTTTTTCACGTTTTTATCATCAATTGGCAGGTCTTGCGTTGGAAATTCCAAATCATTTATACAATCAGGCACCAAATCCTTAAACCAAAGTTTTGTCAGACACATTTCTAACGCCATCTTTATATCTTTGGTTTGCTTTTTTTTATGCGCAAATATATTAGTCAACATATCCTGATTGTTAAACTAGAACTCGAGTTATCTTTTTCATTCATGATTTCAACATGTTTGGCCATTTCAACATGAGGTTATCATACACACACACACACACACACATATATATATATATATATATATATATATATATATATATATATATACTGTATATATATATACTGTATATATATATATATATATATATATATATATATATATATATATGTATATATATATATATATATATATATATATATATATATATATATATATATATATATATGTGTGTGTGTGTGTGTGTGTGTGTGCTGTGTGTGAGCAAATTTATTTAAAAATACAAATAAGAAGATTACTATAATTAAAAAATATAACGATTTGGAAGATGAAGGGATGGCAGAGCCTAGTTTTTCAATGTTCTCTTGTTCGTATTTGGTTCACAATTAAAAGATGTGACTTCATATCGTCTGCATAATAGTCGGCGGCAGTGATCTGAACAGATGACAGCAATTTTATGGTTTATTGTGCCTGCACAACGGCATGCATTCTTCTGCTTGCCAATTACCTCATCGACGTAAATAAAAAATATTTAACAGAATCTGATTCAGGTCAAAGTGAGTGAGGCTAGGTGCAGTTGACAAGCCAGGTCGGTGAGTCATCGTTAATATCCTGTCTTGCCGACCTTCTTTTAGTGGGTCCTGATGTCACGCTGTCCGTCTTTATACTGCAGTCCCACAGTAGATTAGCCTGATCCTTTTCTACCATAGCTTGAGGTTGATGTTTGTACCATTTGTTGCTGCATTTTATTTCATATTTTCTGCAGAGACTCCAATGGAGAGCTAGCTACTGTATCATGTCCTTTCTTATATTGATTCTGAGCAAGAGCTGAACATTCACTGGGGATGTGGTTGATAGCTTCTTTTGTCATACATTTCCTCCACATTGACGAGATGGTATTTCTGTCTATAGCTCGTTGAATATATCTTGTTCTTAAGTCCTGATCTTACGCTGCCATTATTATCCCTTCAGTTTCTTTCTTGCGTTCTCCTCTCCGTAGCCACTGTCATGTTTCCTTACTGGCCAGTTCTTGAGTTTACCTGTGGAATTGTCCATGTATTGGTTTTATTTTCCACTATTCTTGTCTCTTTTTTCCTGTATGGGTCCTCATACTCCTTTATTAGGTTTTCTTCCCATGCACTCTAAGTTTAGCCATTCATCTTCACTGGTCTTAAGGTACTGTTCTAGCGCTCTACTTTCGATGTTGACACAATCTTCTAAACTGATGAGTCCTTTTCCTCCTTCCCTTCGGGGCATGTAGTCTATCAATATTCACTCTTGGGTGCAATGCTTTGTGCATGTTCATTATATTTCTATTTTTTGTATCTATGTAGCATAGGTTTGACTTTTTCCACTCCGCTATTCCAGCACTGTACCTGATAACTGGCACTGCCCAAGTGTTTATAGCCTTTACCATATTTCCAGAGTTGAGCTTTGACTTCAATATAGCTTTGATTCATGCCATGTATTATTATTGTTATTATTATTATTATTATTATTATTATTATTATTATTATTATTATTATTATTATTATTACCCACGAACGAAATTGACCTGGTAAATACTTGTTAGTTTGCCAGGCTATTGTGATGCTCGTTGTGTCCCTTGGGAACAGGTTAAAATGAAAATTTTTGAAGTTCCAATAGGTTTTTCAGCCAATAACGTCCAATTTTTTTATTTTTGGAGGGCAACTTTCTTTCTGGAATACCTTTAAAATTCAATCTTTTTTATCAGTCAGTTTGATCTTGTGTCAAGGTTAACACCAAGTAAAGAATATGTCGAAATTATTCGGTAGGTTTTCCAAACCCTAATATTTATTTTTTCTATGTCTGAGAAGTATGTTTCATATTTGGGAGGCAGCTTGCAGCTCCATGCCCATCAAGTTGACTTTAGTATAATGACATTAGTTTTCTTAGATATATGGTAAAGTTCATGAAAATCATAGTTTTGAAGCCTGCAAGGTAAGGTTTTCATATTTGGAAAATACCCGCTCTAAAGACTGATTTAAAAAAAAAAACTGCCCCTGTTGCATTTTGCTTTGGGTTAATTCTAAAAAGGGCTTTACGTCTTCAAGCTGATATTAGTTAAAATTTATCGAAATCATTATTATAGAATTACTAATAGAATCACATAAACCAATTTAGCTATGGTTAGACGTCTAAAGTATGGCACTAGGACATTTGTCCGACGGACTTCAGGACGAAGGACATTACGCCGACGGACCTCAGACTGAATGGAGTTTTGGCCGAAGAAGTCAGTAACAGCTAGGAAATTCAATTAAAAAATAAGTATTTAAAGATTGTGCGCAATTGCTCTCAGAAAATCTAGTTTTTCATAAACCTCATATTTCTCAATGATAGATATGAGCCTTGTATTCGAGATCTGATACTACTTATTTGAAGAATTCAGTGCCACTCCAGGATTGACTATCTCGATTGTTAACTTGCAGTCTGATTGCTCTTTCCATATCTTTGAAATTAAACGGCGAACTGAAGGGTGGACGACTGCCATTTTCTGTTCAAACGCTCTGTGCCACCCTTCCAAAGAGTTTGTAGTCCATGGAAGGTCAATGCCACCCGTTGAGATACTGCCGCTAGAGAGTTATTGGGTCTTTTGACTGGTCAGACAGTACTGCATTGGATCCTTCTCTGGTTGACGTTCATTTTCCCTTTGCATACACTTACACCGAATAGTCTGGCCTATTCTTTACATATTTTCCTCTGTCCTCATACATCTGACGACACTCAGATTGCCCAATAATTCTTCTTCACTTAAGGGGTTAACTACTTCACTGTAGTTGTTCAGTGGCTACTTTCCTCTTGGTAAAGGTAGAAGAGACTCTTCAGCTATGGTAAGCAGCTCATCTAGGAGAAGGACACTCCAAAATCAAACCATTGTTTTTCTAGTCTTGGCTAGTGCCATAGCCTTTGTACTATGGCCTTCCACTGTCTTGGATTAGAGTTCTCTTGCTTGAGGGTACACTATTCTATAATATTTCTTTTCCTCTTTCTTTTTAAGTCTTTATATTTTACATATGAATTTATTTTATAACTGTTTTCTTTAATTGTTATTTCTTCTAGTTTACTTATTTCCTTATTTCCTATCCTCACTGGGCTATTTTACCTGTTGGAGCCCTTGGGCTTAAAGCACCCTTCTTTTCCAACTAGGGTTGTAGCTTAGCAAGTAATAATAATAATAATGATAATAATAATATTATTATTATTCTTATTATTATTATTATTATTATTATTATTATTATTGACGTGAGTGTGGCTGTGGATTCTCATTGGCGAAGCCACTCGCCGGGAGCGGCTGTAGCACAGTCAGACTGCCTTTCCACTCACTCATGCGTGATGAGTCGCCATCTTATTCTCTGATGGCTGGGCTCTGATTGGTGAAGTGCTCGCCGAGTGGTATCCAAAGTAGGCAGGTTGTCCCAAGATGGAATAAGATAAGGTGAGTTAAGCCAGGTTGACACTTACGCACTTTTTTGTTGTGACGTGTTGCGACGTGGGGTTGTACCACATTGTTGGTGAAAATACCTTTTTTTGTCAACGTCGTGACATGAGTATGCGAGGTCTTGCGACATGTCACAAGGTTGTTTTGCGATGTCCTGCACGGTGCCATGAGGTGGGCGCGGTGTTTCCTTATAATGTGTCACAAGGTGAGGCTAAGTGTTTATGAGCTTTGGCGATGTAATGACGCAGTGTTGCGAGGTACCTTATGCAGTGTCGCGATGTACCTGCGAGGTGCCATGAGGTTTGCAAGATACCTTCAAGTATCACGAAGTGTTACATAAAAAGTACTCAATGTCTTTGGAAGTCACTACTTTACTGACCACCATAGAGTATGGATCATGAGTACTACACAAGACGGGAGGCAGACAACATGATTGCCAGTACTCCTATTGTAACTACTACCTATGTCCTCGAGAACTATCCCGAAGAACGACCAGAGGAAGCACTTAAAGTAGAAGAAAGAAGAAAAAGAGCAAGAAGAACGATGTGGTGCCGGGAATGGATGACGAGGAGATCCATACATGTAGATTATGACCAGCTTCTACAAGAACTACACTGAGAAGACTCTATGGGGTACAAGAACTTCGTTTGGATAGAACCTGGAATGTTTGCGAAGATGGTTGACTGTATTTGTCCAATGCTCACTAAGAAAGAGATGAGAATGAGAGATCCTCTAACAGTGGGATTGAAGTTGGTTGTCACCCTCCGCTTCCTAGCAAGTGGGGATTCCTATACAAGTTTGTAATTTAGTTTCAGAGTCTCCAAGAGTGCTATTTGCAGATTTGTGCCTGAAGTGTGCAAAGCCATTATTGACACCTACCAACATGAATTCCTGAAGTGCCTCAAAACTCCCGTAGAGTGGAAGCTAGTCGCCTAAGTATTCACAAATAAGTGAAAATACCATAATTGCGTTGGGGCCCTAGATGGAAAGCATGTCCCCATAAAGAAGCCCAGAAAAGGAGGATCACTATACTATGACTACAAGAAATTCCACACGATAATACTCATGGCCGTAGCAGATGCAAAGTACAAGTTTCTGTACGTCGACGTAGGTACTGAAGGAAAAGCTGGTGATGGAAGAACCTGGAGAAAGTATAACCTTCATCATGCCATCAAGCAAAACTCAGTGGGATTTCTTGAGGAATGCTGAATGATGACACTCAAATCCCCTTCCACATAATAGCAGATGATGCCTTCGCCCTTAAGACAACGCTGATGAAACCATATTCCCACACATCCCAGGCTCATCATGAGAAGATCTACAGCTACAGGTTGTCTCGCGCTCGTTGTGTGGTGGAGAATGCATTTGGTATTCTGCAAATGAGATTCCGAATCATCGGCACCAACATACAACATGAACCTAAAGTAGTGCAGCTGATAACCATGTGTGCATATATCTTGCACAATCTAATACTTGACCACTATCCCTTTGCTCCCAACGACGTCGACCGCGAAGATACTCAACATAACATACTGCCTGGAACTTGGAGGGAGGAACCGAATCTCATGGACCATCTAATGTGTCGAAAGGGATCAAACTATTCAAGACAATCAAAGGCAGTCCGAGATTACCTGGCCTACTACTAATTTTCAGAAGCAGGAGCAGTACCTTGGCAAGAGATACTTGTCTATCCCAGAGGACAACCAATGCAATAGATTCCTCAAATGTATATAAAATGTCTTTTCCTGAATTAAAATGTATTAAGTCCAAATTTGATATCTTTGTACATTTCAACTTTGGGATTTTAAATTGTATATCTAAAGTTTTGCTATTCTCCCTTTATTTCAATTTATTGCTTATCATTGATTTATGATTTTTTTAATAAATGTATAGTGTGTTTTCAAGTTTTTAATTTTTCATTTAAAATTAAGATTTATTTTTATGTTTGGTAATGCTATTTATTACACATTCCTTATAAAATAAAACTTTATGCTTTTTATTTTACATTTCAACATAGTGATTTTCATTGTACATTTCAACCTTGGGATTTTTTAAATGTATATCTAGAGTGTTTGCTATTCTTTGTTTATTTCAATTTACTTCTTTTCATTGAAATGCTTTATTAATAAATTTAATGTGTTTGCTAGTTTTCAAGTTTTTCATCTGTCATTCCATACTGATTTCTTTTTATATGTTTTTAAGCTATTTCTGTATTCAATCCTTAAATAATTAAACTGTGCTTTTCATTGCACATTTCAAGTGATTTTCATTGTATATTTTAATTTACTGATTTTCATTGGCATTGCAGGATGAGTTTGGTTAATATATTTCATGTTTATAAGGTCTCTTTTTCATTTTATTTTCAAATTTTAGGTCTTTTCAAGATATAATTTCTTCATCATCTACACAAAAATATCCATCATTTGCATAAAAATATATGTGATTACAAAAAGATTGATTGACATAAAATATTGTTATCTATAAAAAATGCAACATACTTCATATTTACAATACACATTTTAGATTTTTTAATCGTGGTTACTTTCTTCCATCGACACATTCTTTGGGGTGTCCAGGTTGGGAGATATGACCATCAGCTCCATTGTAGCAGACATAACATTTGGGGTCGAGATGCTCGAGATGCTTGGGGATGGCAGCGAGGGCAACATATCCAGGGCAGCAGAAAATCGGGAGGTAGTGCAGGTAGGTGCTGGAGATCGGAAGTTATATGATGGCGATGTAATACGTGGCGTCCAAACTTGCTGCTGTGGTGGGAGTGGTTGCAGATTTTGATGCTGTGGGACTGGCTGTTGCTGCGGGATGTAAAATGTTACTTGCTGTTGTTGGTATGGTTGTTGCACGAACTGTTGTTGCTGGCACTGTATTGGCTGGTAAGGTTGTTGCTGGCACTGTATTGGCTGGTAAGGTTGTTGCTGGAATGTTGCCTTCATTGTAGGAGAGGACACCACTACTGACTGGACTCCCTCTGGTTGTTGTTATCACTGTAGAGGTTGTGGTTGTGATGTCCCTATCAGAGTAGTTAGGATTTTCTCGGGATTTTGGATGGAAGATGTTCCTTCAGGCGGATCCTCCAGGGCTGCGACCATATCCAGCATTTCCTGAACAAAACCTTGAAGTTCATGGGGAATATTCTTCTCAGTCGTGAACACAGATACTTTGCCGAATCCTGGATCTCGGCCTCAGGTCCTTCAAACTCCTTCTTCTGCGTCAGCATATTGGCCTTCTGCAGGAGCTCCTTGATGGCATTTCCGGATCCCGTCTGCTCATCTGTTGCGGTTGAGGCTACTGTTTCTGATGGCTGGCTCATCCTCTTCAGGTTCCTTCTCCTAATGATTGATGCAGCAGGCAAACCAGATATCTCACTTGAAGTTCCGTCTACATTTATGTCTGAATTGGCCTTTTGCGAGGTAGGAGAGAACCTGTCACTCGATAGTGTGTTCTCGCTTGCTGTCTGTCCCCCGAGAAACTCCCAGGTGGTCATGACTTCTTCCTCTCGTGGTATGCTTCTCCTTGCTGGGGCATCACTCTTGCTCTCCTTCTTCTGTATTTTCCCGAAATCTGTCCTTTTCTTTTCTAACAACTTCCTCACTTGCAGGAAAGTACAATCGGGATAGGTTGCTGCAAGCTTGGTCCACAGGGTCTCCTTCAGTCTGGGATTGCACCACTGCTGTCCCGCTTACCGTAGAGAGGTGGTTGATTCTTAACAATTTAAGCAATCTTAGAAATTTAGGCATCTGTGAAGGGGTAGTCTGGTACATCCTCTTGCTGGGCCGATACCACTTTTTTTGTGGTTGCTGTAGTCTACTATATCCTGCTAAAGGTTCTTCTTCTACAACAGGATTAGTGAGGTCCGATATGTTCTGAGATATAAGTTCGTTGGATTTTTTTGGGGATTTATAAACTATACATTTTTAGAAAGCTAACATTACGAAGAATGCAAAAACCAATGTTGCCAGAATTTTCAAGGTCATTTTAGCGGCCATTTTGGATTTCTAATATGGCGACCACAAAATCTTATTTTTCTCTTATTTACTTATTAATTTTGTTTTAACTGTATGTGGTAAAATTTTATGCGTAAATTTATATCTGTAATCTATGAAGTATGCTTGAATAAATTCAGTATTTGTGTTTGTAATCAAATTGGTTTTAATGCGTATGTAAACTATGTTCGGCGATTGTGGCGTGTTGTTTTGTTGTGTATTGTTTTGTGTAGTTTTGTTCTGAGTGCTATGTTCTCAGTGGAATAAAGCCTTGCTGAAGGTTTTGTGATTCTTTTGTATACTACACTGTACTGATTATGATGAAATATGACCAAAAAAAAACAACTTTGATTTTTTTTTCTTTACAGGTCTAATTTGAGCTGCAATGAACACTGTGCCTCTTCTGAGCAAGCCATGTGAAGAAGTAAAGGATGGGGGATCCAATTAACTGGAGACTGTGTATTCTTTGTCAACGTGGTGACAAAAAAGAAGGTCCTTTGGTACTAAAACCACGACTAGGTTCTTATGTGACATGCTTGAATGCAGTCAGAGAAAGAGCCACTTGCAATGATGGACAGTATGTGGAAATCGAGCGAAGACTCAAAGATGTTACCAGAGATACATTGAGTGAGCAGGGTGCAATATGGCACCGAAGCTGTTATCAGGAGGCAACAAACAGGAGTCGGATTGAGAGGACCAGGGAACGCAATGAACAAGCTGTGAGTGCGGCTTCAGCCACCAAGAAGCGTGGGAGAAAAAGAAAGAGTGAAGAGATTGAACAGCCATCTGAGCGGCCGGCCAAGTTCACAAGATCCAAGACAGCTCCCCTGGAGAAGGATTTGTGCTTTTTCTGCCAAGAAGACACAGGAGAGCAGATCTTCAGGGTTTGTACGTCAGAGACAGGGAAACAACTAAGGTCAGCTGTGGAGAAGTCTGGGAATCCAGCCCTGGTAACAAGACTGAATACTTCTATCTCCCCTACAGATGCACATGCAATTGATGTTCAATACCACAAAGGATGCTGGAGAAGCAACGTGTTTCATTCCTTAAGAGAAGTGTCAGACCGAAGTGGTCCATACGTCCACCCACTTCAAGCAGCAAGCATGGTTGAAATAACAAACTTGGTTGAAGTGAAGACACGACAAAAGGCTGTAATCTCAATGGGAGACGTAGAGACAGTGTACAAGAACATGCTTGGGGATGTCATGGCACAGCATTGCCCCACCTTCAGTCGAAAATGGTTAAAAGAATATATTCTGACTGAACTCCCAGCTGTGACATCAGTACTGCAAAAAGATCGTAGGAAATCAGCAGTGCTATACAACCCAACAGCCTGTCAAGAAGATAATGTTCATTCAATGATAATAGATGCTGGCAGCATGGACAATATGAAAACAGTCTTCAAGGCAGCCCAGATCATTCGCCAGAGTATTGTCTACTTCAACAAGGAAAGTGTCACAGATAATGATGACATCCTGGTATCAAGTGAAACAACATGTATCCCAGCTGAATTTTACAGCCTGATGAGATAGGTTCTGACTGGGCCTGTGGAACATCTAGCAACTGAAGCAAGAACAGGGATCACAGACCGGTTAGCACT
Source organism: Palaemon carinicauda (assembly GCF_036898095.1). NCBI lineage: Eukaryota > Metazoa > Arthropoda > Malacostraca > Decapoda > Palaemonidae > Palaemon > Palaemon carinicauda. Next base: position 72,301,077 of record NC_090737.1, read on the forward strand.
AACTATGAGCCAAAACATGATGTTTAGGTTGAAGACAGACAGGCAGGTCCAGTACAAGCCTTCAGGGTCAGGCACCTGTAGGCTGCACCGAACAAAAGAGAATCCCCAAGTGATCGGACTAGCGCTTTCACTTCACAGTGACACCAGGAGTAAAAAGTTGTTGGAGCTGCTCAACAGGCAAGGATTGTGCGTGTCTCATGGACGCACACTACAACTGGAGACTGCCCTGGCCAATGCTGTTGTGGAAAACACCAAGAATTTTGGGGGTCTCTATATACCTCCCTTCCTCAAGAAAGGTTCGTTTGTGTTCTTGGCAGCAGACAACATTGACTTCTCCGAGGACACCCCAGATGGCAAGTGTACTACACATGGTACCATAGTTGCGGTCTATCAAAAACGTGATGCACTTGGAGAGACAGTTGCTCCATCACTCAGTATCAAGCATACTAGTAGCCAAACAGTTCAGCCATACCATTTACAAATTGAACACTGCGAAAAGCCCAAGCCAGTGCAAAACAAGAGAGAGAAAGAGTTTGTGGTAAACGAGGAAGGAATCAACACTATACATCAAAGGAAGCAGATGTCCTGGATCATTGCCTGTGTATTATCAAGGTTAGCAGGAGGACCTTGTAAAATTCCTTGTTGGGCCGGATACAATTCTCTGACATCAAACAGCCTGCCACTGACGCAAATTGGAGCTCTGCCCCTCATGTCTGAAGTGGCCCATGAATGGTCAACCCTCCTCACTGTGCTGAAACAAGCAAATGCAATCAGGAAGTTTACAGTAGGAGATGATCACCCGACTGTCATCACCTTTGACATGGCACTCTACGAAAAAGTGGTACAATTGTTGGATGCTCGACCAGATCTGAAGAAGTCAACAGTACCAAGACTGGGAGAGCTCCATGCTGTCATGGCTGCTTTGAGAGCTTTGGGATCTTCAATTGAAAATTCAGGGATTGATGATGCTTGGATCGAGGCTGGCCTGTATGGTACTGCAACAACAAGGCAGATTCTGAGTTGCTCACACTACAAACGCTGCCTGACAGCTCATATCTACACATACATTGCCTTCTATGAATTAATCCTTGAGGAATTCTTCAACGAATACCCACAGCTCAAGGCTACATTTGACCAGGCAACAGAACAGGTCACATCAGCATGTTGCCACAAGGACAAATCAGTCAAAGAAGAATCTGTCAAACAAGCAAATAGTTCACTGCAGGATATCATAGCCAAAGAATCCTTTGAACAAGCATTCGAGACATGGAAGAAAACCAAGTGCAAAAATGTCATGTTCGCCTTCATCACCAACTACCTCTGCAGAGTAGAGGCTATCCTTCACTTCATTGCGGCTTCTCGAAATGCTGATTGGGAGTTGCACCTGGAAGCTGCAGAGTCACTGAGCAAGTTATTCTTTGCCTTCGACCGCATCAAGTACAAGAGACTTTGGCCACGCTATATTGCAGACATGAAAGATCTCAAGACAAACCACCCCAACACCTAGTCGGAACTTGCCAGTGGCAATGTGTCTGTCACCAGGAGTGCAATTCCATTTGTATCTGTAGGTGCTGACCATGCCTGTGAACACATCAACAGACAAATGAAGGTTCACTCTGGGTTGACTGGAATCTCAAACAATGCTAATGCAAGGCAGAGATTCTTCATGGCTGCTGCAGAACTGTCTTGCCTCTCAATTAAGTTCAAAGACCAGTTCAACACAACGGACACCACCAGAACTGAACATCCTGGGGTCACACAAAGCAGCATACAAAGGGACCACGCCGCTGTTGATAGCATCAAGGCTACAATACTGAGTCATGGGAACCCAGTCAGAGGTGAAGGCGATCAACTATACAACATAATTACTGGTGGATGCATACCACAGGAACATGTTCACGACATCCTACATGCAGACTCAATTGGGCAGAAGCTGTACGAGGACTTCGTTGCAGATAGAATAAATGGTGATGTCCGTCTGTGGGCCACTGTGAAGAAAGAGAAGTTAAAGACCTTCACCTCAAATAACAAAAAGTCAATCATCAAACTTCAAAACACAATTATAGAGCTCAAAGAAACCAAAGACCTGTACAGACGCCTGCTTGTCCTGTCAAGATCACGAGACATTGATCAAAAGAAAGCAATCGGTACCTATGAGTTCACTCAGGTGCCAAGAGCACTTTTTGCCAGCGATGGAGAAATTCTTCCATGCACTGACAAATCAAAGCTAATACACCGACTTGAGAAGCTTGTTGAGGAGAATGCCGAAACAGAGAACCTAGAAGCAGCAGGAGCAGAACAAGAGTCAGGCACCAGCCAGAAGCATCATCACAGGATCGCTCTTGTGGATGGCATGGTGATTCTCCATAACCATACGAAGAAACCACCAACTATGGAGACCGTAGGAGATCTTAGCAGGTGGTACTACGACAGAGTGATGGGTCTTGCATGTGACTACGATGAAATAATCGTAGTATTTGACACCTACAAGCCTGAGTCTCTGAAACAACGAACCAGAGAAAGAAGAAACCTGGGTCAGCTTCCAGTTGAGTACCAGATCAAAGATGAAACAAATATCAAGAACATTACAATGAACAAGTTCCTTTCACACTACAAGACGAAGAAACACCTTACGGAGTACCTAGCTGACAAGATCATCGAATATGCTGCGAGCTCCCCGAAGGTGGTCATTGTGTCCGCAGCAGGTAAATGAACTTACAATAAAGCTTGTTATTTTTAGCATACAATATCTAGTATATTTAACTATTTTCAACAAAACACTTACAGTGTGTTGTGTTTGTATTTCTTTATAGGAAGGACCAAAGCCAACATAAGGATGGAGTGAAGACAACAATCATGAAGAAGCAGACATACTGCTCATCCATCAAGCAGTCCTTGCGTCACGCCGCAGTTCACCCAACACGGAACTCGTGGTTTTTTCACCTGACACAGATGTGCTTGTCCTTCTGATAGGACATTATGATATTCTCCTGAACAGCACATCAATTACCATGAAATCTGGAGTACTGCAGATAGGTTCTATGTGGACATTTTTGGGTGCATCCCGTGCTAAAGCTCTTCCAGCGTTCCATGCATTTACTGGTACTGACAACACCAGCCGGTTTTCTGGAATCGGTAAAGTGACATGGCTGAACATTTTCCTTCAGGCACCAGAGGAGATCTGGAAAGCTCTGCAACAGCTCTCTGAACCAGATGAAGTCACAGAAGAACAGATTTCTATCCTGGAAAAATTTGTCTGTCATGCTTACAAGCCGAAGAAGTCGGACATCACGAACATCCCAGATCTCCGGTGGTACCTTTTCTGCAAGAATATGGCAGACAGTGAAAAGCTGCCACCTACCATTGGTGCACTTAAACAACATATACTGCGAGCAAAGATACAAGCCAGAGTGTGGGGTCAAGCTTCTGTTGCCCAACAGAGCCTACCAGAGCCTTTGGGTAACGGATACTGCAGAACCAAGGATGGACAACTGCAACCGCTTACAACAGAACTTCTGCCAGCACCAGAAGCCATTCTGGAAATGGTAAGATGTCTTTGCAAGACAAACTGCTCAACTAAAAGGTGCTCTTGTGCTGCAGTGAACCTTCCTTGCACTGAAATATGTCAGTGCACAAGTGACTGCCAAAATGACCAAGATTCAAAGGATGTTTCATCTAATCTCATTGACTCGGAGAGTGACGATGATGATGATACAGACGATGATTGAGAGACCATGATATATATTGCCTAAAGACAATAATACAGATTAATTGTGGCAGTTTTAGCTGCTGTTTATTTAATTCTTTCTATGATCACTCAATGCTTAAATGTATTACCTTGCATACTTCTGCTGCTACTTGAAATTGCAATTGTTGCGTGGAAACACCTGGTGCTTACCTCTGATTAGACTACTGTAATACTATCACTTAGTGTCACAAATTGTATGTAAATAATATTTAACACTTTAGAATGTATGGTGCTGATGTGTTTCTAGTTTCACATTGTATGTAGGTTATCAAAAATAATGCCAACATGGAACAAGTAGTTTTCGGTTTAGTAACACATTTATTACCATAATGTTCCTTAATAAAATGCCTAAAAATGGTAATTTCTGCTACTTCATGTTTTAAATCATATCTAAAGACTACATTTATATTATGACAAAGCAAATTAAAGAAAAAAATAGCCAAACTTAGCTGTGCTGAAGTCTCTCAATTGAAAATTGCATTTCAGAAGTCGGCCATTTTCAACATCCAAGATGGCCGCCAAGGTGACCTAATTAATTTTGGCAACATTGTTTATGAGATTCCTTGACTTGTAAGCATTCCAAAAATGTATAGTTTACAAAATCCCACAAAAATTCTAACGAAATTACACTAGTGACCTCACTAGATCGTCAGCAGACTCCGTCTCCTGTACCACCGGAGAAGGGGGCATCTCCGGTTCCTTGGGCTGGGGCTGAGGCTGCTGGAACTCCTTGGACTGCTTGGTGGTCTAGCGAGCCATTGTAGCGGTAGTAGTTATATTTCTGCCTTTGCTGGACTATGAATGATTGATGATGGGTCTAGCGACTCTTTATAGGCCACCCATGCACCGCTATCAACCAATCAGAGCTCGGTATTTTCAGTACCGCCTACGTTCAAACCAATCAGCGTTCAAAACGTCGTCAAAACGTCATCATCTCGGACAACCTCGTCAGACATTGAGGGCTGTGCGCAGCTGTTCGTTGAAGGGGTAAACACACCTCGCGAAAGGTCGCAAGGCGTTGTGGCTGGTGCGAAGTGGCACGAAATGGCATGAACACAGGCGACATCCTATGAGGTGTGTGTATGACGTCGCAAAACCTCTCTTGCGAGGTGGTGCGAGGTCAACCACCATTCGCAAGATGCCGCGACAAAATTTAAACATGTTTTAAAAACCTGGCGACGTCGTGACATTTTATAATTTTCTTGAGAGGTCACGAGCTGCCACGAACTGCTACGAGGTGTTTTGCGAAGTGGCAAGATCCAACGTCACAAAGCAACAAAAAAGTGCGTAGGTGTCAACCTGGTAGGTTTTGTTTTCAACACTCACACGCATGACGTCACCTAGAGAGTTCAGCAATCCAACACATAGGCAAGAAATATTCCTCGTTTTTTCACAGACGTTTATGTTTTCTTTTGCGAGGACATATTCATCATGCTTATATGTGGCATATATGGGTGCTCCAATTCTTATAAGACCAATATAACTGTTACTAGTGAAAAAAAATTAAATGTGACCGTTTCTCAAAAGATGCAGAGCTATGTAGAAAGTGGGTGAATATATGCAAAAGAAATGATCGTATCACTGAAATATTTGCACGAATTGTTCGTCACATTTCCAACTCAATGGTTTTGCCCGAACCCCTAGGCACAAATTGCTCAATTACTGCCCTAAGACTGTCCGAAATCTAAAAGAAGATGACATACCGACACAAAATCTTTATAATAATGTAGTTATTGTTGTGATTCAGGTTAGCCTATCACTATTGTCTCATCACTTTAGTTTCGTTTATTAGGCATATGTTGCATTTAGCATTTTGGTCAACTGAGAGAACTGTATATGAATAGGCTCACTTTAGAAAATTACGACAATATACATAGATATATCAATTATATTTCTCATACAAGTAAATCTTTAGATATTATCGGAAGATTGTTTCTGATGATCAAAGAGAGAGAGAGAGAGAGAGAGAGAGAGAGAGAGAGAGAGAGAGAGAGAGAGAGAGAGAGAGAGAGAGAGAGAGAGAGAGAGAGAGAGAGAGAGAGAGAGAGAGAGAGAGAGAGAATTAAAAAAAAAATTCGTGTGTATAAATACTATTATTTGAACTTTAGATAAGAATAAAAATGTTTGGTTGCTTCAAAATTTTTCAAAAGTTTTCTTCTAATAGACTATGGTTTTCAGATTTGAGATAAAATCATTACCTCAAAACCTATATAAAATCGTATCTCTATCAGTAAATGATCTTAAATTAGCTTACAAAATTAATATGAGTCACTTAAACGTGAGAGGTTATAAACGGCAATGTTGGAAAACAGCAGTTCAGTTACTCTCTTCCTCAGTGGCTAATTCCATAACAAAATGCAAATGTGTGAAAAAAAAAATGTGCAGTTATAAGATGTACGATGAGACTGCCTGCAGCGCCTAAGCACCACCCACATAAGTGATGTCATTGTCCACATCACGGGCTATCTGTATTTCCTTCCGCTGTGTATCAGTTGCAATGAAGACACGAAACCACGCTGGCTATCATTTCCTGATCCTGCCTAGCTTAAGATCTAACATGGCGCAGTGAATGAAAATAAAAAGAGGACCTACAGTAATAACTGTGGCACAGCATGGCACCACCGTCGAGACGACCCTCGTTTGCATCCCCTAGGGGCAGGATTGTAAGGACAGGAACCTCTGGAACCGGCATCAGGATATCGCCGGCTTCAATGCTGCAGGCTCACCACGTGTTACAAACCCAGCAACAAGCCATCCAGAATCTTCAGGCCGAGATAACAGCATTGTCACTCCAGGGTACCAATGTCCACCAACCAAGGATCCCTTCGTCTGCAGCTCCGGAAAAGTGCGAGGCTGAGGTGTCCCCTGCAGCCTTCAGGTCTTGGAGATGGTCAATGGAGTGTTGGTTGCAACTCTGTAAGTTGAAGCCTAACGAGGCAGTTCATTGTATAAGGCTGCATTGTGTTCCGATATTGCAACGTGCCTTCGATTCTAGGTATACTGACGCCCAGTGGAGTGCCCTGTCTACTGAAGGGGCATTCAATGCGGTTAAGCAAATGGTAGTGAAAGCTTCTAACCAAGCGGTGCAGTGGCTCGAGTTTTTTTATTTGGCCCAAGAGCCTAGTGAGTCCTTCAATTATTATTTTATCAAATGTACGCAAAAGGCTACTGACTGTGCATTCACATGTCCTAATTGCAATCATGATTTATCTGAATATATGCTTTTGCGCAAGCTCATGGTAGGCCTAAGTGATAAAGTGCTCAAAAGGCAAGTGTTTCAATCATGCAATGATATCCGTGATATCGATTCCCTCAGAGTCATGTGCAGTGCATTCGAGGCCGCCCGTAATGACGCCCTTCGTAATAAAACATGGCTTAGCAGCTCCCCTAGAGCAGCTGCTGTCGGTGGGTTCAAGGAGGAACACGAGGTGGAGGTGGCAGCCGCCCTTGCTAATTGTGACAGGAGTACCTTTGTAAAAGTACAATCGCGTCTTTGTGGTAATGGTGGTTCTCGTCATAACTCTGGGTATTCCTCATTTCCCGCAAGAAAAAGGACATGTTACGGGTGCGGTAAAACCGATCACCTGAAGAAGTGTTGTAGAGGGTGGAGTGCCAGGAATAACGTTAGTGGTCTGGCAGCGGCGTCGGACATAGCGGGTGCAGTGATTGCAGTTGTCGTGGCGGCAGATGCAAGGTTGCGGAATGGGCCGTCCCCGCAACCCATTATTCGTGTCGATGTATGCCTAACCAACTTGGGAGAGTGGTCTTGTGTTTGAGCGGTGCCGGACACTGGTGCCTAGGTTTGTGTTGCGGGACCCGCTATTCTTGCGACGTTGAACATAAAACCAGCTTTCTGAGGTTAAAGGGAGGATTGTGAGACTTTGCCAACCTGCATCTGAAGTGTTTAGGGTCGACCTCTTGCACCATAGAATACAAGGGGTGGCATACAACCCAAGAAGTATACTTTGTAAAGTCTTCCATTGATTTTTATTTATCCCTGGATGCTTGCAAGAAACTTGGTCTTGTGCCAGAAACGTTTCCTAACCACGGCCCCTTCACGGACTCTGCACCCTCAACAGCAAGTGTAACCCTTACATTAGCTGAAGCAACCGATCAACCTGTGAGACCGTCGGCCATCCCATTTCCCCCTAGTGAGGAGAATATTACCAGATTAGAAAACTGGTTATTAGCCCATTTTTCAAGTATGACTTTCAACACCGAGAGAGAACCCCTCCCGGTAATGGATAGGGAACCCCACCGTATCCACTTATTACCTGACGCAGTTCCTTATGCCTGCCACACACCTGCGTCAGTACCTAAGCACTGGGAAAAGGAGGTGAAAGCCCAGTTGGAGGAGGACGTCAATAGAGGGGTCTTATAAAGAGCTCCCCCTGGAGAGACCACAGAATGATGTCCACATATGGTGGTCGTGGCCAAGAAAATGGGGCAACCAAGACGTACGGTCGACTACCAAAAACTCAATGCAATTTGTAGAAGGGGACGCACCATACCCCTACGCACTTCGATATGGTATCCAGCATTCCCCTTTGCTCATACAAGACTATGGCTGATGCCTATTGGGGATTTCACCAGGTAGAACTGGACAAGGAAAGCATGCCCCTAACCACATTCATCACACCTTGGGGCAGGTACCAATATCGAATGGAACCAATGGGACATTGCTCTGCCTCTAATGCATATACACGCCATTTCGATGATGCCATTGAAGAAGTACCCAGGAAGTTTTGGCATGTGTATGACTTCCTCGCAGTCTGTGCCTACAAAGACATCACTTTGAAACCAGAAAAATTCAAGTTCTGCAAGAAAGAAGTGGAATTCGTCGGATTCGACGTCGGTTGGGGCTCCTACAAGGCTTCAAAAGATTATTTATCTGCTATCAAAAGTTTTTCTATGCCCCAAAAGCCCACAATATCCAACATCAGGTCATGGTATAGTTTTGTCAATCAGCTGGCCTCCTTCCTGACAACAGCGCCCATCATGACCCACTTTAGAGACCTGCTGAAGAAGCCCTCGGGCAAACAGGTCTATTGGGATGAGCACCTTCAGGAAAAGTTTCTTCAAGTGCAAGACATCGTCTGCAAGTTGGCCAAGGATAGCCTCACCTACTACGATAAGCTGCGGCTGACTGTTGCAGTCACTGACTGGAGTAAGGAGTGGGTGGGCTTCGTCATCCTCCAACAATATTGCAGTTGTACCTCCGTCGAAACCCTCTTCTGTTGTAGAGATGGTTGGAGAATAGGGCTTTGTGGCAGTCGGTTCCTCACGCCCGCCAAGTTGATAGAAATAATACACACTTTACAAAAATATATATATTCTATGAAATGATAATTAAAAAAAAATAATACCAAAAATAAACCACTCGAAATTTAAATCTAAACTGGACCTTAGGCTAAGACGAAATGACACTTTAAAGAAAATTATACAATCACTTGTTCCACTATAAATTAATTCATGAAAATGTTTAATTTTGACAATTAATGATAAAAGTTGACACTTTAACACTATAGTAAATAAAGAGTAATTACACTTACATATACATAACTGTTACTCTTATATCTTTTGAGCTCACACAAGGTTACCGAACAGTTAAGCAAAAAAAATACACTTCACTTTTTTAACCAAATCTCACAGGGCCAGTCCTAAAATCCAATTAATTTTTACAATATCACTGTGCTCACATATACGCGGCGCTTCTTACAACTTAAACCATAGAAATTCTAATGTTTGAACATACACTATTCACATTTGAGATAAAACACTATGTACATTTGAAAGGAAACACTATGCATGTTGTAGACGAAAAACGTAGTGTCTAGATAGTTGCTGAAGAGAGGACAGGTGGATGTTGGCTCTTCCAGAGGGTTAGGCTGGGCCTCTCTGTCCTAAGCATGGGTAGGTCCTATATATATCATTTTAATCCATTCTAGAAACTTCTAGTTAATCATTCTCATAGTGTGGGGGCAAGGTCCAGACAGCCTCTCATGACGTCAGGT
>NC_090737.1:72315838-72333338 GCF_036898095.1 Palaemon carinicauda
AGAGGGCTGCCGCCCTATAGCTGTTAAGTAGTATACTTTAAAGCTAATTGTGGTGTGTGCCGGCCGGCAAAGGCAGGCCGGCACACATCCTCCTATACTGTACTAGTATTCTTCTGTATAGCATATACAGTAAGAAGAAAACTATAGTAAAAGTTTAGGTACAGCACTGTATCTTCTAATACTATTGTGTTTTCTTACACAGCCCTTTGCTGTTGCCCTCAGACAGGAAGCAGAGTTCTTCCCCGTCTATTATCCAGGATTTTTAAAATCATTGCCTAGGTGTGAGCTCCACCTGTTTCCTCTGGAAACCTTGCATTGGTTACTCTAGTAGAGATAAACCATTTTTGATTTTATTATCCGGAAGGCTGCAACAATGGGTTGTGAGGGAAACACAAGTGTGTGTCTTTCAATTATGAATTGTTATGCTATACTATGCATATCCAGTGATACATAGTTCACTTGATACTCATGGAAATTTCTTCTCTTTACAGGAGGACCCTCCGAAGTGCGGAAATGTTTTCTGCAATGTCCGCAGCAAGAACCTCTGCGGACATGAGTGTTGTAGGAGACACGCAGCATGCGCTGTCTCCAAGGATGATCTCCAGTATTGGGACCCTCAGGTATGTACTGTATGCACTAACCTGATTACTGAGGCTTTTGATTCCCCTAGAACGGCGGAATCAAGGGATATAGCTAGGGAAAAGCTTCGTACTTGGGTAAGGGGCTTCAAGAAGAACACCTCTGGCCCTTATCTTCCAAGTGAGAAGATGAGGGCGTATCTTTTTCCCCAGGCATCAGCTGAGGCAGTGATTCCCCAGCCTCAAGAGGAGATCCTTCAAGATCAAGTCCAGGTGGACGAGGAAGTCGCAGATGCGATGCAAGACATCCAGTTGTGTGACAGGATGTCTGACCTGGACGATCGTTTGGAAGAAGACCTCCTGGCAGAAGGTCAGGATCAAGTTCAAACCCCGGATGTCGTAGAGGATGAGGTCGACGAGGTGTCGGCTGCTCCGGTTCAGATGCCGGAGCCTATCCCCTCAACATCGGCTGGCCTCCCAGTAGAACTGGGACAGGCCCTCTCTTCGATTGTTGGAATGATCCAACAAATGCAGAAGGAGAATCAGGAGAAGGCGGCTGCAATGGAACTGCGCATGCAGTCCCTGGCAGAATCACATGGGCCCCGGAAAAGGCTCAATGTGAAAGACCTTCCCATATGCTCAGATGCTAACCCATGGAGGTATGCTGAGCACATGCCGATGACGACTGGAAAGATCGTCATTTCGGATAAGCTGGGTTCAGTTCCCCTAGAGGAGGTAGAATTCTGGCCCAGCAAGGCATCATATCCGGACTGCTATGTCCGGCTGAGAAAAGAACCAGCTTCAAGGGAGGAGACAGAGCCGAAGGAGGTCATTGTTATGGACCACGCTAAGGCTCAAGCCCTACTTTCATCCTCGATGAAAGAGAGGGGCTTCTCGAATTCGAAGGTAGCTGCATTGAGCAAGAAGCTCCCTTCGTTTGTGTCCTCTCCTGATAGAGCCTTCCCCTTTTTACAGAAAGGGTTTGCGGCTGTCCTAAAGGCAGTCGAGGCCGGCAAGCCTTGCCCCTCCCTGGAGGAGTGTAAACCCTTGTCGCTGGCTCTACCTATGGACCACAAAGACTGGAAGGATGTCCATCTAACATTCTCAGTGGGAAAGTTGGAGGCTGATATTGCCGGACGGCAATTCGGCGAGGACCTCCCCAAGCTGTCCGAATCTCTTTTACGAAGAGAGTTCGAGACAAAAGAAAGACTGGCTGCCTCAATGTCTCACCAGACTACTCTCGAGACGATGGCAAGTGACCCCAAGGTCCATGAAATGTTCATGGTAGTGGCTAAGTCTCACTTAGCCACAGTGACGAAGGACCTTTATAACTTCGTCAAGGCAAGGAGAGCTTGCAGGGAGTTCGTGTTCACCGGGGCTTCGGTGAGACACGAGCCAAGGAAGTTAATCTCCTCCAACATTTGGGGAAAAGATCTTTTCCCTACCGATGTGGTCAAAGAGGTTGTTGATAAGGCCGCCGTGGAGAATAGAAATCTTCTCCAGAAGTGGGGCCTGGCTATCAAAAGAAAATCTTCCCCGGATGAGGGTCCTCAACCAAAGAGGAAGAATATGAAGACTAGGCTACCATCTCGGCCAGCCAAGCCTTATAGACAGCAACAGCAACTGCAATTGCCTTTGCCTCCAGTGCCCCAAATGGTGGCACAAACCCCGACTGCCTTTCAGTGGGTACCCCAGGCGGTGCCAGGTCAGTCAACCACATTCGCCCCAACGTTCGAAGGACAGTCTTCTTCCTTTCGTGCAAAACCTAGAGGAGCAGCCAGAGGCTCGTCTAGGCGCCCCTCAAGGGGAAGGGGATTCAGAGGTGGTCGTGGTCAGGGAGGCAAGACCTCAGGACGGCAGTCCAAGTGAAATGATACCGGTAGGAGGGAGACTGATGAAATTTTGGGATCGCTGGACCTTCGATCCCTGGGCCCAAAGCCTACTCAAGAATGGACTGGGTTGGAGCTGGTACAGCACTCCACCCCCATGCCTTCGGTTTTTCCAACACTCCACCCCCATTTTGGAGGAGTACGTTCAAGAACTGTTGGAGAAAAATGTGATCCGAAAGGTGAAGTCCATCAAATTCCAAGGGAGGCTGTTTTGTGTTCCCAAGAAAGACTCGGAAAAGCTCAGAGTCATTCTGGACTTGTCACCACTCAACAAGTTCATAGTGAATTGCAAATTCAAGATGCTAACACTGCAACACATAAGGACCTTACTGCCCAAGAGGGCATACTCAGTCTCTATAGACTTGTCAGACGCCTATTGGCACATTCCAATCAGCCGTCGACTCTCCCCCTACCTAGGGTTCAGGCTACAACGAAAACTGTACGCCTTCAGAGCCATGCCATTCGGGCTAAACATAGCCCCAAGGATTTTCACGAAGCTTGCGAGCGCAGCTCTCAAACAATTACGCCTAAAGGGAATTCAGGTAGTAGCCTACCTGGACGACTGGCTGGTGTGGGCAGCATCCGAGACCGAATGCTTGCAAGCTTCCAGACAGGTGATCCAGTTCCTAGAGTACCTAGGCTTCAAGATCAACAAGAAAAAGTCTCGACTTTCTCCACCCCAAAAGTTCCAGTGGCTGGGAATCCACTGGGACCTTTTGTCACACAGTTTCTCCATCCCAATGAAGAAAAGGAAGGAGATAGCGGGCTCTGTCAAGAGACTTCTAGATTCCGAAAGGATATCAAGACGCGAACAGGAGAGGGTACTAGGCTCTCTCCAGTTTGCTTCAGTGACAGACCCAGTGCTAAGAGCACAGCTAAAGGATGCAACCGGAGTTTGGAGAAGGTATGCATCAAACGCGCGAAGAGACCTGAGAAGACCAGTGCCGCCTCGGCTACGTACTCTTCTCAGACCTTGGTCCCAAGCCAGACATCTAAAGAAGTCTGTTCTTCTTCAGCCACCTCCCCCGTCGTTGACGATTCACTCAGACGCCTCAAAGGAGGGATGGGGAGGTCACTCTCATCGGAAAAAAGTCCAGGGGACTTGGTCCAAGCTATTCAGGACCTTTCATATAAACTTTCTAGAAGCTATGGCAGTGCTCCTTACCTTAAAGAAAGTCTCCCCGCGTCACTCGATCCACATAAGATTGGTGACAGACAGCGAGGTGGTTGTGAGATGCTTGAATCGACAAGGGTCGAGGTCACCACCTCTCAACCAAGTGATGTTAGCCATTTTCCGATTGGCGGAAAAGAAGAAGTGGTACCTGTCGGCAGTTCACCTTCAAGGAGTCCGCAATGTGACAGCGGACGCTCTATCCAGGTTCACACCGATAGAGTCGGAATGGTCCTTAGACGCAGGATCATTTTCCTTCATTCTGAATCAAGTCCCAGAACTGCAAATAGACCTCTTTGCGACGAAAGACAACAAGAAGTTGCCCCTGTACGTGTCCCCGTACGAGGACCCCTTAGCGGAAGCAGTGGACGCAATGTCCCTCGACTGGAACAGATGGTCCAGGATTTATCTGTTCCCTCCTCACAACCTTCTGTTGAGGGTCCTCAACAAACTGAGATCCTTCAAGGGGGTAGCGGCAATAGTGGCCCACAAGTGGGCGAACAGCATGTGGTTCCCCTTGGCGTTGGAACTACAGATGAAGTTCGTGCCGCTACCACATCCAGTTCTGACCCAGCGAGTCCAGAAGTCGACTGTCTGCGCTTCATTACAGAAAACCCAGACCCTGCAGCTCATGATTTTCTCGCCCTAGCGGTGAGAAAGCGCTTCGGGATTTCGAAAGCCAGCATAGACTTCCTAGAGGAATACAAGTGCAAATCGACTAGAAGGCAATATGAGTCATCTTGGAGAAAATGGGTGGCCTTTGTAAAGGCAAAGAATCCGCAGGAGATCTCAACAGATTTCTGCTTATCTTTCTTCATCCATCTCCATGGCCAAGGATTGGCAGCTAACACGATTTCAGTGTGTAAATCGGCTTTGATGAGACCCATTTTATTTGCCTTCCAGATCGACCTTGGTAACGAGATCTTCAATAAAGTTCCGAAAGCCTGCGCTAGGCTCAGACCTTCAGCACCTCCAAAGCCCATCTCATGGTCTTTAGACAAAGTTCTTCATTTCGCCTCCTTGTTGAGCAATGAAGAATGTGCGTTAAAGGATTTGACGCAAAAAGTTATTTTCCTATTTGCACTCGCGTCCGGGGCCAGGGTTAGTGAGATCGTAGCCCTCTCGAGAGAGGCAGGTCGTGTTCAGTTCCTGGATGGGGGGGAGCTGAACCTGTTTCCGGATCCTACGTTTCTCGCCAAGAATGAGTTACCCACCAACAGGTGGGGTCCCTGGAGAATCTGTCCTCTGAAAGAAGATGCATCTCTATGTCCAGTAGAATGCCTAAAGGTCTATCTTCGTAGAACTTCAGACTTCAAGGGTAGTCAACTATTCAGGGGAGAAACATCAGGCTCAAATTTATCTCTGAATCAACTCAGAGCGAAAATGACATATTTTATTCGCAGAGCGGATCCTGACAGTACACCCGCAGGTCACGATCCGAGGAAAGTTGCCTCATCCCTAAATTTCTTTAATTGTATGGATTTTGAACATCTCCGTTCATACACGGGCTGGAAGTCTTCCAGGGTGTTCTTTCGCCACTATGCGAAGCAAGTAGAGGAACTTAAGAGATCTGTGGTAGCAGTGGGTCGTGTAGTTAACCCTACTGTTTAACTCTGCGAGGAACAGTGGTCTTAATTGGGACGATTAAGTCCAGGGTGAGTGTGTAGGTACATACTGTACTACAAACTAAATGAGGGCACCAAGTGCCCATATAGACTGTTCCTTCCTTCAAAGGTGAACCTTGCATAAGTTCAGACATGTGTGCCAAGCGTTTCTAACGCTAATGTGATTGATTTGTAATACAGATTTTTTATGACTTGATACCTTGGTATCTCATTAAAGTGGTGTTTAATGGTTTTTCTTTCAGATAAACAAGTTCTGTTTACTATCATACTTATGCTTAAAGTTTTGGGTTACCCTCTTTTATATAGATATATATATTTGTTGTTAACCTGTCTGTTTATTATCTGTCAATAAACTTGTTCTTGAGAACCTTGCGTCTCTTTCACCTGTGTCAATTTATTGGTATAATTGAGCATTTTAATTCTATGTATCTTATCTGGGATAATTCTGATAGAATTGTTCTGTTTTGCAAGCTATGTTGCATTGGTTTATGTAAGTCCCCTAATGGGAGGACTCCGTCCCATAAAGGGACGAGGGCGGTTTTATTAGTTTCTTCCTATGCGGATATAAACCTTTGTCCAATACAAGTATTGTGCGGATGACTGGTCAATATATTGACGCAGTGGTTCTATACAAACTATGCTTTACTTAATATAGGGCGAGACCACTATATTAGCTTGCCTGGTTTTCATACATAGATATATGTACTCTTCGAGACTTTCCAGAGTCTAGTAGGACTCTTCCCTGTAGGGGGCAGGAAGCTCTAACATAGTTTATAGTTAGTTGAAAAGATGTATAACGGTAACATCTTAGGTCTCTAGGTCTAGTCGACCGGGAATAAATATCTCCGGGGAGTACGGCACGTTCTGAGAATCCACAGATACAGTAATGCTCTGGTACACTTCCATCAGGACGACATGGCTTGAGCCCAAAAAACGGATTTTGAGCGAAGCGAAAAATCTATTTTTGGGTGAGATAGCCATGTCGTCCTGATGGACCCGCCCTTGCCTTTCTAAGAAAGGGCTGTAGGACCCCTCCCTACATACAGTATCTGTAGCACCTCGTGTACGCTACAAGGAATACAGATGGCGCCAGGATTGGCGCCAGGCACGCATACGAATCGGGGGATAGGGAAGCCTTGGGAGCGGCTCCCCTTTTTCTTTCCCGAATTCGTATCTCGTCAATCTCCCTCCTACGAGACGAATCTCTATTCAGGTCGTAGATTGCCATGTGACGTGTCTAGAATACGTCCTCTGATATGTCGCGATATCCCTTTCACGAGGGATACTCGCTCCAGGAGTTAGAATTCTGGTACCTTAAGGTAAATTCTCTGGGAATATCGCCGTAGTTGTAATATACCCTAGGAAGCTACCCTATAGGAACTTCCATCAGGACGACATGGCTATCTCACCCAAAAATAGATTTTTCGCTTCGCTCAAAATCCGTTATATATATCCAGATTATTCTGGAACATAATCAGTCTTAGATGAAGCATGAAAAATTGTACATGAATGTAAGTACAGCAACTCAACAAGAAAAATTATCTGCGTTAAGGCTAAATTTTAGAATTATTGATATAACAAGATAGTTCATGAAATACATCCCTTTTCAACTCTTAATTTATTCTCAATACTCTATACAAAATTTTAAAAGAAATACCTGATAAACCCGTACAATGAATATATTGTAGAAAAAATTTCTTTTTCAACATCTCTCTCTCTCTCTCTCTCTCTCTCTCTCTCTCTCTCTCTCTCTCTCTCTCTCCCCCCTCTCTCTCTCTCTCTCTTTCTCTTTCTCTCTCTCTCTCTCTCTCTCTCTCTCTCTCTCTCTCTCTCTCTCTCTCTTTTCCTTTGGATCTCTCCCTCTCCTATAGTATTTCTTTTGATCCTTTCTCTATCTCGCACTCTCTCGATGGTCGTAAGCTTTTTCTAATTGGCTGTTGGGCGTGATACCAAGGTCCCACAAATGGTCTATTTTCCACCCTTCTCACCTAACTATTGGTCGTGAATTCCTACTCTTGTGGGCGTTTGCCACCATTTGAACAGGAACCCTATATCTCACACACTTTATTTATATAAAAAAAGAATGACTAACTATTGTGCATCCAGAAAAACATGATTTTCACAACAATCCTGATTTAAATTGTCAAAACATTTTCCATTTATTATGCAGCAGTATCATCTGACGTGTCCTTTCGGGGGAAAATGAAAGGAATGGTATGAAAACTGTGAAAAGGGGAATTGAATGAAAAGGGAGGGCCTAATGAGGGCAAGCACATGGTCCCGAAGGTTAAAGTGAATTATTTAATGAAATGCCTAATGTCATAATTGAAGGTTTGACATATTTTAATGTCAGAGAAAAATACAAATTAGAATGAAATTCACAAGAGAGAGAGAGAGAGAGAGAGAGAGAGAGAGAGAGAGAGAGAGAGAGAGAGAGATCTCCATTGGATATTGTTATCCTTGTAAGTAAACCTTAAAAACCAAGAAGCATGCCTTTGATCTTCAAATTTCTTATGCAGCTGAATCTCTCCGAACTGTGTTACTATGCAACGACAAAATTGCAAACAACTATTACTTTATTGAATTTAAGACGTATGGACCCGAAATATTTCTAGCACTAGTCAGAGAATAAAGGACGCATAGTAATCACGGAATGCAAAGACTTATAATCAGATCTTTCTTGGGGAGGAGATACCCACAGCTTTTCCATTACAATAATTGGAAACAGATTATAACAGAAAAAATAAAGTACATAAATATTTGTAACCAATTTCAATGAAGAGAACCCCGGACTCTTTTCAACTAGGCTTTCGGTGGTAATCCACATCGAAAGTCGGAATTTTCCATCAACCAGTCAGCATCGTAATAAATCAGACGAGACTCTTGGGACAGGACTAACCGCTACTGGGAAAAAAAAAAAAAAAAAAAAAAAAAAAAAAAAAAAAAAAAAAAACAGCGTTGAAAGATGAGTTAAATTTTGCCATATTTAGAGATGCAAGAAGTGTTCTACAAGCTTTAGCAGTTGTCAGTTCCAGTAACCCTTTAATTTAAAAAAAAAATTATAGTGGATTTTTATTACTGGACTAAGAGGTACAACCTTGATTTTGCTAGGTTCCGGTACACGTAGATGTGTCTGAAAATGAGAAGGCAGATTTTCTGGCAAAGAATGTTGCAGCTGAGTTCCTACCAAGAAGGTATCCCATTCTCTATGATTTTTCTATCTTTTACCTAGCATTAAGTATTTGAATAATAATAATTGGCAACAACATTGGGATAGTTAAGTTGAAAATAGGATGAGAGTTTTAACGAATGTTATATCTCCTTGGAGGTATAACATGATGCCCCGAAAGTGGGAGACTAGTCTTTATCGTCTCTGCATTGGTCACACTCGTTTGACACACGACTTTATGCTAACTGGTCAACACCAGCCATATTGCGACGACTCTTTGGTACCCTTGACAGTGAGGCATTTGTTGACCGAATGCCCCACTTATAACACCGAAAGAAAGTTTTATCTGTTTGAGGCTCGAGGTGTGTGTGGCAGGATCATTCTTGTCAAGATTCTTGTGCAGGATGTGTTGTACTATGCCAGTGGTATATTTAGATTTATTTCTGAAGCAGGTCTTCTAAAAGCTATTGGAATTTTATAAGGGCATCTTCGCTTTTATGGTTCTGAATTGAATACTCTTTTATTCTTTTTAACAAACGATATCGGCGTCAATGACCTTCGATGGCAGGATGCCAGAGAATTTTAAATCATTCAATCAATCAATATCAGGACAGGAAAGTGTAGGCTAGCCTACAAGAAAAGGGAAACTGGGGAGTAAAGAACAATATGAACTTATAAATTAGTTCTTTTTAGCACCCTCAGCTCATAGAGCCGTCTGAATAGTGCCAACACGAATATGAAAGTAATCTTCTAGCACAGGTTTCCCTTTATGAGAGTGGCGAGAGGAGATTGCGCATGAAAGTTAGCCAACTTTCCCTAGACAGTAATTCCTGAGCATCAATCTTTACTTTGAGACATTATCAGCGTGGAAGTGAATTATTTTCTGCTAGATCAAGATTATATATATATATATATATATATATATATATATATATATATATCTATATCTATATCTATATCTATATCTATATCTATCTATCTATCTATCTATCTATCTATCTATCTATATATATATATATATATATATATATATATATATATATATATATATATACGGAGAGAGAGAGAGAGAGAGAGAGAGAGAGAGAGAGAGAGAGAGAGAGAGAGACTTTGTAACATCAATATCTTAGGATGGCAATTATTGGGAATGTGTTATAATGAAAATGGCACAATGAAATAGTACAACAAAATCATTGGGAAGTGGGAAATAAAAGTATAGAGTAATATTAAAACCAATTTTAAAACTTTGGAAGCATAACTGTCTATCTCTTCGAAACAAGTTCTCTTAAAGTTTGGTTGAAAAGTGAGACGAAGAATCTCCCAATATTTTCTTGGTGTTTATTTTCTTTCTATGAAAGAAAACTGTTTCCTTTTCATGACTCCTTTTCCGTAACACGAACTGCTCTTAATTTGTCCTTCTTTCATTGCGATAATTAAATGGTTGACTCTAATCTGTCTATTACCCGGTCCGGTGCTTGTCCCATCAGTGGGGACAATGGAAGGCTGCTGCAGCCAGTCTCCGCAAGACTACAGCCAAACAAATGACCAGATTTTACGACCCTTTTGCATTTTCATTAACATGAAGATACATAAATTCGCAGAAATATAATTATTTGTGAAGATGCAAACAGATACTGGAACACACACACACACACTCTCTCTCTCTCTCTCTCTCTCTCTCTCTCTCTCTCTCTCTGTATATATATATATATATATATATATATATATATATATATATATATATATATATATATATATATGTATATATATGTATGTATGTATGCGTGTGGTTGTGTGCGTTTGTGTACATATACAAATATATTTTATATATGTGTCTGCACACACACACATATATATATATGTATATATACACACACATATAAAATTTATATATATATATATATATATATATATATATATATATATATATATATATATATATATATATTTCCCTTAAATAAGGCGGCGCCAGAGGACTTCAGCCTTCTGATATTTCAGCAAATATTTAAGGTGAGGATGCAAGTCCCATGCTCATTTCTAGTGAAATATGGTTCTTGAAACTTGCTACCTGATCCCTAAGCCAGTTGGTTACGGAACCAACAAAGAAAGTAATGCCATGTGTTTGTGGACTTTATCACACCTAAGCAGGATTTGAACTCGGACATATCCGACTGAATTTCATGTACTGTATATTATTTATCTTGTAACTAAGAAACAGAAAGCAAAAAAATATATATATTTTTTCAACGATATAGAACAGCAGTGTGGTGCAGACTAGAAATAACATTTGAGTTGACGGGCTAACAACGCAAGAGGTAATGTTCCACATAAAAGAACAAACGTTTGAATATTATTATTATTATTAGTATTATTATTATTATTACTATTATTATCAACTCTTGCTAAGTTAGAATCCTAGTTAGAAAAGTAGGATGCTATAAGCCCAAGTGCTCCAACAGGGAAATATAGCCCAGTGAAGAGAGGAAATAAGGAAATAAATAAACTACATATGAGGTAAGGAACGATATAAAATATTCTAAGAACAGTAACTACAAGGTGAAAAATGCCATTCTGTACTTTGATTTTCGCAATAAACCATACAGCTTGCTGGACTATTTTCTTTCTCTCAAGTAATATTCGTGCAGCAATTAATTTCGATAAACATGAATTATTAAACCAACAGATTAAAATATGAAGATAGAAAGAAAAGCCCCTCACATTATGGCATCATAATGCTATCACGTTAATTTCCATCAATCTGTGTGGTAATTATGAAAATGCAGATGAAAAGGATGTTTCTCCCAACAGCCATTAACTATTTTCTTTTAACGATATGCAAATAATTTGGGAAAAAAAGAGACCGTGCATTAGCTAATCATTATTAATTTATGTTAGAACTTGAATGAATTTGAGAGAAGAAAACCTCATTTATCATGCTGGGAGGGCAATATGTTATGTCTCGTTTAAATTAGATATTAGAAGCATCACCATTATCAATTCTGCTTATCATGACGAAAGTTTCTGATCTGCCTGACGCCTTGCACGAAAGAACTTCTCTCGCCAAGTTGATAAGAAAAACTTGCGAGTCCAAACTACTTGACATTTCCCATGCGTTCTTCATCTTCTTTTAGAGACGCTTGCTCCCCTTATTTTGTTTTGCTTTGCAATTTCTACTCTTTCTTTGCGAAGGAAATGTTTCATTTTGTATTTTACAATACAATCCTGAATTTATTACACGCAAATCAAACCAATTGAAAAGGGTTAGGCCTACAGATTGCTCAGAAGCAGATAGCTTAATCAGATTAATATATATATGCATATATATATATATATATATATATATATATATAACTAAACATATATATATATATATATATATATATATATATATATATATATAAATATATATATGTATATTGAGCGCTTTAGCATATTTTGAAGTAATATAGATTTTTTAAATATTTGTATCTAGTGTATATACTGGAAAGAATGTAAACTTGATTGCATAAGTGATAAATTGACCGGTAACAGCCCTATGAGTGCGCCTTGACTGCCAGAATTCGGAAGAAGAGGGCAAGACGTGGGAAGCAATTTTGTTCTCGAAGTATTGCACATATGCCAGAGAATTGGGAGGAGTTTTCACTTTTTTTTTTTTTTTTTTTTTTTTTTTGAGTCTTGGTGTGGACTTGAGTGAGACCGTTGAGGGGAAAGCGGGATCATTAAACATTCAAGTGTCAGACCCCTTCATAATTCTTATTGACGGTCCCGTGAGAAGCTGTCGTTCGAGAAGTGTCTACGTGGTATCTCTACGACTGTGTTCCCCTTCTTAATTTCGTCACCACGTTCACGACACATCGCTTGAATGAACATTGTGAGCTTACATTTGTAACATCAATATCTTAGGATGGCAATTATTGGGAATGTGTTATAATGAAAATGGCACAATGAAATAGTACAACAAAATCATTAGGAAGTGGGAAATAAAAGTATAGAGTAATATTAAAACCAATTTTAAAACTTTGGAAGTGTCTACAGAAGCTAGGAATGTCCATATTGAAAGGCTTTTTGTACTCATATGTTTAGTAAAGAGATGAGAGAATTTATTCATTAGTGGCGGACGGTAGAATCCATATATTGTTACCCTACTTGGTGAAAGGTTCATTATAATTTATTCTAAAACATATATTTAAGGAAGATAACAGTTATATTATCATATCTAAATATCTAACAATCATATAAAAGGTCTTTTTTTGTACATTTGCGGGTGTTTCTGGTTGCTAATTTTGTATTTTCTCTTCCTTTGTATTTTTCTTAAATCTTGAGCAACAGAAGTGTTTGCGATAGTGCATCTCCCTATATATGACATGAATCTGTACTAAATGTGAAATTCCAGTTTTGTAACTTTTCTCTAAATATTTGTTAATTCTTCATAAATTATTATTCTTATTGTTGTATTTTTTAAGCTTCTTAAAAACACGTAATTGGACTACCATGCTTTTTTTTCTCGAAATTATTAAACTAACAGTATTTATCCATTTACGTCTATACATAGGGCTTGTAAGAATATTGAAAGCCAGTTTGCAGTAGCAATTAACGGTAAGAGGTGCAAAAAGAAGTCTAGATAAGTGTTTGTAATAATATATATACTTACACACACACACACACACATATATATATATATATATATATATATATATATATATATATATATATATATATATATATACATATGTGTGTGTACACAAACACACACATATATATGTATATATATGTATATACATATATATACATATATATATACACACATATATATATATATATATATATATATATATATATATATATATATATATATATGTATATATATATATATATATACATATATATATATATATATATATATATATATATATCATCGGCTGTTACTAGTCCACTGCAGAATAAAGGCATCAGACACGTCCTTCCACTTGCGTCTGTTTATGGTCTTTCTATGCCAGTCCGCATCCGCAAACTTTTTTAGTTTATCAATCCATCGTCTTCTCTTTCTTTCACTGCTTCGAATGCAATCTCCAGGGACCCATTCTGTTATTCTTCATGTCCATCTGTTGTCTGTCCTTCTTCTTATATATCTTGGCCATATCCATTTCTTTTTCTTACATGTAATTAGAATGTCCTCTATTTTACTTTGCCTCGTATCCATGTTGCTCTTTTTCTGATTCTTAGTGTTATTCTCATCATTATTCTTTCCATAGGTCTTTAAGTTATAACAAGCTTATGTTCTAAGGCTTTAGTATGGCTATAAGTTTCTGATGCATAAGGTAATACTAGTCGGACTATTTAATAAAATCCTTTTCTATTTAGAGAAAGTTGCATTTTTATTTTCATGATCTCATTTTGTTTACCAAAATCTCTCCATCTTATACCAATCTTTTTTTTTTTTTTTTTTTTTTTTTTTTTTTTTCAATTTCGGTCTCATGTCCTGCGGAAACGCTCACTGTCTTTCCCAAGTGCGTATATTCATCAACAATATCTAGAGGTTCGTCTCTTTGCCTTTTCATTAAGCATTGTGTTAGTTTTACTCATATTCATTTTCAGTCCTAAATTTCAGTTTTCTCTATTGAAATCTATCATCTTTTGCAATTCCTCCCACGATTCACTAAACAGAAGTGTTATCAGCAAATCTTAATGTATGAAGGTATTCCCCATTAATATTAATTCCTACATTTTGGTATTTCCTCTGTGGCTGCGGGGACATAATAACAATTAGAATAGCGCCAAGGTATCCTTGCGTGTTGTAAGAGGCGACTAAAAGGGATGGGACGAGGGGACTAGGAAGCCCCTCTCCAGTATGTTATTCCTGTGAGATATCAAAGAGGTGAAGCTCGGGGGGAAAGGAAGAGTGACTGCTGCCTACACTCTAGTTTTGGGGTGTCTGAATGTGCGTGGATGTAGTACAATAGAGAGTAAAAGATATGAGATTGGGAGTATGTTTAGGAATAGAATGATGGATATATTGGCTTTGTGTGAGACAAAGATAAAAGGAAAGGGTGAGGCGATGTTTGGTGAAGTGACTGGTAGAGTATCAGGGATTGAAAGGGGAAGAGCAAGAGAGGGTGTGGCTTTATTGCTAAGTGAATGAATGACAAGTAAAGTAGTGGAATGGAAGGAGATATCATCTAGGTTAATGTGGGTAAGGGTTACTTTTGGGTAGGGAATGTTGGGCTTTTGTCAGTGTGTATGGGCCAGGTAGTGAGAAAAGTGAAGAAGAGCGGAATGAATTCTGGAATGAATTAACTACGTGTGTAGAAGGATTGGGTAGAAGGAATTATGTAGTTGTCATGGGTGACTTAAATGCTAGAGTGGGTGCTGGAGAGGTAGAAGGTGTCATTGGGAAGTATGGCGTGCCAGGCGAAAATGAGAGTGGTGAGAGACTGGTAGATATGTATGTTGAGCAAGAGCTGGTAATTAGTTGTAGTTTTTAAAAAAAGAAAGAAAATAACAAGTATACATGGCTAAGAGTGTCAAATAGAAGAGTGGTAAAAATGACATTATTGTATTATGTGTTGATAACTAGAAGAATGTTTGGAAGATTGAAAGACGTGCAGGTGTTTAGGGGTATGGCTAACGGTATGTCTGATCATTTTTTGGTGGAAGGAAAATTAGTTGTAGCAAAAGAGTGGTGAAATGGAGTGGGGGGCGGGTCGTTATAAAAGGAGGTAGTGAAGGTTGAAGAGTTAATAAAACCAGAGGTAAAAAGGGAATATTAAGAAAAGTTGGAAATGGCATATGAAAGAGTGAAAGTTAGAGAAAGTGGTAATTTAGAGGAGGAGTGGAAGTTAGTGAAAGAAATTTTTTTGGGGATTGCAAGTGAAGTGTGTGGCAAGAGGATTGTTGGGGGCAGCATGAGGAAGGGTAGTGAGTGGTGAAATGAAGTAGTGAAGATAAAAGTGGAAGAGAAAAAGAGGGTATGAAGAATGGCTGCAGAGTGATAGTGTAGAGAAGTATGAATAATATAGACAGGAAAATGTGGAAGTAAAAAGTAAAGTGGCTGAGGCAAAGAGGGCGGCTGACTGGCGGTGGGATTAGGGTTTAGGTCGTTCATATGAAGAGAATAAGAAGAAGTTTTGGAAAGAAGTGAAGAGAGTAAGGAAGGGTGGCTCGAGAACTGGAAGGTTGTTAAAAGGAGAGGAGGGAAGGAAAAGGTGGGCAGAATATTTTGAAAGTTTACTGAATGTTGAGAATAATAGGGAGGCAGATATAATTGCTGTTGCAGGTGTTGAGGTGCCAGTGATGGGAGAGGAGAATGAGAGAGATATTACAAGAGAAGAAGTGAGGAGAGCACTAGATGAAACGATGAAAGTAGGGAATGTATGAATCAGATTTTTAGTTAGGTAAATATGCGAGAAATATTTTGCAAACGGCAAGGAGATGTATGTTGAGTTTATGGATCTGGAGAAAGCGCATGATAAAGTTGATAGGGAAGCGACGTGGAATGTGATGAGGTTATATGGATTTAGTGGAAGGTTGTTGCAAGTTGTGAAGAGTTTCTACATAGGTAGTAAAGCGTGTGTTAGGATAAGAAATGAAGTGAGCGAGTGGTTTCCAGTGAGAGTGGGGATAAGACAGGGAAGTCTGATGTCGCCATGGTTGTTCAATTTGTTTGCTGATGGATTGGTGAGAGAGGTGAATGCTCGAGTGCTTGGTTCAGGATTTAAACTGATAGATGAGAGTGATCATGAATGGCCGGTAAATCAGTTGTTGTTTGCGAAGGATACTGTACTGATTGCAGATTCATAAGAGAAGCTTGGTCGATTAGTGACAGAGTTTGGAAGGGTATGTGAGAGAAAGAAGTTGACAGTTAATGTGGGTAAGAATAAGGTTATAAAGTGCACGAGAAGGGAGGGTGGTGCGAGGTTGAATGTCATGTTGAATGGAGAGTTACTTGAGGAAGTAGATCAGTTTAAGTACTTAGGGTTTGTTGTTGCAGCAGATGTTGGAGTGGAAGCAGATGTACATCAGAGAGTGAATGAAGAATGCAAAGTGTTGGGGACAGTGAAGGGAGTGGTAAAGAATAGAGGGTTAGGCATGAATGTAAAGAGAGTTCCATATGAGAAAGAGATTGCACCAACTGTGACGTATGGATCGGAGTTGTGGGCATGAAAGTGATGGAGAGATAGAAATTGAATGTGTTTGAGATGAAGTGTCTGAGGAGTATGGCTGGTGTATCTCGATTAGATAGGGTTAGGAATGAAGTAGTGAGGGTGAGAACGGGTATAAGGAATGATTTAGCAGCTAGAGTGGATATGAATGTGTTGATGTGGTTTGGCCATGTTGAGAGAATGAAAAGTGGCTATCTGCTAAAGAAGGTGATGAATACAAGAGTTGATGGGAGAAGTACAAGAGGAAGGCCAAGGTTTGGGTGGATGGATGGAATGAAGAAAGCTCTAGGAGGAGAGATGTGAGAGAGGCAAGAAATCGTGCTAGAAGTAGAAATGAATGGAAAGCGGTTGTGACGCAGTTCCGGTAGGCCTTGCTGTTTCCTCTGGTCGCCTTGGTGACTGCAGAGGTAGCAGCAATAGGGAATTCAGCGTATGAAACTTCATTTTTGGTGGATAACGGGGGAGGGTGGGCTGTGGCACCTTGGCAGTACCAACCAAACTCGGCTGAATCCCTCGTCAAGCTGGAAGGAGTGGAAAGAGGAAAGGTCCCCTTTTGTTCCTATGTTTGAAATCAGCTACCCCCCAAATTTGAAGGAAATGCCTTGGTAAATAGATAGAAATTTTCCCAATATAAATTTCAAGAGACTTCTTCTAGGCAAGCTGTGAATAATATAGGAGAGATGGGGTCTCACTTTCGAGCTCCTTTCTCAATCAGTTTTCTCACTATCTTTATGTAGCTATCTTTATGTAGTTCTAGGATTAATGTATTTCCTGTATAGATATCTTCAAGTGTTCTAACATAAGATTTATGCATTCCTTCTCTTTAAAGGAATTTCATTACTGCTGAAATTTGACATAATCAAATGCTTTCTCATAGTTTATGAATGCCATACATAGTGGTTTGTCACA
>NC_090737.1:72340838-72363338 GCF_036898095.1 Palaemon carinicauda
ATTTGATCATAAGAATACATAGAACCCATATGCAAGTTAAATTCAACTCTAACTAAATTTCAGATTTTAGATTTGTTATGAGAGGATTATATATTGCAAATTTTCTACAAATACTTTACCATGGCTTTACATCGAGCTCACCCATCCCCAACAGAATACAGTTCTTCCAATTATAACAGTTTTCACTTTCCGTCCCCTTTTCGGCAGATGGAATCTTAGCTTCAATTTATTTAAGTCATAATATTCTCTCTCTCTCTCTCTCTCTCTCTCTCTCTCTCTCTCTCTCATTCAGCGCTGAAGCGAAAAAAGGGGAAACTCTGCATTTGCATGATCAAATTGAAATTAAAATATGCTGAGCATCCTAATGGAGGAAAGCAAGTAGGAATGGACTTAAAGTAGAAGGCTAATAGATAGCTTCAGCCGTAAGAGGTGTCGAATGTATGTTGCAAAAATCTATCAGTAATGCCTACAGTATACCACGAGATGACAGCTTTTTCTTCTAATGGAGCTGCAAAGAGGAATTCTTCTTTTTCTCAGTTTCCAGGTAACACCGGTCAGGCCATCACGTCATAAATTTATTCAGCGTGGCTGAGCGATCTCTTATCATTCCGTCTTCAGTCTAGGGTCTAAGACCACAAGTGTTGTGGAGTAATAAGACTACACAAGTCAACCAATCAAGTAAACAATCTTCAGTTAATCGCAATATCTAGAGCCTCCTTTCATTCATGAGATTGATCTACTGTATAGCTCCCCTTGAGGTTAAATTCTCCTCGCTTAACATATCTTGATCTTTGATCTTAATTTATTTTGGCTTTTATAAAAAGCAAATATTAGGAAATTATAGATAAGGAAAATCTTACATCATGCGTAGGCTATGCACAAATATACTCGTCTATATGTGCAGTGTAAACATCAAACATACTCACAAAGGCCTTTGCGTAAAGTTCATGACAAATTTATTACCAGTACAATTTAGAATAAAAGGAAGTAAAAGCTGATTTTTTTTGCTACGATTACCACGATTGAAAATCGGATCAACTACTAAATGGGAAGGAACAATGTAAAATATAAAAGAGAGAGAGAGAGAGAGAGAGAGAGAGAGAGAGAGAGAGAGAGAGACCCGCCTGAGGCACCCCACTTCTGCGACTGTTGCTTGTGAGGAAAGTTTGAGAATGCGACCGAAAGTTGCCCAGTACTTTTGGGGTGAAAAAAAGTCAAACATTCAGACATCCAAAGAATTTCGATATTATTCTCAGACGGATTTTGGTTTGAATACAATGCGTGAATGCTGATAGAAGTACAATTTATTTTTTATTTTTTTATTTTTTTGCGAAGTGAGATTTCGATAAAATATTTTGTCAAGAAATATTACCAGATTTAAAGTTACATGGGTAATATAATTTTTACCAGTCATAGTTGAAACTAACATAATTATTTAATATTTGTCTATTTTGGTCGCTTTCTTCTCCCAGAGAGAGAGAGAGAGAGAGAGAGAGAGAGAGAGAGAGAGAGAGAGAGAGAGAGGGTGAGGGCGGGAAGCTGTATTTAACGAATGAATGCATCCCAGCCACGGGAAAACTAAAGTTCTACGGATGACTGCAGCGTTTTGAAGGGCCTGTTTTTTGTAGAAACTCCCTGAGTTTATTGTGGATAGCTAAATAAGGTGGGTGGCGTGGAATAATCTAAATCTGAATTGTCTATAACAATAATAATGAATTTTATTATCCAAGCCCTCTTTTGGAAAATAATCCTGAGATCATTGGTAATAAAGGAATCTTAAACAAACAATAATGATGATGATAGGGGGAAAAAGATGGATAAGAAGATATAATTAGGAGACTTCATTTCTTACCATTGGCTAGACTTCTGACATAATGAAAGAGCTGTTATAACTGTAGCATTTTTATAAATGTAAATTGTAAAATATTCCCCCAAATATTTGTGGCTGCACAGCAATACCAAGGAAAAGTTTTTTTCCTTAACCAAAATAGTCGTCGCTAATACAGCAGGAACAAAAATCATTCATAATTAAAATATACATTAGGAAAGAAATTATAATGCTTAGGAAAAATTGCAGTCATTTTTAATATTGTTTTTAGAGTTGTAGATACAATTACAGTTGCTTTATTTATAAATGTAAATTGTAAAATATTCCCCCAAATATTTGTGGCTGCACAGCAATACCAAGGAAAAGTTTTTTTCCTTAACCAAAATAGTCGTCGCTAATACAGCAGGAACAAATTCATTCATAATTAAAGTATACATTAGGAAAGAAATTATAATGCTTAGGAAAAATTGCAGTCATTTCTAATATTGTTCTTAGAGTTGTAGATACAATTACAGTTGCTTTATTGCGATATTAAATATGACATCAGACTTATACTGTCAGAGACCATATTACAACAAAATCAAGAGCTCTGAATAATTGATATAGCAAAGATAATAGTGTTGCATTACACCACACATAACAATGAACAAGAAACCAGTATATATTCTAGAAGAAAATTCGTAACCTACTTGGTATTGTAGTATTTAAACAATTATGTCGTAGAGCTCTTTCAGAAATTTAGCAAGAGGGATAAAAAGCATAAAATAGTTTGTTCTTTTGATAATAATACTAATATTAATATCATAAATTTTATCGTTATCATGATAATGAGATTAAAATGTTCCATAAAAACCTACTTAAAAAGAAAGAAAAAAAGGAAAAGGCAAGGAGTGGAAATGGATCGAACTTTAAGACTGATAAAAAAAAAAAAAAGACCAGAGCTATCATAACCTCAAATCTGTCAATCTTTTATTATTCTTATCTTTATCTATATCGATACATTTTTTCTTATCTTAACTTTTCATACCAAATACTACTTTCATCCGTTTGCCTTAGAGGCATGACGACAAAGAGTGTTACCTTTTATGTTTTTCACAAGCATTATGAGGTGCAAATGCTAACCTCACACGCTCACCCACTTGGATACTTAAGGGGTTCTTATATATTGATAAAAAAACTATCTTTTAATGGTGGTCACCCATTCAAATACTGACTAGGCTCAGAGTTACTTAAATTCGATGATCAAACAATCTGCTGTATACATGCAAATCCGTGCATATAGGGTAAATAGAGAAAAATATATCCATGCATACATACATAACGTATACAGTATATACATATGAATACTTACACACACACACACACACATGTATATATATATATATATATATATGCATATATAAATACCTATATGAAAGTAGAAAAAATATTCATAAAATGTGTGTGCATATACACTTGGCATTTGAAAAGAGTAAAAAAATTAAGTTAAGATGAAAAAAATTACAAGAAAAAATGAAAGAGTATATACCCAGTCCAGTGTCCTAGTGTTTAGCTATGACATAAACAAGAGATCATTCATTGTAATAGAAATGTTCATTACCTACACTAGTACAATATTGCAAACGTACAGTTGTACAAATAGTACAAAAAGCAAGGAGCACAAGGATCATTTGCGACGGAGGGTGGCTCCCATAACAACTATTGTTTTTCATGCTGACATTCTTATGCCAAGCTACCTGCGCTTTTTGAAATACTGTATTTACAGTTCAAATTCTTCTTAAGAAATAAATATATTTAGTTAATACACCATAGACTAGATTCATATTCTTTCAATTTTTTTTTCTCTATAAACTTGGTTTTTCTATGTTCGTTTTCAACATATATTAAAGTAAACCTGTTCAATAGATAACATAACTGTTTTAACGATATAAGCTAAAAGTTTTTAATTTTTTTTCCTTTGCAATAATTTCTGTTTGACCAATGGGATAAAACCTGACGCATGGCTTGGATGTGGTTTGATGTAGGCCTACACATACATCAGGTGAACAGAACTTTTGGTCCCAGAAAATTCAGTCCCGGAAATTATTTGTAGACTGCCCATTGAAACCTTAATTTAACAAGTCAGAATCAATACGAAACAAAATAGAAGAGTAATTCTCTTGATAAAAATAAAAAAGCCAATATATAAAACAAAAATATATTCCTAAAATTTCCTGTTATCGGACATATACGAAAACTAGAGGGGCACTCAGTAGAGCACAGACCTCCGCTGCGGCAGCTTATTTCTCGACCTTTTACTCGACCTTGACTTTGACCTTTGACCTTATCAAATATTAATTGGCGTGGATTTTCATACATTCAAATATGAATCAAGTTCGCAGGCTCTCTGACAACGATATCTAAACTTATGATTGATTACAAGAATTTGACATTTTCCTTAACTGTAACCTTGACCTTTGAACTTGACTTTCCAAAATTTAATCATTTCCAGCTTTTTACATAACAGTTAATCCCTGGAAGTGTCATTACTCTACGATTAAAATTATGGCCAGGAAGCTGTTCACAAACAAACACACAGGGGAAGAAACACAAACACAAACAAACACATAAACACTGAAATCGGTGGTAAAACTTAACCTCCTTCCACCTTTGTTGGCGGAGGTAATTAGGAAAATTCGGTCAAGGAAAATTCAGTTCCGAAAAATATTGATAGCACAATTTATCAATATACTTCCAGAAATTTTTTTTTATTGATCTGAATAAATGAAAAATAAAAGAGAAGAATGATTTCATTATTAAGAATATAAAAATCAGCAAAAATGTATTTTACTGTTGCCTTTTATTAAACATATATATCAAACAAGGGATTATGGGTAACTCACATTTAGACCATGAAAATATATATAGTATTTCATTTTAACAAACACATTACAGAAAATCAGATCAAGTTGGTCTGAGAACATTCTGTCCTGAAAATTAAACCGAATGATTTAATGGATGAGCAATTGCTTTTGATAAATTTGATTTATCGTCATCATCATAAGATTGGATAAGGTTTTTTTTTTTCCATCAGTACTTGAGTGTGGTCAGGAAGCTCGTATGATTGGCCTTGATTTTAGTGCTGTCGTTGACCGTGTTAATCATGAGGCCCTTGTTTTCAAACTCAAACATTAGGGAATATATGGGTCTTTTCTTAGCCCCATTATTAAATTTTTAAGTAAAAGATTGTAGAGAGCTGCTCTTCATGGTCACCATGGTGGGTATAGAAATGTGATATCTGGTGTTTCGTCAGGGTAGCGCTCTTGGCTCATTACTTTTTATACTACTGTACATACACATGATATGCGGTTTTGCTTAGAACATAAGCTCGTTGCATATGCAGGTGATGTTACTCTCTTCGCTTCAATTCCATCGCTTGAATGTATATATGGGGTTGCTGAATCCCTTAATAGAGATCTAGATAAAATTGGCGCCTAGGGAAAATCATGGGGCATGAAGTTAAACCCTAACAAAACTCAGAGTATAATTGTAAGTAGATGAGGACAGCGGCTCCTCGACATCCAAATCTCAGCATCGATAATGTTTCTTTAACACTCTACGACTCTTTAAAATTTTAGGTGTGATGCTTGATAGCAAGTTTACTTTTAAAAAACACATTCGGTGCGTATCTTCTTCAATTGCCAAAAAAGGGCTTATTGAGAAAGTAGTTTAAGATTTTTGGTTATCAATCTATTCCGAAGTGTTTTATTTCTTTTATTCTACCTTGTTTCGAGTATTGTTCTGCTGTCTGGTCTTCAGCTGCAGAATCTCATCTCAATTTGTTCAGCAATAACTTGCTGTCTATTAAATTTCTTATTCCAGATCTAGATATTAAACTCTAGCACCTGCGTTCAATTAGTTCGTTATGCAGGTTGCATGAGAGTTTTCATAACTCTGACCATCCTTTGCATTCAGATCTTCCCAGACAGTACCACAGTAATGCTAGGTATGCAGTTAATTCTAAAAGTCATTCCTTCATCACGAGGCGCAATATCACACACTGTTCTAGAAGTTTCATTCCAGATATGACCTAATTGTGGAATGACCTTCCTAATCAGGCAGTTGAATCGTTGGAACTTTAAAAAGTTCAAACTTTCAGCGATTTTTTTTTATGTTGAAAAGGCTGACATAAGTCTCTCTCCATGGTTTATTTATAAAAGACCCATTTTAATGTGTTTACTGTTCTTTAAATTGTTTATATATTAAGTGTTCATTACTTCTCTTGTAGTTTATTTATTTTCTTATGTCCTTTCCTCACTGGGCTATATTTCTCTTTTGGAGCCTTTGGGCTTGTAAGATCCTGATTTTCCAACTAGGGTTGTAACTTAGCTAATAATGATAATAATAATGATAATAATAATAATAACAAGATTTATATGTTGTGTATATTTCGTCAAAACCCGTCAATTTGTGTTGAGATTATCTTTAAAATGGCGAAAAATGCAAATATGGATATAGAATCCGGATCCGGATTATCTCCAAAATCTAATGGGGGTGGTCCATGACCTAAGATCCTCATGTGAAAATTTCGTCAAATTCCGTCGAGAAGTTTGACGAAAACTTTTTACAGACACACAGACAAATAAAATAATATACTAGAATCCGGATCCAGATTTGGATCATCTCCAAATTTTAATGGGTCGTCAAATTTAGTTGTGTAATTTTGACGTTATCTTTAAAGTACGAAAAATGGAAATCCGGATCTAGAATCCAGATCCAGATCCGGATCATCTACAAAAACTAATCGGATCGTCCATGACCTAAGTTCTATCTGTGGGAAAAATTTCGTCAAAATCCGTTTTGTAGTTTTGACGTAATCCTGTCCACAGAAACACAAAAAAGGCAATTCTGGATCTAGAATCTGGATCCGGATCAGCTCCAAAATTTAATGGCTCTGTACATGTCCTAAGTTCTATCATCAGTGAAAATCTCATCAAAATCCGTTGTGTAGTTTTGTCCACAGGCACGCACATATAAACAGACTCGATTGCAATATAATAACAATAATAATACTAATAATAATAATAATAACAATAATAATAATGAAAAATAATGATAATAATAATAATAATAATAATAATAATAATAATAAATGATAATAATAATAATAATAATAATAATAATAATAATAATAATAATAATAATAATAATAATAATAATAATATATTAGATGTTTTACAAGAGTTGGCACTAATAGAAATAAAAAGTGGATGTCAGCTATTACGAATTGTCAGTTCAAAGTCAAT
Source organism: Palaemon carinicauda (assembly GCF_036898095.1). Classification (NCBI taxonomy): domain Eukaryota; kingdom Metazoa; phylum Arthropoda; class Malacostraca; order Decapoda; family Palaemonidae; genus Palaemon; species Palaemon carinicauda. Next base: position 72,347,952 of record NC_090737.1, read on the forward strand.
CGACACCTTACTAAGATAAATATTTGGTCGCAAGTTTTATAGCTTAATAAAAGTATTGTCATGTGTAGAATCTCAAATACCATTAATGTAAAGTATGTATTTCTTTACAGTTTATAAACAAACAACAGGCCCACGGATGCGTCACGTTCTGAAATACCACTCCAACTGATTTAATGACGAGGACACGAATAACCACTGCTAAAATCATCCACCTATCCATTTGTTAAAAGTTTTTAACACCCGCCACACCTTGCCTTTTTCAGAGATTCTATTTTGAGGTGGGTCAAATAGATTTTAGAAACTGTCTGGGACCAAATTTTCCGGGATCGAATTTTCCTAGCACCCTTCCATTCGTATTGTTAGGGATTTATTTAAAAGCAATCGTTAATTTCTTCTAATTCCAAATGCTTCATTATCACCGATTTTTTCTAGCAAATGGAGAATGTCTTAAAAATAATTAGCACTTTGCTCGCAAAGGTAAGTTGTTGCAAAAAGTAGCAGCATTTTAGTTGCTTCCTGTTGCGCAGTTTTATTAGCCTTTACAGCTTTTGACATCTAAAAACTTGAGAGGTTATCCTTGGTCTCAAATTTCATGCTTGTTTCACTGTTGGAACGAAGTTCAATAACCTCTTCTGCTAACCCTTCCGGCTCTTCGTGGTAATCAGCCTGTACACATTTGAAGGGATTTACAATCCATCTGACAGTATGGGAATAAAGCTTTGGAAAGTAGTCACAGAATCTATCCCTAGGTTTCGGCAGGTGCCTCGTGAATAACACCTTCATTACAATCTTTACTCTTCCAAAAACTGTCAGGTTTGGAAAGACAGCAGTCTTGATGACATTTACTTTCTGGTTCCAATACTGAAGTTTTGATAAAAATGCTGAAATTTTTCCCCTTGTTAAGATGATATAGATTTTCTTTCCTTGCATTACTTTATTCAGTTCATTTACATGTCCAAAAATGTCAGCAAGTATGCAAGAAGAGCTAGCCAAGTTGATGTTCTGAACTTGTCTGCAAGTTTATGTTTTTGATCAGTCAGAAACATTTCAAATCTGGTATTAAAGACCCACAATCAATTATTCCACTACGGGGCAAAACACATACTACTAGAGTACTAGAATTATTAAACAAGTTGAATATATTACATATAGATTATAAACTATTAATATATATATATATATATATATATATATATATAAGTAAATATATATATATACAGTATATATACAGTATATATATACATATATATATATATATATATATATATATATATATATATATATATAGAGAGAGAGAGAGAGAGAGAGAGAGAGAGAGAGAGAGAGAGAGAGAGAGAGAGAGAGAGAGAGAGAGAGAGAGAGAGCTAACCTCTGATGTCAAACAATATCAAAACTGACATTTCTCCATTTCCGTGGTTTTGAAGATCCTGGGCTTCCCAGTGCATTCTCTCTCCAATTTTCATATTTATTCACCCATTAACCCCAAAAATCTGTAAATTACCCCATTAGGGGTAATTTACCCCTATTTCCCGACCGCTGCCCTAGAGACTGACCATACCAGGATCTTAGACCACACATATATATATATGATCACACAAGCTAGGACCAGGGAGGGCTAGACAATGGCTACTGTGGACTCAGCAGTTAGACCTATAGGCTCTCCAAAACCCCCCATCATTAGGTCACAAGGATGGTGAGGTTGCAGCCGATAAATCAACTAATGAGTTTGAGCAGGACTCGAACCCCAGTCTGGCGATCACCAGCCGGGGGGGGGGGGGGGGGGTGTTACCAACAGGCCACCACAACCTGTGATTCATATTAGGTAATCAAACTAAAAAAAAAGAAAGCTACAATCGTTTTCCACTTCCAATGTAAGTTTTATCGAGGGCACCAATTCACATGAATTATCGAAGAGAGTAATTATGTTTTCATTCCCAGGCCAAATACATATTATGTCATTAGCTTTACATGGAATAATTTGACTTAATATTGTGATTTGAAAAATTACAGTTACGCATTCATATTTCATTAAGGTTATATCATTTTCATCATACGCCTCTCGTTCAAATAGCACATACAGAGAGATGTGATAATATCTATAAGTTTCATTTATCGACACAAAAGCCAAGAAGAAATACATATAGGTTGAGATACTACCGCTAGAGATTATGGGGTCCTTTGACTGGCCAGATAATACAACATTGAATCCCTCTCTGGATACGGCTCATTTTTACTTTGCCTTCATATACACTGAATAGTGAGGCCTATTCTTTAAAAAGCAGTGCAATATGAGTATTATAGTTTGCTATGCCTCAAAAATTATTCCTCTGAAGAAAGGAAAAGCGAATTCTATGAAGAATTACAGAGGGTAATAGATAAGATCCCCGAGAGACATATGCAAATTGTGATTGGCGACTCCAATACTAAAGTTAGAGGAAATAATCAAGGGATAGAGAATGTGATAGGTGACGAGGTTCTTGGCGAAGTTGCAAAGGAAAATGGAACACATTTCATAAGTTCCTGCTTAGCAAACAATCTTGTCATTGGAGGTACTCTTTTTCAACACAAGAACTTCTTCTTCTTCTTTTACTTTGTCTGCATCTTTTCCCACTTTTATGTGGGGTCGATGTTTCTGGCCAGCGTTCTCCATCTACCTCTGTCCCACACTTCATCACCGGTTAATCACTTTGATCGAAGGTCATCCTTAATACAGTCCATCCTCCTTCGCTTTGGTCTCCCTCTCTTTCTCGTTCCCTGTACCTCCATTTCCATCACTCTCCTCCCAATATCTTGTACATCTCTTCTCATGACATGACCATACCATCTCAGTCTACTTTCCTGGATCTTATCTGATAGTTCTCTAACTCCTTTGGTACCCCTAATTACCTCATTCCGTATCTTAGTTCTTCTTGTTACCCACACATCCACCTCAACATTCTCATCTCTGCCACATCCAGCTTCTTCTCTTCTGTATTCTTTATTGCTCACGTCTCCGCTCCATACATCATTGTCGGTCTCACAACTGTCCTGTGTACTTTACCTTTCAACTAAACCCCTATTTTCCTGTCGCATAGTACTCCACACAATCCTTTCCAATTCTTCCATCCTGCTTGTATTCTGTGGTTTATTTCTGCCCGCAGATCACCATCCTCTGTAACTGTTGATCCTAAATACTTGAAATTTTCAACTCTTTTCAATCTCTCTCAGCATAAACTAACTTCCCCATTTTCCCCATTTTTCAATCTCAAATACTCTGTCTTTTTCCTGCTGATCTTCAATACTCTATTTTCCATTTCTCTTCTCCACTCCTCCAGTTTTTCTTCTACTACCTCTCGCCTAGTGCTACACAGTATAACATCATCAGAAAGAAATCATACACCAAGGAGACTGATCTCTAATACCTTGTGTTACTACATCCATGACCAGATCAGATAGGTAAGGGCTCAATGCAGACCCCTGATGTAGTCCCACATTTACTGGGAAACATTCCGTTAGGCCTATACTGCTCTTAACATTTGCTTCTGCCCTCTCATACATATCTTGATTGATTCTTACGTATTTCTCAGGGACTCCCTTTTCTCTCATACGTCTCCACAGCTCCTGACGTTGTATTCGATCGTATGCCTTCTCCATGTCAATAAAGACCATACAAATAAAATGCAGGGTCTAAGAGGATCACAGCTTATTTTTTTCAACACAAGAACATCCACAAATATACAGGGAATTCACCATGTAGCAATTACAAAAATAAGATAGATCACATTGCTATTAATATAGTGAGAAGGAGGACTCTGAGAAATGTAAGATGCTATAGAGGTGCAGATATTGGTAGTGATCACCAGCTCCTCATTGCCACACTGAAATTAAAACTGAAAGTATTCAACAGAAAGATAGATAGAATACCTGGGTTTGATACAACTAAGCTTGTAGAAGAAGAGGACAGAGAAACATTTGTAATTGAACTTAGGAATCGATTTGCAGTCTTAGAGACTATGAGGAGAAGAACAGACAATTAATGAAGCATAGTACGATATTAAAAGCATATATCAGTCAGTTGGTAGTGAAGTCTTGCGACACGCAGTTACAAGGATAAAGCCATAGATATGAAATGATATTTGGGCTACTCTAAGAAAAAGACTAAGACAGAAATTAATAGTTGAAAGTTTTCGGGGAAGTAATGAAAATTACAAGGTAGAGCATGCTAAGTATTCCAGCATTGACCGTGAGGTCAAAAGAAAAGCCAGGAATGACTGGAGAGAATATTTAGACAGTAAAACAGATGAGGCTGACAAAGCTATGAATTCAGGAAGTGGCCATGATGGTGTAAGAATTGCTCATAGAATTATTCATGAAATCTCGACTGGAGCAAAGAAGAAGCATATACCTGAAGCTGATGAAGATCTTGATGTACCCATGAATGAATTCAGTGTGTTCGAAGCCATCCTAAAAAACTAGAGATGGAAAGCGCCTAGATACGATGGAATAACTGCCGAGATGATACTGGCTGAAAATAGAGTGACTCCTAGACTACTTCCAAGATGATTTTGTAGAATGTGGCATGAAGAGGCAAAAACTGATGAATGGGAGTTAGGAATGTTGGTGAAAATAGCAAAAAAAAAGGAGACCTGACTGATTGCAATAATTATAGAGGCATAACATTTACTTCAGTTGTTATGAAAATATATAGTATGCTTATTCTAATGAGACTAGAGAAAAAGATTGATGAAAAGCTGAGAGATGAACAAGCAGGATTTAGAAAAAGATAGAAGTTGCACTGACCAAATTTTCATTTAGAGACATGTTGTACAGCAGTGCACAGAATATAGAAATACCCTTTTGATGGCATTTGTGGACTATGAAAATGCCTTTGATAATGTGCACTGGCCAATTTTGTGGAGAGTTCTCCATATTAATGGAGTCTCATCAAAGGAATTTCTAGTGAACAGCGGAGTACTCCAAGGGGATGTGCTGTCACCTATGTTGTTTATCCTCCTCATGGATTTTGTAATGCGTAGAACAGTCAGAGATGGTGGAGAAGGTTTGCACTGGATTGGTACTTACTTTACTTACTTACTTACTTTGATGGCTGCTTTTCCGGTCCCATATAGCAGGTGAACCCCACTCTCTACAGGACCTCCACTGTCGTTTTACCTTGTTAGTTCAGAGTATTCAACGTTTTATATTGCGTATTGTTCAATTACTGTTAAATCGTCACTGTTAAAAGACTAATGAAATAAGAAAGTCTTCAGTTTCCTCTTGAAAGCCTTAATGTCTTCAATCACTCGAATGTTTCGTGGGAGCTTATTATATAGTCTCGGGGCCGCATATTTAAAGGCCCTGGCGCCTAAAGTGGACATAAATCTAGGTTCCAACAGTTTGAAGCCATCTGTAACTATTCTCGTGTCGACATGATTTGTTGGCTGCGCAATATGTAGCAAATCTCTCTAGTATTTTGGACGCCCGGTTCTAATAACTTGGTGGGTTATAGTACATATTTCAAATTCAATTCTTACTTTAATTGGCAGCCATTGTAAATCAATTAATATAGGGGTGATCCTTTCTCTTGGTGGGACACCTTTTATCAGTCTTGCTCCTCTGTTTATTATGTTTTGTAATTTCTTAAGTTGCACTTATGGTAAATTGTAGTAGATAGAGTTGCAGTAGTCAATACTGGTAATAACACAGTTTATCACAAGTTTCTTTACATAATTTTCGGCCAGGTACTTTTTTATAAACGCAATATTTCTCAGATGATAACCAGCAGTTTTTATTACATTATCTATTTGGGCATTTAGAGACAGGTTACAGTGATAAGAAGTTAGCAGACCTAGAGTATGCTGATGATGCTGTCCTTGTTAGCAGAACACCAGAGGATTTGCAATGCTTGCTTGCCAGAATGCATGCAATATCATATGAGGTTGGGCTGAAGATAAATAGAAGAAAGACAGATGATGAGAACGGAGTATGCAATGGAAGATGAAATGTCATTGGAAGGAGGAAGGATTAATGAAGTAGAATCATTCAAGTATTTAGAAACTATGATCTCCAATACAGGGAATTTAGAATTAGAGTTTAGTGAAAGATTGAAAAAAACAAATCAGACAATATCTATGTTAAGTAAAATTTGCAAATCAAATCGCCAGATATTACATATAAAAATCAGACTATGTATCAGTTTAGTGAGATAAGTGTTATTCTATGGACATGCGTCATGGTATGACAATGAAACAATCTCCAATAGATTTAGAAGATTTGAGAATAAAGCCCTCAGAAGGATATTGGGAGTTAAATGGTAGAACAGGATTAGAAGTGAAACTATAAGAGAGATTACGTGAGTGCTATATTTGGATATGATCATGATCAGGGGTAGATGGAGATGGTTTGGGCATGCTCTTTGCACTCCCAAAGAGAGATTAGTTCACCAAACGTTCAGTTTGGCTTGACAAGGTACTAGAAGAGTTGAAAGACCCAGACCTACATGGCTGAGGACTATGAAGAGTGAAGTAGGAGATGATGAATGGAGAAGTATTGAATTAAAAGCTCAAGATAGAGCGGACTGGTGAAATCTAATTGAGGCCCTTATCATCAATAGGCGTAGAAGATGATGATGATGATGATTCTTTATAAACTCCTCTTTCCTCATACGACTGACAACACGAAGACAACCGAAAAATTCTTTTTCTCTCAATGGGTTAACTAATGCACTGCAATTGCTCAGTGGCTACTTTCCTCTTAGTAAGGGCAGAAGAGACCTTTTAGCAAGGGTAATGTGACGGGCCGAGAGAGGAGTTGTGAACTCAAAGGCAGGATGCAATCAACTGAGTTTTATTAAGGAACACTCTTCTTTATATACAAAACCTCAAGGCAACAGGACATGACCTGTTCGAGAGACAGACAATGTTACAGAGCAAAACGAAGACATGATCATTCAGGTTCTTTTTAGTGCGAGGGAAGAGCGCAGATACAAGCATAATATATACAAAATAATTATGTACAATTGTGTGCCACACGGTTGGTACATGGCTCCCCCCCTAAAAATGACATACTGTACATGTTAAATAGGGCGCCCTGATCTAGAGAGGCGAACTGTAGGCGGGTCATCTGGCAAAAGATAAGCAGGTTTTAGACGATCAATGGAGACCCAGTCTTCTTTGCCCCGAATGTTTAATAGGAATGCTTTCGGACTGCGTCGGATCACAAGGAAAGGGCCCGTGTAAGGGGGCGTTAGTGGTGGCTTGCTAGTGTCGTTGCGCAGGAAGACGTGCGTTGCAGAGTGCAAGTCCGTTGGCATGTGATGCTTCGCTGGGGGCTTGTAAGTCTGGCGGCACGGAGTAAATTTTCCCACGACGTGACATATGCGCTGGAGATCGTCGGAGGAGGTTGTAGAAGGAAAAAATTCGGCAGGGACGACCAACGGGTCGCCATACACCATTTCAGCTGCCGAGACGTCGAGGGCGTCTTTAGGAGTGGTCCTTAGTCCCAGGAGGACCCAGGGAAGTTGAGTAAACCAGTTGCAATCCTTGCAGCGGGACATCAAAGCTGCTTTGAGGGTGCGATGAAAACGTTCAACCATTCCATTGGCAGCGGGGTTGTAGGCCGTTGTCTGATGTAGGGTGATGCCCAGGAGATTCGCTAATGACGTCCACAAGTGAGAGGTGAAAGTGGTTCCCCTGTCAGAAGTAATATGCTCAGGGATACCGAATCTTGAAATCCATCCAGAGAGTAAGGCAGATGTACATGAGGCGGACGTTGCAGTTTCCATGGGAATGGCTTCAGGCCAACGAGTGGAGCGGTCGATGACGGTAAACAGGTAACGATGTCCTTGTGATGTGGGTAGGGGACCTACAACGTCGACATGAATGTGTGCGAAACGACGCTGAGGTTGAGGAAAGGTGCCCACTCCTGAATCCATGTGTCGATGTACTTTGGAAGTTTGGCAAGAAGTACAGGCGTGGACCCAATCCTTAGCATCCTTAGAAATGCCGTGCCAAATGAACTTTGCCTTCAGCAGCTGTGCAGTAGAACGGCACGAGGGAGGTGAAAGGCCGTGAATGAAATCAAACACCTGTCGGCGCATGGGAGCAGGAATCCAAGGTCGCGGTCTACCAGTACTGACGTCACAGAGGAGGGTGGTGTTGGAGTCTTCGAGGGGAAAATCTTCCCAACGGAGGGACGTGCAGGATGTCCTACAAGCTTGATACTCTGGATCCTGTTGTTGGGCTTCAGCCAGGGCGTTGTAATCCAATCCCAGTTGAACGGCAGCCAACGTGTTTCTTGACAGGGCATCGGCAACGGGATTCATTTTCCCAGGGTCGTATTGGAGGGTGCAATTGTATTCAGCCACGGCGGAGAGATGTCGGCGTTGACGGGCGGACCAGGCGTCAGACTGTCGAGTGAAGGCGTGCACCAGAGGCATGTGGTCTGTGCGAATGACGAAGGGCGTACCTTCTAAGAAATGGCGAAAGTGACGGACAGCCAAGTGCACCGCCAGCAATTCTCGATCGAAGGTAGAATAACCCGATTCTGCCTTGGACAGTTTTCTGCTGAAGAAGGCCAATGGGCGGGGAGAGCCTTTGACCACCTGCTTGAGTACTGCACCAATAGCGACGTCGCTGGCATCGGTGGAGAGAAGGAGAGGGGCGTGTGGGATAGGAAAAGTGAGAGCCGCAGCAGTTGATAGGGACTTCTTTGCATTGCAGAAGGCTGCTTCTTGAAGGGGACCCCACTTCAGGTCCTTTGGCTTGCCCTTGAGGGAGGCGTAGAGGGGAGCAAGAGTGGCGGCAATGGCTGGCAGAAAACGGTGATAATAGTTGATCATGCCCAAGAATTCCTGCAGAGCTTTGACGGTCGAGGGCGCGGGGAAGTTCTGAACTGCTGCTACCTTCTCAGGGAGGGGATGGACTCCTTCAGGAGTGATACGGTGCCCTAAGAACGACACTTCGTTGGCGCCAAAGGTACACTTGTCGTACCGGACTACAAGGCCGTTTTGTTGCAGGCGGTCGAGCACGATGCGTAGGTGACGGAGGTGTTCCTCTTTTGAGGAGGAGAACACAAGTATGTCGTCCACATAACATACACAGAAAGGGAGGTCCCCTAAGATGCCATCCATGAGACGTTGAAACGTTGCCCCAGAATTACGAAGGCAAAAACAGGAGTAATTGAAGGTGTATGTACCAAACGGAGTGGTCATGGCGGTCTTGGAGATGTCTTCTGGGTTCATAGGCACCTGATAATACCCCTTCAGGAGGTCGAGCGTAGAGAAAACCTTCGCTTTGTGCAGGTAGGAGGTCACATCGGCAATGTTTGGGAGGGGGTAGTGATCCGGTTCTGTTTGCATGTTCAGGCGCCTGTAATCCTCGCACGGACGGAGGGAGCCGTCTTTCTTCAAAACGATGTGTAAGGGTGACGACCATGGGCTGGAGGCCTTTTGGCAAAGGCCCATTTTCTCCATTTCGGCGAACGTCTGTTTGGCGGCTGCCAATCGTTCCGGTGCCAGACGTCTGAATTTTGCGAAGACTGGGGGTCCTGTCGTCTTGATATGGTGATAAATACCGTGCTTGGCAGGAACCGTGGGCGTTTGGCGAAGTTCTGGACGGAAAACTTCCGGGTACGATGTGAGGAGGTGGGCGTAGGCATCCGTGGGTGCGCTGATGTGGAGAGCGAGGTTAGAGGGGGCGGGTTGAAGAGGTGTCGACAAGTACGAGTCTGCGTTGACCAATCGTCGGTGGGCGACATCGACCAGAAGGTGGAAATGAGAGAGGAAATCCGCACCGAGGATTGGCATTGTGACGTCAGCAACGAGAAACTTCCAATTGAATTTACCGTTTCCGAACGATAATGTGAGGTTCTCGTAACCGTAGGTGGGTATCGCAGAACCGTTGGCAGCTACTAAGCGGACGTCGGCAGATGTAGACAGACTACGTCGTGCCTTGAAGAGTTTCCTTGGCAAAAGAGAACGACAAGCACCCGTGTCTACCAAAAATCGCACGCCCGTTCCTACATCCTGTAAAAAGAAAAGATTAGAAACATGGGAGGCCACCGCCACAAGCGATGGCCTACTTACACGTTTTTTGGCCATTGACAATCCTTGGCACATTTCTTCGCGGTTGCCCCGAATCTGAAGTGGTAGTAGCAAAACTGCGGCGGATGGGAGGTAGTAAGTGGCTGTAGAAGTCGTTCGTTGGGGCGCGAGCGATTGGTGGGTGGTGGGCGGCTTTGTCGCCGCTCCGGCACGTCACGGGGTAGGCGTGTATGTCCTACGGCATTCATGTCAGCTTCGGTTGACGTTGAATAGGCATCCTCGTCGTCAGGGGTGGAGGTGTTGATGGAGGTCTTGAAGTGGCTGTCCATAAGGGCGTCGGCTTTGGTCATCAAGTCCTTTATGGGTAAACTATCGACATCGGGTATGGCAGCGCGTACAGGTTCGGGTAAACGGCGTATCCAAAGGGCACGAAGTAGGTTCACCTCACGAGGAGAGCCGTCTGCGGCAGGTTGAAGGCGAGCGATACTGGTCATTTCCCTGAGGGCAAGCGAAGCCCTTTGGTCCCCCAACGGTTGTTGCGAGAGCTGAAAAAGCTTTGCTATACGGGCGGCTGGTGACGGCGAGTACTGCTGCAGAAGGTATGTTTTGAGGGCTTCATAAGCTATTGGGGTGTCTCCTTGTTCACAAAGCCAGTCGGATATTTCTGGGAAGGTGTCCTCGGGTATCGCCGCGAGAACATAATCAGCTTTGGTGGTTGAGCGAGTCACGCCCCTGATACGAAACTGGACTTCTGAGCGCTGAAACCAAGCAAACGCTTCTCCGGTGGCGAACGGTGAAAGTTTCAATGGGGCGGCGCCAACTGCTGTAGTAGAGTCTGTCTCCGTCATAGTACCAACGATGGAGGGGCAAGGGAGGTGGGGGTGGAAGGCAGTGGGAGCGAGTCGACTTCCGGGGTCACTAATGTGACGGGCCGAGAGAGGAGTTGTGAACTCAAAGGCAGGATGCAATCAACTGAGTTTTATTAAGGAACACTCTTCTTTATATACAAAACCTCAAGGCAACAGGACATGACCTGTTCGAGAGACAGACAATGTTACAGAGCAAAACGAAGACATGATCATTCAGGTTCTTTTTAGTGCGAGGGAAGAGCGCAGATACAAGCATAATATATACAAAATAATTATGTACAATTGTGTGCCACACGGTTGGTACAGTAAGCAGCTCTTTTAGGAGAAGGAACATTGTTTTCTAGTCTTGGGTAGTGCCATAACCTCTGAACCATGATCCTCCACTGTCCTGGGTTAGAGTTCTACTTAAGGGTACACTTAGGCATACTATTCTATTGGTTTCCTTATTTTCTTTCCTCACAGAGCTATTTTCTCTGTCGGAGCCCTTGGGCTTATAGCACCCTGCTTTTCTTATTAGGGTTGTAGCTTAGCAAGCAATAATAATAACAATAATAATAATATATTGAAATATAAAAAGAACGATAGATAGATAGATAGATATATAGATATTTAGATAAATAGATAGATATTTAGATAGATAGATAGATAGATATTTAGATAGATAGATAGATAGATAGATAGATAGAAAGAGCATTTCATTCCCAACTGATGTTACTTACTTCTTTCATATAACGCATATCTCTTTCATAAAAGACATTTAGCCGAAAAGATTCTTTCCAGCGTCCACTTTCTCTGACAATCCTCTTCGCTACTGAAAAGTTCCCAGAAAATTCTGGTCTCAGCGATTCGGAGACATTTCTCTTTAATCTCGACCGTCACTTCTCTTTATTCCTTTGCTCACAGCTGTCATATTTTCTCGATTTTGACAATGGCTATATGGAGATTTCCTTAGTTCCATTGCCAGTAATTCATTAACGAAATAGGCATATAATAGGCATAAAGTGTTCTAGCGTCAGATTCAATATTTCATTCACGCTGCTTCTTCTAAGTCTTTACGTATGTTTTCGACTTTCTTAGCCATTCTAAACATGATATTCTGCCTCAGAATTACATAGAAAATACGTTCAAAATTTAAGGAAAGAAAATGGTAGTTATTCAAAAGAGAATCTGAATGTTTTTTTTTTTTTTTTTTTTTTTTGAAATAACGTGAATAGCAACAAACATTACAGGTGATATTACATTTTGAGTCGCTTCCCGTAAAAGTCGTTTAACAGCGAAGTGATTCATTTTTCGTTCTGCCACTTTAGATGGATTTTACATCGTCGTAAAATTCATTGGGTATCTCTCGAACACTTTTGTAACTCCTTTGCTGCTGCTATGAGAATAAAGAGATAAAAATATGTTACTTGTAAAAAAACGTTTCGTGAGAAGAACATGATTTTGAACATCAAACACTTAAAACAATGCCAGCATTGATAATAATAATGATTGGAAAATCTTTTATTACTTTACTGCTGCTACTACCACTGAAATTCTAAAATCAATACCAATTTCAGTAATATATATATATATATATATATATATATATATATATATATATATATATGATTGTATATATATAAATATAAATATATATATATATATATATATATATATATATATATATATATATATATTTATGTATATATAATGATAAATTTTCCACATTTAAACGTGTTTTTCATATCTAAAATAAGCTATATATTTTAATACATTAAAGTCTGGCTTCTCTTAACGACCTCGGGAACAGAGCCCCAGGCAAAATCACTCAAAGTGGTAAGGTCACTGTCATACAAGTATCCTGGACCAGGGTTCGAAACTCAGGCGGCCAGAGTGATTTCACCTGGTGATCTGATCCCGAGGTCGTTAAGAGAAGCCAGATTTTAAAGTATTAAAATATATCACTTATTTGATATAAATATATATATATATATATATATATATATATATATATATATATATATATATATATATATTCAAATAAGCCATATATATTTTTGATACATTAATGTCTGGATTCTCTTAGCGACCTCGGGAGCCCCTTCTTCGTGGCCAAGTGGCTTGGTCACTGTCTATACAGGCTTGCCGACCAGGGTTCGATTCCCGGCCGGAGCCAAGCTCTTGTCTTTGTGTGATTTCGCCTGGGGCTCTGATCCCGAGGTCGTTAAGAGAATCCAGACATTAATGTATCAAAAATATATATGGCTTATTTGAATATGAAAAAAACACGTAAAAATGTGCAAAATTTATCATATATATATATATATATATATATATATATATATATATATATATATATATATATATATATATATATATGAATTGTTTTATAGCTTCAGATAATTTGATATCACGTTCACCTACACCTACAATGTTGATAGGGCCGTCGAAAAAGTGCTCAAAATCGAGTTAGCTAGTAACTATGTTTAAATTCACTTAGTTCGTATTATTTTGGTAAATTAAATAAACCCCGACAAAACGACGATTCTCATTAAGTAGACAATGTTAACAACCTGATGACCTTACATTTTTGTAACGCATGTTAGATATATCTTAGATAATGAATACATGAATTCTCTCTCTCTCTCTCTCTCTCTCTCTCTCTCTCTCTCTCTCTCTCTCTCTCTCTCTCTCTCTCTCATTTTACTTATATTTCGTTTACAAATTTTCAAGACACTTATGGATATCCTCTCTCTCTCTCTCTCTCTCTCTCTCTCTCTCTCTCTCTCTCTCTCTCTCTCTCTCTCTCTCTTTTTTTTTTCATGCACACAGATACGCACACATACACACACATTTATATATATATATATATATATATATATATATATATGTATATATATATACATATATATATATATATATATATATATATATATATATATATATGTATGTATATATATACATATATATATAAACATATATACATATATATATTATATATATATATATATATATATATATATATATATATATATATATATATATATAAACCCATTTAAATGAAAATCAGCTCGTGTAGAGACTTCTTAATCAAAGACAAGCAATAAATTCTCGTAAAATAAACGTACAAATATCTAGAAAAGGAAAAGCAATTAATCGATGTTTTGAAAGATATATAAGAAAAATGCGACCTTCAGCAAAAACCTCCAGAGAAACTTTTTCATTGAATCACTCACTACTCCTACATCGCTAGCCAGGCTTTTATGCCTTGCTAGATGCCTTGAAACGCCTATGAGTTTCTTTATTGAAATTATCAAGAATAGAAAATACTTCTGGTTAACCATAAAAATTCAAGAATAAGGATAAGCAAGAATAAAAAAAATGGAAATAAAAGGTAGATATAAAATTATATAATTATTATGAAGTTACTATTAGCGATATATGTTGACATACGATTTCCAATATACGTTGGTGAGCGATAATTTGTGCCGTAAGAGAAGTAAAAAAAAAAAAAAAAAAAAAAAAAAAAAGAAAGAAAAAAAAACCCAGTGCGTCCAAGGGAAAACGCATAAATAAAATAGCTTAGGGAATTGGATATACATGCTGTTATTTTGGTATTTCCTAAAGTGAGAACCATAAATAATTTGTCGCATATACTTAAAGGGGGGAGGGGGGGATCATGCCGTTCAATTATCCCTAAGCCCTGATAAATGAAAATGGAAACTGCCAGGCGGAAGCTAGTCCGTTGCGGGTGAAACTTGGGGATTTCATCTGGAAAGGCGTATTAGGAACAGTCTGCCGCCACCACCTAAAGCTGTGTGAACATTAACCAATGGAAACCAAATTTGGAATTCAGAAAACTGAACCACTCACAAACGGAGTTTTCACATGAAGGAGTTCGGATATTCTAGATGGCAGAGAGAATCAGTTCCTGGTATGACTATCCTAAAATTGATCAAGGTAATGTTGAATTTTCATAAAATTCACTAATGAAATTATGTGATTACGATAGGAAACTAAAAAGAGATCTTTCAAACAATGGAATGTGATCAGGGGGCTTTGAGTAGTATGGCGGATCATATTTCATACTCAACGCGTGTCAGCTGTTACGTTTTATATATATGTATATATATATATATATATATATATATATATATATATATATATATATATATATGTATATAAATATATGTATATATGTATATATATATGTATATATATATATATATATATATATATATATATATATATATATATATGAGAGAGAGAGAGAGAGAGAGAGAGAGAGAGAGAGAGAGAGAGAGAGAGAGAGAGAGAGAGAGAGAGAGAGAGAGAGAGAGAGAGAGAGTGTTTGCAAACACATGTGTGACTCATAATTTTAATAATTGAGTCGCAAATACTTTCTAATAGAAAATTGACCCTACAATGGATTATATACCAGAATTGAAATCTAATTATAGTAAGTATTTCAACCATGACCAGGATTCGAGTCTATGCCTCTGAAATGAAACAAAAATA
>NC_090737.1:72365838-72373338 GCF_036898095.1 Palaemon carinicauda
CATTTTAATATTTGGCATCTTGGGCATTTTCTCTGTGTTAATTGTTCAGTCTTTCTTATATTTTTATTTTTCAATCTTACTAGAATTACCTGACCTATAAAAGTAGATTCTTTGGTGTGAAAATTGGTCCTAATGTGGGATGCCTTATGGAATAAAACTTACTTGGATTTGCTTAAAAAATTTTCAAAATATTTTTCATTGGAAATTACAATGCTTTACTAACCTTACCATAAATAAATATGGTATTATCTTTAAGTATGTAGAAGAACAAAATTCAGTTTAGAAAGTAAGAAGTAACTATTGCAGCTTCATATATCTGAAACGCTTTTCACATAAATACATAAATAAAAACTTCGCTTCATTGTGAATTAGTACAAGCCTTCTTCTTTCTACCTTCGTGTTTATTTACAATTTTTAGGCATAGGCAGGATAAAAACATGTTTTATAGATACATTGTCCTTTATATTGGAAAATTTTACATCACAGTATAAAATGGGA
The DNA here is from genome assembly GCF_036898095.1 of Palaemon carinicauda. Lineage (NCBI taxonomy): Eukaryota > Metazoa > Arthropoda > Malacostraca > Decapoda > Palaemonidae > Palaemon > Palaemon carinicauda. The sequence goes on from NC_090737.1 coordinate 72,366,337, forward strand.
ATCTAGGCAAAGCCTACATTGTTCATTGTATTTGCTCAAAAACAAGTAAAATAAAAATAAAAAAGGACAAAGTTAAAAACAATATTAAGTATTTGTAATTAAAGCAACTGTAGAAAATGAAGAGCAGGTGGGTACAAGTCATGATAGAAAAAAAAAACATCTGCAGAATTTAAGAGTTAAATGTTGATGAAATAGGTACAGATTATTGAGTGCATGTACAAAGAAATCGGTAAGAAATAATCTAAGATAGATATCGCGAGAATCCGTAAAAAAAAAAAGTTTAGGAATTCGCGTTAGAAATTTTGGAATATTTAATGGAAAGTTCAAGGCATTTAAAGATGACGGTCAAGATTACTAAAAAAAAAAAAAAAAAGAAAAGTGCTCACAATTATTCGAGGAAAAATTAAAAAAAATATTCAAAGGAAAAAATACGAAAGTTGAAGAAAGTGGGTCAAGAGTGTTGACTGAAAAGCTGATGGGGTGTTATGTGTTTATCAGGTAAGACAATGTGCTCAGGGGGAGTCTGGGTGACTCTTGAATAGCGTCGCCGTAAATGATGGTGCATAACCTTGATATCTCTGTATACATACAAATATAGGCACATGCGTTATTCGTCTATACAGCATCTAAATGATTGTGCATGCACGCATTATGTAATTACCAATCACACGCAAAGCAAATACTGTATGTAAAACAAACGGGAAAAAGTAAATCCTTCAAAGAAAAATACAGTAATTAACAGTCGGTTACAAAGAAGAGAGTAAAGGTCAAAGTTAAACCAAGTGTTGCACCAAGTAATAATTTCGTCGTTAAGATTCAACGAAAAGCTTAAAAAAAAAGCCATACGAGATTACTATAATCCTGCGTAAGGATTATAGAGGATAAAGATATCAATACTTTCATCAAACAATTACTTATACTGAGATAATGGAATGTCGTTCTATTTCCTGTAGTAAAAAGATGTTTAGATATAACTAACGACTAAAAATTAATGAATGATTCATCCCTAATGTACATATAGCATATATATTAATACACATACACACACACACACACACACACACACACACACATATATATATATATGTGTGTGTGTGTGTGTGTTTGTGTGTGTGTGTGTGTGTGTGTGTAGAAATCACGAAAGCTGACAAGTGATGAATATAAAATGCATTATACCCACGAAAGGAAAAATTGGAGTTAATACTTTCGTCCATTAGGGACATCAACAGACTCAACACACACACACACACTCACACACACACATATATATATATATACATACATATATATATATATATATATATATATATATATATATGTTACGGTCATTTTGAGGAATTGGTCATTTTGCAAACTGCCCGGTCATTTTGGAAAATGACCAAAATATCTGTCAGTATGCCAAAAGCCCAAATAATTGTGGTCATTTTGGAAAATGACCAGAAGTTTGGTCATTTTGCAAAATGACTATTTCTGTGATAAAGGATCCCCTCATATTCTTCAATCTGACAATGGGAGAGAATTTTCAAATAAGGTAATCAAGGAAGTTCTGGCTATGTGGCCAGAATGTAAGCTAGTTCATGGGAAACCAAGATATTCTCAATCACAGGGTTCCGTGGAACGAGCAAACAGAGATGTTAAAGCAATACTCGCTTGCTGGATGAAAGATAACAACACTACACAATGGTCAAATGGACTGCGCTTAGTTCAGTGGCAGAAAAACACGCACTTCCATTCTGGAATTAGCAGGACACCTTATGAAGCCATGTACGGAGAAAAGGCCATCTTGGTATTTCTGCTGTCAACATACCAGAAGAAATAATGGAAGGCATGGAGACAGAGGAGCAGCTTGCAGAAGCACTTTGTTTAGTCAATGAAGAAGATCAAAATGTAGAACAGGGCAGAAGTGCTGAAATTTTTGCCATAAATTGCAACTCGTGTGGTCAAAACATTCCATGTCATCCTTCTGGTCAGTGTTGTTCAACTGTAAATGACAATGTTGATGACCCTGTGCTCTGTTGCTTATGCAATAGAAATCGTAGCATTGAGGCAGAACGAAGGGAATCGAAAATACAACAAAAGAAGCAAGGTAAGAAAATTAAGGATAAATCAGTACAGCGTTTCAAGCCAGTCCTTGCAGGGGACACTGTCATGGCTCCTATTCCACTTGTTGACCGTGGACGAGCGGAGTTTGCGAATGCAAAGGCAATTATAACTGAAACAATGGATGGCGGAACTTACAAACTAGGGATAAAACATGGTTTACTTAAACAGGTGTACAGTCGGAATCAGTTCACTTTATGTGCTGAAAAATTTATGTCACTCGAAGAGGTAATAAAGGATCGCAAAGTCAGTCTGCGAGAGGTAGCTATTGCAGATTCGATGGGACATGACTAGGGGATCAGTAAGGGGAGCAGACGCTGTAAATGCTTCAAAAACGAAGTATTATGCAACAGCAGATGTAAATGCAGCAACTCTTGTTCAAACAAGTGAGATAATGCTAATTTTGATAATTGTTGAAATAATTTTCAAGTTCAGTTTTAGTTCTCTCAGTATTCTAATATACTTGTAATGTGTAATGTAAGTTTTTAATGTTGAATAAATAAAACACACACCTTCATTAATACTTAGACTTTTCCTAATCAATTTTAAGTTATATTTGTTTATTTTTGCATAATGAACAGCAGCTATTGGGGTAACTTTACAAAATGACCAACGATACTAAAAGTCATTTTGCAAAATGACCAAACTTCTGGTCATTTTCCAAAATGACCAACGATACTAATGGTCATTTTGCAAAATGACCAAACTTCTGGTCATTTTCCAAAATGCCAAAATAATTGTGGTCATTTTCCAAAATGACCACAATTATTTTGGCATTTTGCATACTGAAAGATATTTTGGTCATTTTCCAAAATGACCGGGCAGTTTGCAAAATGACCAATTCCTCAAAATGACCGTAACATATATATATATATATGTAACGGTCATTTTGCAATATTGGTACTTTAACAAATTCCCTGGTCACTATGCAAAAACACCAAAATCGTTGTCACATTGCAAAATGATCTAAATATCTCGACATTTGGCAAAAGAACCAAGATTTGGGTCAATTTACAAAATCCTCAGTATCATCGTTGGCCAGTGTACAAAATGTCAAAACTGCAAATAGCCAGATGGTAAAAAAAAAAAGGGAAGAAAACTATCAAAGGTAGTGAGGATAAAATTAAACAAATCTATTCGTTCTTAGAAAATACACATTTCAAACACATCAAAACTTAAAAGACTTTAACAATTAGCCAACGGAAAGAAAGACAAGTAAATGATAAACATAAGTGAACGTAAAATACATTAAAGAAAATATATTACAAAATACGTTCAACCTACAGAAAATGGTCTTAAAACTTTAAGAGGGTGTGTGATTATGTATCATGTGTTTATGTGTCAACCTTGCTAGAGCAAAAGGCACTGCATTTGCATCGGCTGTTGCATAAAAAAAGTTTTTTAAACACTGTCTGCATCTGGACATACATGCCTTAGCGCAAGAGCATTTAGTGAATCTCTAACCTTGTCCCATGGATTCTGCATTGGCTACTTCCGGGAGGTTCACTTCACGCTCCTGTACAACATCATCTATAAAAAGGAATTTTGCCCAATAACACTTGCTCTTTATTGTATATGGAGATTAGTTAACGAACTGTTCATATTTGATCTGAATCATTTTCGTCAGAATGCGACTGATTTATTTGTTTGTAGCCTTTGCTATCCTTGTGTCTTTTCTTTCTGTTGTAAACATGTGATCTTGTTCATCTCCCTTGCTATCTTAACCCTATAGTACTTGAGCTACGTGCAAGACCTGAGACTGTTATTTCCAAGACGGAATAACACAAGGTGAGACTGTCGGTTGCTCGGTTCCTGTACTGTGACGTCACTGGTGCAAGTCGACTGGGCAGTGCACTTAATTTACTGATCCCACTCCAGTTGTTAACGTTTAAAGTTTTTGAATAATTTAGTTATTATTATGATTATTATCATTATTATTACTATTATTATTATTATTATTATTATTATTATTATTATTATTATTATTATCCAAGTCACAACCGTGGTTGGGAAAGCAAAATACCATAAGCCTAAGGGCTCCAATAGGGGAAGCAACCCAATAAGGAGAGGGAATAAGGAAATAACAAACAAACCATATATAAAAGACAAACAAAATATATGAAACATTTTAAGCCCAGTAACAACGTAAAAATAGGTCAGTCTTATATAAACTATAAAACACATCAATCAAGTTGGTTAATGAAAATAATTTGCACAAGTAAACGTACCGAATGATTACGAAAAAAAAAAATATACATTACTTGGCCGAAGGTATTTACAGTTAATTTACACCATTTCATCAGAGATGTCAGATATCACCATTTGACCACGTTTAAAAAAAAAGAAGAAAAAAAGGAAAGCAAAAAAAAAAAAAGAAAAAAAAAAAAAAAAAAAACACTCACTCATACACAAAACACGAATCACTAGTTACAAGTGCATCACCCGTCTCTGTGCTTCTGTGACGTCACTGGAGGGGGAATTTAGCGATGATATCCCTCGGTGAACACACCTATGTTATTACGCCTTGGTTATTTCCACCTCAGAATGGCCACCAAGCGTCTCGTAAGATACTGGAGTGAGTGACGTAGTTGATTTTACCATTCTTTTATGTATGCCAAGAAATTCTATCTTTTCAACAGAATCGAATAGGGTTTTCGAAAATTTAAAGGAAAATGCCCTATTTCTTTATTTTTGTTTTGTTTGAAATGCAATATTAATGCTATTTCGCTGAACATAAAAAAAAAATAAAATAAAAGAAAAGTTTCTAGGGATTAGTTTTATGAACTAAGCGTCATGCTTAATTTATAAATCAAACACTCAGTCAGAAATGACAAGGGCTTTAGAGCATAGACCTTTTTATGATATATTGATTCTGTGTGTTTTGTGCTTGAATTTTATTGAAAATTTTGTCTTTATTCAACTTTGCTACAGAGGTTCATTGAAGGTATGACACATCCATCCAAATGATAATTGATCTAACCATTCGCTAAATATTGACGTTTTATTATTCTCTCAATACTTATTACTATTATAAAGCATAACATATTCAATTTATTGATAACACTTTTATTAGCCAGGTTTCGGCTAATAAATGTTACGTTTATAATTCATTTGCCTTTTTTTCAATTAGCTACTTGCCAAACTTTTCAAGTTTTGATGTATTTGAAATGTGTAATTTCTAGAAATGAATGAACTTATTTTATTTTAAGTTCACTGCCTTCTACCGTTTCCTCGCTTTTTTTCCATCTGGCCTCTTGCTGTTTGAACATTTTGTTAACTGACCAAAGATGATACTGATGGTTTTGTAAATTGACGAAAATATTGGTCCTTTTGCAAAATGTCGAAATATTTAGGTAATTTTGCAATGAGATAACGAATTTGGTATTTTTTGTATAATGGCCGGGTGATCTGTAAAAAGCCAAATTTTGCAAAATGACCGTAACACACACATATGTATATGTATGTATATATATATATATATATATATATATATATATATATATATATACAGTATATATGTATATATATATATATATATATATATATATACATATATATATATATATATATATATATATATATATATATATATATATATATATAATAGTGTACCCGAGTCGTCAAAAAGGACGGCTAAATATTTAGATAGATATGCACACACAGATTCAACACATCCCACCTCTTCCCCTTTTCTAACTACAACCCAATGGTTTGATAATTTGTTATATATATATATATATATATATATATATATATATATATATATATGTATGTATATTGATATATATATATATATATATATATATATGCATATATACACACATACACACACACATATATATATATATATATATATATATATATATATATATATATATATATACATATATATATATATATAGGTGTCAGGGCAAAATCCCCCGGAGAATAAAATCCCCCTGGACTAAATCCCCTTGGACTAAATTTCTAACAAAAATAGGAGGGCAATTATTTGCTCATCTGTCTAACTATATATATATATATATATATATATATATATATATATATATATATATATATATATATATATATACATATATATATATATATATATATATATGTATATATATATATATATATATATATATATATATATATATTTGAAATACAGTAAAGTTGTTTACTAATTTTTCTAACAAGGCAATTTTTTAACTTACATAGTTCAACAAATTATTTTTACAAAATGGCAGTAAAGTCGTACGCAATATTTTTACTTTTTTTTAAATTTAACTAAATATTCTTGCAAAATTAATTTACAAAGCACTTTACCTCCACCCATAGAAGATGGAGTTCGTGACGAGCAATACAGGAAAGCTGAAGTTAATTCGTGAAGGATATATTTATATTAAGCAAAAATAATTGGCAAGCGTTGTGGTATCTTACGAATGTGAAAGAAGGAGATCTAAAGCTTCATGCAAAGCAAAAGTCAAAGTGAGGCAAGATGAGGTCATCGAAGAGTTACATAGTCACACACATGCACCAGATACAGCAAAATGTGAAGCCACAAAAGTATTGCAAGAAATTAAAGAACGTGCACAACATACAGAATCTCTTTTGCAAATAATCGCTGATGGTTTTGCATCTATATCAGACGAGGTAGCTACAAAATTGCCTTCAATCCATTTCCTTCGAAGAGATATTCGACGCTATAAGCAGAAAAAGAGAAACTATTTACCGTTGCCATCAAGTGCCCTTGATCTTGTTTTTACCGGAAAACTATGTAATAACAACTAGGGGTGAAAACTTCTTGTTGCATGACTCAACGTTTGACGGCAAGAGGATGTTGATATTTGGAACGACCAAAAGCATTGCATTTTTAAAAAATAATCCTCATTGGTGTTTGGATGGAACATTTAAAGTGGT
>NC_090737.1:72383338-72423338 GCF_036898095.1 Palaemon carinicauda
CCTAGACCAGGGTTCGATTCCCGGCCGGTCAGAAGCTATTGTCTTTGTGTGATTTTGCCTGGAGCTCTGATCCCGAAATTGGTAAGAGAATCCAGACATCAATGTATTAAAAATATATGGTTTATTTGAATATGAAAAACCCGTCTAAATGTGCAGGATTTGTCGTGTATATATATATATATATATATATATATATATATATATATATATATATATATATATATATATATATATGTATATATATACATATATATATATATATATATATATATATATATATATATATATATATGTATATATATATATATATATATATATATATATATATATATATATATATATATATATACATGTATATATATATATATATATATATATATATATATATATATATATATATATATATATATATATATATACATGTATATATATATGTATATATATATATATATATATATATATATATATATATATATATATACATACATACACCCACATGATTGATAGACATGAATCTACATGTGTTGGATGTAGTTATGCTGTCATGTCATAATTGATCACAAAATTATTTTTTGCAAATATCATTGGTAAATTGTAGCACTTTCCATCATTCGTGTAACCGATGTCCCAATAAAATTTACATAAGTCTCATCTGAAAAAATATATAATTTCTAAAATCAAACACCCAGGAAACCCATAAACTTCTGATCTTAAGTCTAGACTAAAATCAACTAAATTTTGTTTGTCGTTGGAAGAGTTGAGAAGAAAGATTCGCAAGTGCGAAGCCAGACTGTTTCGTGCACTCTGATGGACTACATAACCTTTAGGTTCTGACGATTGGCTTTCCTCTAAGACCTAAAGATACGATTGAAAATGTCATTTAATTTTTTAGTAAATCATAATTAAATTACTGATTTTTTTTTCAGTTGGGGTGCTTACTGAATAAAAACTTTGACTACTAAAACAAATGTCAAATGACTTGAAGGCTGTTCCACTCAAAACTTGATAACAATACCGTAACTATTAGTTTTTTCCATTGGAACTATCAGAATTTATCCTTCTGTTATAAACACAAATTCATGTATTGTAACAATCAGATCCTTCCATTGTAGTCTACCAGTATTGTCCTGTATAATACTGGTCAACATTCTTTGAGCTCATCTAATTAGTTCAACCTAAAGAGGATGGGTTGTAATGTTCCAAACGCTATCACAATTATTTTGATTTGAAGGAGTATTCTTCAGCAGAGAGGCAGTGACCAACTGAAAAATTAGTTTTTTTGCCTTTTTCATGTGCAAGAACGTTGAAATGTTTATATCTCCGTTACACGAGACGAGATGAATGGTAAAGGTAATTGCACGTCATCGAAAGCAAAATTTTGTCACTCGAAAATTGATTAGTCATTCATCTAAATGAGCGAAATCTATGAAATAAGTTTTCATCGACGGAATAATTTTGGGAAGAGGAGATTGAGCATGTGCTTTGCGAAGATGTTAAATCTTGAAATTATCTCAAAGACGTCCAAATAGCAAGTGACTGAAAGCGATTGAAGCGTTATTAAGAATCCCGATTCGCTGTGTACCTTTTGATAACACGGGAGACTGAATGAATGACTGGCTGCTCTTGGAGAAAGAAACTTTCCAAGGATCAGACGAAAGACGGAGGAGCAATCGCTAACTATTCTCGCAGCAAATAACTCCGTCAGTTCATTAACGCATCTAAATGCAATCGACAAACGGTAATAAACGAGGTCTAATGAGCTCAGCGTGAAAATCTTCATAGGAGGCCTTAATTAACGAATATTCCAGCTTGAAATGTTTCATTGCAGCCCCATTAATCAGCCAAAAGGATCAACTCGAATATTTCCTTTGCTGTCGATTTCGAAGATCAAGTCTGCAGCATTTGGAGTTCGATTAAAGTCTTCAGAAATGCATCAGTAACAACTGAGGTGGGGTTATAAAAGATAAATAAACTGAATGATCATGTGATTAATATCCACTGAATACAATTTATATTAAGACACGGATAATAACATCAATATAATTCAGAAAGAGAAAAAACATTTAAAGTTTGCCTTTTAAGAAAATAGTACTTATTGAAAGTTTTTTTCATAAGCACAAAATTATGTAAAAATGTCCTAACCTGTATATTTCTAAACTTCATAAGGGTTTAGAACTAAATTGATAACCATAAATAAAAAAAAACATCGCTTACAGAACTAGAACTGCATATTATCTTGTACATTACTGTAATCGAAATAGTCACAGCATTTGATATTTCCAATCATAAACACCAGGGGAAGCTTCCACAGGAACGCCCACACTCACATAACTATAAATCTCTCGCCAAAATCAACGAGCAATGGCAGTTTGAAATCGACTGATGACCGCTCATTCTAACTTCCCCCCGGCGCACAAGATGTAAAAAACCCGGAATTTGGAATCCGACACGATGATAATTTCGCTTTAATGCGTTTCCTTCCGAGAGACTGATTTCCAATCACCCGGAGCTCAAAGAACTCTGCCATGAATGAATAGAATTCAGCATCAGATATTAATATGTTTATATTATGGATAAAACCCGGGAACCATTCAGGTGGAACGCTTTCATGCGGATTTCATGCCAAAAAGGTGCACCACGCTGGCCGAAGACCGGTGACTATTCATTTGGGCATCCTGCCATGCCAGTATTTTCGACTTTCTGTAAGAGAAGACGACAGTTTTCTTCACAGGAATGTCCATGAGTTTCGAATATTGATACAATGAATTCATGATTGTTTTGAACAGAATTGTTTTCTTTTTATAGATGTAGTACACGTAGTTTGCCAAAACACAGGGCACATTCATAACCTTTTACTTATCATTATTAAGAATAAACAGTTTTAATACCATTATATGTTGAAAATATGCGTGACCTCAAAAGAAATTGGTGTAGTAAGCACATCATGTCTCAAAATTAAATTTCATGGCAAATAACGTTTTACCCCCACCATGAATGAAATATATATATATATATATATATATATATATATATATATATATATATATATATATATATATATATAGAGAGAGAGAGAGAGAGAGAGAGAGAGAGAGAGAGAGAGAGATTTGTCCCATCCTTTCATCGTATATACCTCCCTATTTCTGTTCCTCTCCCTATCCAGTTCATTTACTCATTTTCCCTCTGTTTGATTACCCAATCATCATTCTATTCATCTCCACCCCAGAAACAACAATGTATATACCTTGCTGAGATAACGAATAACTATCATAATGAATAATGAATATTTTATGATTAGTATGTAATTAATAAGGTTATAATCAAATGGTTCGGCGCAGAGTTGTTTGTGTTAAGAATTAGATATGGTACTAAATTTCTATCAGCGTTTGACAAGACAGCAATAAAATTCTTTTACAAATTTGAAAATTCCAGAACCTGAGATATACTCCTACATACGATGGCATCAGGATAAAGATGGAGAAGGCTTTATATTATTATTATTATTATTATTATTATTATTATTATTATTATTATTATTATTATTATTATTATTATTATTATTATTCATACCTTCGAGTGTTTTCGTAAACTAGACATTGCAACGAGCTTCAGTGAAACAAAACTATTTCATGTGAAAAAAAAAATAAAGGAGAACTGTTGAAAGGAATATTGAATTCAATTATGCCAGCTATTTATATGAAGGAAGTTAGAGAAGTTTCCTCATACAAATGATGTATGTATCATCAAATAAATGAATTATCAAGTTAATTTACGAAAAACTAAGGCCTTTAACTGATATGGTAATCGTATATAAAAGTAATTCGGGAACTGTCTCTTGCAGCCAAATATCTTAATCAGGTATCTTCAAATTTCGTTTTCGTTTTTGTGTTGAAAGAGACCAGTAGTCTACAACTATTACCTCTTTGATTAATGATTTCATTTTTATATTATATCAATTATATTGCATTAATGTGAACGAACCACAAGATTCACGAGCACATCTAGGTGTTGATGTATTTATTTGTCCTAGTCATATATGCTAGAAATAACCAGGAAGTATCATATTTTCTCCAAATATAATTATATATCAATGTAATTCTGCGTTCTAATTTCGTTATTTTTTTCAGTTTTACTACTACTACTACTACTACTACCACTACTACTACTACTACTACTAGTAGTAGTAGTAGTGGTAGTAGTAGTATAAACAATATCTATTTTAGAATTACTATTGCTAACAGCAATTGTTATTATTTTGGGTAATTAATTTAACAACCATGGCTACTGTTGCTACCATTGCAACTCTTAGAGATAACTTTTATTCGGCATACAGTTTTCATGATTATTACTACTACCACTGCTGTATGGTCATATTGTTCGAGAATTTTTAAAGGTTTGCATACAATGAATCGAGTCACAAGAAAGATCTAAATTTTTAAGACATAAAATGATATTGAAAATGAATAGTCCCCTTCAAGTGCGTTATTGTTCGAATAACGAATAATTGGGTAAAGGAAAAAATAAGAGCAGAAAAGAACTTCATAAAGATACAAACTCAAACTTTTAAAATATAATGAGGCCATGAAAAGTTTACCTCAACTTCCGACATAGAAATCTTGTTTATAACTTGGGTTGAAAATTGCATTAAAATTAAGTTTCCAGAACATTATTAGTTCCATTATTAATGAAACCTTATGGCATGACATAATGTGATAAGCATCAGAGGAAAATTTATGCTATTATGCTTAAAGAGGAAACTAATTTAAATTCTAAAGATGAAGGAACTACTTAAAATTAGAGAATAGCGAATGCAGACAATAAATTCTCCTATGTTCCAAAGGGTGACTTGTGATAGGACATGGAGGAATTTTGTTTTAATCAAGTCATTAACGTACCAAATTATAACGGGAAATTAGGAAAGATATGCAGACTATCAACCATTGTACTACTACTATTACTTCTACTACTACTATTACTACCACTACCACTACTACTACTACTACTTCTACTACTACTACTACTACTACTACTACTACTACTGCTATTATTATTATTATTATTATTATTATTATTATTATTATTATTATGGTCTGTGAAAATTTCATCATTTCAAACTGGAAGGAACCATGCTCACCCCACCCCACAAAAAAAAAGAAAAAAAAAAGAAAAAAGAATATGAAATCAACAATTGGTCTTACATTTTGAAACAACTGGAGTGAAAGAAATGTTTCAAACTACATCTGCACATATTGCCAAACGATTTACGAAATGCAGACAGTTTTTTTTTTTAAATACAAATGTTAATTAGCTTATTGCAACTAGACCTGATGTTGCTGAATCTCTTATTAGAGATTTGGCTAAGATTAGCAGAGAGAGAGAGAGAGAGAGAGAGAGAGAGAGAGAGAGAGAGAGAGAGAGAGAGAGAGAGAGAGAGAGCACTTAATGAGATTTAATATAATATCGATGCCTCTCTCATATTTATGGTTTCTACTGATTCACTAAGATTAAAAACTTTGCAACTATTATAATTAATTTCCTACTAGCAATTTCACTCTCTTCCGGTATCACCGAGCGCAGAACGGTATATTAGATTCCGATAACAGTAATTTGGCTGACGGCATTGCCATTCTCTCTCTCTCTCTCTCTCTCTCTCTCTCTCTCTCTCTCTCTCTCTGCAATTGATTTATTGTTGATTTCGTATGACTCTTAAGTCTAAGTGATATCCACAGATGTGATGTGTGATTTAAACGAAAGCGATCTCTCTTTGGTTGACTTTGAAATAGATGGAATTGAAAACCTCATCATCAATTATTCTGATACTTATTGCAGTTTCATATTCAAATTTTTGGGTTCATAATTATGTGCCCTCTGAAGAGTACATATGTTACGTAAATTATAAATGCATATATATATATATATATATATATATATATATATATATATATATATATATATATATATATATATATATATATTTAAAAAATACATAACAATACGTGTGAGTGATTTTATTTCTGAAAAATACTGGATTTTATTTGCAATTATACTGTATAAAAGTCTGCCCAGTCTCACTCTGCGGCAATATATATCCATATTCTATTTACTAAATGTAAAACAGAAAATAATTTCTCACAGAAAGTGACTGGGACATAACATCGAAGTAATGTAGATAATAAAGTACTTTTTAAATATTTCAGCTCATTTTCAGCTGAATTAGGACAAATACAGAGTTTATTAAGATGTCGGAAGCATTTGTATACACCGTATTAGAATGAACAACACAGTCAAAAAGAAATATTTGATATTCTTAAACATAGTTTCGGAATAAAAGTTCAAAACAATCTACTTTTAAAGATTCCCCCACAGATCAAGTGTCTATTGTATGATATAAAATTCAAAATATAACTGGTCTTAAATTTGTGTGCATATATATATATATATATATATATATATATATATATATATATATATATATATATATATATAGATATGTATATATATATATATATATATATATATATATATATATACATATATGTATATATTGACTTTTATCTTTCTTCGTGGCCAAGTGGTAGTCACTGTCTATACAAGCTTGCCGGACCAGGGTTCGATTCCCGGCCGGTCACAAGCTCTTGTCTTTGTGTGATTTCGCCTGGGGTTCTGATCCTGAGGTCGTTAAGAGAATCCAGACATTAATGTATCAAAAATATATGGCTTATTTGAATATGTACATATATATATATATATATATATATATATATATATATATACTGTATATGTGTGTGTGTGTGCGTGTGCGTGTGTATATATGTTTGTATTTATGAATGTATGCATATATGTATGCATGAAATTCTTATACTCCACGCACAAATGGGCGGCATCAGTTCATCATCCAGATCTAGGATAAGGAAAAACATTTTAAGATGAGAATCAATTGATGGAAATCAGACAGGAGAGAAATGCTAAAATGAATTGGGTAAAATAATGGAATTAAAGCACTTTATCAGGATAGGCAGGTCTCCAAAATGTTTGAAAGGATTCCTCAATATATCACTATATTTAGTCAATTCACGAAGAGACACAAAATATGTTTATCAAAAGTTGATTTGCAATTAAGGATCACAGGGATTGAAACCCAAATTTTAGCCGGCACAGGACCTTATTTCCTAGTCTTCCTCATAACGATGCCAATAACAATTGATTCAGAAAAGCTTTGGGTATACATTTAATTCTAAGTTTCAACATCCTCACCACGGTGAATTCAACATGTCTTGAAATATATTTTTTTTTTGTGCCTCATGATATTTTAAATAGTTAATAATCTTAGATAAATATTTTCAGTTTAATTTTTTCTATTTACTCTAATTAATATAAATTTGGATATTTGTTGTACTGTTTCTTGGATACATTTTTATCTACTACTTTCGTTTTGCTCATATTCGGTCACTTTTTAAGCCTTCTCTGGACGGAAATTGTCTCTTAAATTGTTCCAATTTTATACATGTAAAAAGGAACAATAATAATAATGTGTAGAAATAGTGTGGGGATATAAAGATATTTCAAAATTAGAGTAATTTGCCAATTACTTATACATAAATATATGTTAAAAATCAACGGATTTCATTCAAAAATGAAAACGCTCATGTAAGGATAGAAAATCATACTGAACATCAAATTCCATTCATAGCTTCGAATTTCCAACAAATATTATGTCCTGTAGTAAAAAGAATTCTGCCATGGAACATCATAAAGCTAATAAAAACTGACCAGAGACTTTCGTTAAGCCGGCAAAATTCCCTGTTATTTCAGGTTTTTCGTAGCTAATATCTACCATAAAGACTGGATCAAATTTCACCTTGAAATTGAATATCAAAACAAGTAACAGAGGGCAAATACATTATTGTTAGATAATGGACATGAAGCACGCAAAGGAATTAGACCACAGATACATACATACATACATGCATACATACATACATACATACATACATACATAATATATTAATTGAACCGCAAAGTAACTTGCCCTAAACATATATATATATATATATATATATATATATATATATATATATATATATATATATATATATATATATATATATATATATATTATATATATATATATATATGAATATATATATATATATATATATATATATATATATATATATATCTATCTATCTATCTATCTATCTATCTATCTATCTATATGATAATTTTTTTTACATTTTTTCGTGTCTTTTATTTATTCATATAAGCCTTAAATACCTCTTAATATCCAATTCACTCTGTCTCGGGATCAGAGACCCAAGGATTCGAACCTGGGCTAAGTCGAAACTGAGGTTTCATTGAATCGTCTTTAACCTGGACCAGGTCGAAACTGGAGTTATAGAGACTAGTCTGTAACCTGGACCAGGTTGAAACTGAGATTACAGTGACTCATCCTTTACCTGGGCCAGGTTGAAACTGGAGTTACAGTGACTAGTCTGTAACCTGGACCAGGTTGAAACTGAGGTTACAGTGACTCATCCTTTACCTGGACCAGGTTGAAACTGAGGTTACAGTGACTCATCCTTTACCTGGACCAGGTTGAAACTGGAGTTACAGTGACTAGTCTGTAACCTGGACCAGGTTGAAACTGAAATTACAGTGACTCATCCTTTACCTGGGCCAGGTTGAAACTGGAGTTACAGTGACTAGTCTGTAACCTGGACCAGGTTGAAACTGAGGTTACAGTGACTCATCCTTTACCTGGACCAGGTTGAAACTGGAGTTACAGTGACTAGTCTGTAACCTGGACCAGGTTGAAACTGAGGTTACAGTGACTCATCCTTTACCTGGGCCAGGTCAAAACTGAGGTTACAGTGACTCGTCTTTACCAACTAGACGAGTAAACATAAGTCACAGTAACCTCAGTTTCGACTTGGTCCAGGTTCGAATCCTTAGCTGACCAGAGGCTATTATCATAAAGTTAATTCCTCTTTGGGTCTCTGATCCCGAGGCAGGGAAAATTCGATATTAAGAGGTATTTATGGCTTATATGAATACACACACATATATACATACACACATATGTTCTTCCTATTATATATATTATATATATATATATATAATATAGCATCATCATCACTGCAGAAAAAAGGCCCCAGTCATGTCCTTCCACTTGCGTTTGTTTGTGGTCTTTCCGTGCCAGTCCATATGTGTAAACATATCTTTACTTGTACTTATGTACACATAACCACTTACATTTATATAAAACAATATATATATATATATATATATATATATATATATATATATGTATATTTATATATATGTATATATGTATATATGTATATATGTATATATACATACATATACATTTTAATTTATATATATCTAAATATATACACACACATATATATATATATATATATATATATATATATATATATATATATATATATATATCTATATGTATATATACATATATGTATACATATATTTATATACATATACACTATTGCCCTGGAAATAGTACGTACGTGGTTCACGAAAATTGATAAAAACACACATGCAACATTAATTAGATTAATTTACACACACACACACACACACACATATATATATATATATATATATACATATGCAGTACATATATATGTATATATACACACACATATATATATATATATATATATATATATATATATATATATATATATATATGTGTGTGTGTGTGTGTGTGTGTGAGTGTGTATACTGTATATATCATCATCAACATCATCATCCTCAGCCGTTAATAGTCTACTGCAGAACAAAGGCATCAAACATGTTCTTCCTATCACATGTTTAAAGTCTTTCTATGCCAGTCTATACTGGCAAATTTTATTAGTTCGTCAATCCATCGTTTCCTCTCATTTCGCCTACTTCTTTTGTCATCTCTGGAGATCCATTCTGTTATTCTAATTGTATAAATATACTTATATATATATATATATATATATATATATATATATATATATATGTATTTATACATATATGTATACGTATATATTCATAAAGTAATATATGTATGTATGTATGCACGTATTTATGTATGTGAGTATGTATGAATGTATCTATGTATGTAAAAATTACTTTTATGAGTTTATGTTCCTAAGTGTCTGGGACATCTGTGCAATTAACCTTTATCATGAACTGGCATATGATTCCGTTAATATGTGATTGCCAATATGCATACTATACAGTACTTCCGTGGTGTAACTCTAGTTGACACTAAAGCCAGGGACTTAAAGGTAACTAGATATATTGTACCTAAAATTTCGCCCACCATAGAAAGGGATGATCATCAAGAGGTAAAAATTGTATTTTTGATTGGTGCTGCCATATCTTCTTGTATAGCAGGCGACCCTGGATGAAAGATCGACCGGGAGGCTGGGGAACGTGGCACCGTCGTCAATCATTAATAAGTCTCGACTCTATCATTCATTTTAGTTATAACATTTACACATATGAGCAGAGAGAAAATTTGGATGAAAGAAATCTTTTTTCCCACTTATACCTAGATACCTAAAAACGAAAGCATGTATGAGTGTCGTATGTACACACGTACGTATACATACATACACACACACATACACATATATATATATTTATATATATATGTATAAATATATATATATATATATATATATATATATATATATATATATATATATATATATATGTATGTGTGTGTGTGTGTGTGTGTGTTAGCGTTTGTGTATGCATACATACAAATTGACAAATATAGATACTACTTGAACAAAATTTTCGAAAATATACCTCAATCAATATCTATCTTTCTACCAAACAAGTTAGATTTTAAAACACTTAAAAATATTTTTTAATAATGATCACGATGCAACTGCTTGACTTAAAATTTTGATAATGTGTGCCAGTTTTACTAATATCCTAATATATCCTGCGATGCAAATTTAGGAGTAAAAGAATCTTTATTGACAATATAGGCGCGAATGCATCACTTTGTGATTTTTTCCAATGAAATTAAGGTTACAGACATAATAGATATTGTTGGTAGCATCCGGATTCCATACGTATAGAGATATAATATAGAATAAAAAAAGAAACTCAAAATAACACACCATGAAAAACCAAATTTCTTCAAAAATTAAGTTTGGTGATGAAGGGTACGTCGAACAATGGCATTTGCTTTTGATTGACCAAATGATTAGGGTATTGGGTTATTTTAAACAACCCACTGTCTTCACTAATAAATCTATCAAAGAGAAACTTGCAATTAATCCAAACACAAATCTCACAGCAAACTGGCCTCTGCTCCCTTCAAATTAACAAAGATTCATCTCCAAATCCGTCATAGTAACAATGATGTTTAAACAAGGTCACAGCCAACGGAAGCAAACTGACATTCCGGGATAATATCTGTAATTCAAATCAAGCAGAATAGTCTTGGGTTATTATTTACTCCAATGTCAAATTCATTCATTCAACTTATGCGTTCGAATATTGCTGATTAAATATTTCTAATCATATGCGGTTTAATGAAGTTCTCGTATACAAATACAAATTGTAATGATTTCACACGCACAAATTAAACGAGACTGATTTATAGTATTACTGTTTAAATTATTATTATTATTATTATTATTATTATTATTATTATTATTATTATTGTTGTTGTTGTTGTTGTTATTATTATTATTATTATTATTATTATTATTATTATTATTATTATTATTATTATTATTATTATTAGTGTACCCGAGCAGCCAAAAACTGTCTAAATATTTTGATAAATAATCCCACAATTGTGCACGCAAACACACACAAAGATTAAATCATTCCCACCACTCCCCTTTTCCTAAGTGCCGTACAACCCACTGGGTCACCAATTTGTGGGAGTGTGTGGTTTCCAAGTGTACTTTTATAGGTAGCCCCCCTTCTCATCAGGGTATGACTACGCCCTCTCCCCCCTGAGCGTGACAAGAAAGATATATATATATATATATATATATATATATATATATAGTAAATAGTCAGACACCTGTTCTTTATTATACAGTATAAAGGAGATTATTATTATTATTATTATTATTATTATTATTATTATTATTATTATTATTATTATTATTATTATTATTATTATTATTATTATTATTATTATTATTATTATTATTATTATTATTATTATTATTATTTTACCAAAGCCATTTCATAAAAAACTTCAATCAGCCAAAAGTTTTTATTTTCTTGTAATGTCCAAATAACATTTCTTGGGTAAGGAAAGTTTCCCTTTTGATATACGTGGCTTCAAGACGAAGGAACAAAGGGTTATATAAAGTTTGAAGTTTGGATTATAGTCTACATTAATGTCGGAAAGGGTTACTTATATAAATCAAAGAAAATACCAAAATTTCTGTCAACTAAGAATTTAATTACGATGAAATTCAAATACATAAACATCGTTTATTCTTTAGAATAAAGCAAAAAACATTATAATCAAAATAGAATAGTAATGGGTAAAATATTCGGTTCGATTACAATTTACGTAAAAAAATTTCGCCTTGTATACTCGTACATTTGCTACGCAAAAAAAAAAGAAAAAAAAAATAAAAAAAACCTTGGCTTCAGATTTTGGTTTTCTGTTTAAAGTTGGTGAATCCTTTGTAGCAACAAATATATTTTGCATTTTTTTATATTTCCTGCCACCATGTTTTTGATATGTTACTTCTAATTCATAATATGTATTTCTGTTCTTTGTGTCAGCTGAGGTTTAGCTCCGTTAGACTTTTTATTTAATTTGAGTCTGAATACTCTCTTCTACTCCACAAGGTATCTTCCGATACCAAATTCGTAATAGATCAGGATTTCCAAACCAATTTTCCTCTGTACGATGTGCATTTCTTTCCTGATGAGGCCCTTGAAGTTCTCTTGTTTTGGAAATAAAGTATCTAATTCTTTAAAAGACAATTCTTTCCGAACCAAAGCGCTGTCTTATGCTATTGTCTTTCTTTAGCAAAATTTCATTCAAGTTTTATCAGAGATATAATCTCAGTGACACTGAAATTTTCCCACCTCTTCTAAAGAGTCTTTTATATCTCCATGTTCTATAGCTGTCCTATCTTTTCTTTCACTATTCATCGATCGGAAGCTCGAACTCTGTTTACAGCTCGAAAAAAGTTTCTCTCTAGTGTTTACAACCTCACTATCCCTGTGTGCTGGGGATGGAGTGTTACGGCAAGCTGAGTCCTTAGCAGCAATTGCCTGGCCCTCCCAAGTCTCAGCTTGGGTGGAAAGGGACCATAGGTGCTGATCATATTTATGTAGGGTTGGCCTCCAGGATATAGTCCTGCATTCACCTCTGCTGCTTATGAGTCGCTGTTAGAGCTGAATGTTTATATTTATGTATCACAGTCCTTTCAACATCACAAACAGCCCCCTCCTATGTATATAAATTTAAATCACACTTTTACTATAACAAGTATTTTTGATTAAGAGTTTATTTATCTATAATGATAAAACTCCCACATTTAGTGAGATTTTAATGGCTCATTACTTAATTCGCCCACTGGACAACTAAAGGAATCCTGTGAATGATCCTTAGCATTTGATATAACAAATATAGAATCCAATAATTAGGCATATAATTGTAAAATGAGTGCTTCTAGAAGTATAATATCTGCGTCTCTTACTCTAAGACAATTTATCTAATGTGGATCACTCTAGTCTTCGTTCAAGTCTTATCTATCAAGTAACTCACTTCTAATGATATTCATCAAATTATATTTTTTACAAAAACAAAATCTTCTGAGAGTTCTGTTAAGAAGGCCGACTTCCTCAGCACATTTTCTTTAACAATTCACTTGTTTTCTAACAACGAATATCTTCATAAAACCTGTGTCTGTCCATAGTGCAAGCCAACCGCCCCGCCCCCCCAAAAAAAATAAAAGTATCTTATACAACTTGCTATCATGGAATATTTTTCCAAAATCACTACCAAATGATCATAAGGATATCCGTTAATACACTGAATGTGTTATAAAACCGTAAGCTTAGTAAACTTCAGACATAAACTGAAATAAATAGCTTAAAAACACTCCTTGCAGATGAGAACATAGATGAAATAAGGTAAAAGAAATACGACCGGTCTGGAAGAGTGAGAAAGAAGTCAGGGGAGGGGGATTAGGAGGCGATGGAGAAGCAAGAGGAGGAAGAGAACGAGGAGGAGGAAAAGAAATAGGAGGAATTTGCCAAAAAAAAAAAAAAAAAAAGAAACCACTAACAGGGTCAATAGTTGTTGAAGAAGCTTAGAAGATTGATACAATACACGTTTCTGAGTCAGCATTTTGCTATCAGATTTTTCGGAATACCCTGAAAGACCTAATCTGGAGAGAGAGAGAGAGAGAGAGAGAGAGAGAGAGAGAGAGAGAGAGAGAGAGAGAGAGAGAGAGAGACAGAGAGAGAGAGAGAGAGAGAGAGAGAGAGAGAGAGAGCATTTTTAAAACTCTCTTGAAGCGAAGAAGACAGAGGAAGATGAATGTTGGTGGGAGGAGAGGGTTTTCAGTATCCCTGCTATATCACTGTCCCATCAAGCGCTATTTTCGATTTAGCGCATGTTATCGCACTGATGTTAGTTACCGGCAAGAGTGTTCGGTGTTGTATTAACATCTCCCTTTTGCTTCTGTTTTATTTCGTTTTTCTGTTTCTTTTATGTTATTTGCAGTCCACCAAATTAATTCATCACAGTGATGTTTAGGTCAAAAGATTTATTCAAACATTTCAAAAGGATTTATCATATGAAAACAATAAACTGTTAATTGAAATACCAAAACACAAAATTAGCGTTAATTACATAAATTTCGTGCACTTTAAAAAACACGTAAATACTCACATACGTGCATACATTGATTTTCAAAATCCGTACTTGGAACGATCAAATTCTACGTTTACTTTGATAATATCATTTTACACATTTTACCTGAGATAAGATTCAACCAAAAGAGTATGATATCCCGTGATATGATGCCACACATAATCCCCATTTAGCAGGAAGAAGCGGCCTCAATTACCACCTCTGCAATATGAGAGTTGACGGCCAAAAATGGGTCTTAAGGAGAACCGTTTAAGGGACCAGAGCTGAACCGTCTCTGGGGAGAGTCTGGCTATAACAGAAATTCCTTACCAGATACTTTTTTATTTATTCTTTGTTATTCCGTTTACGAAGCTACCAAACACGGTGTTCCTCGAGCAAAAACATTTAAGGACAGTTTTCTGACCTGGCCGCTGTTATGTGGCTTATCTATTGTAGGCATCTGCTGAAGACTTCAAACTTAGCCTACACTTGCTGCCTTCTCATCTGCTCTCCACACTTACTTGACGGTTATCTTTTTTTTCTTATTATTGAAATCGCAGTCCTCTTCTCTTTGCACATGGAACTTCTCATTTTTTGCTATTTCCTAAACTATTTATTTTACCCCACTTTAGCTATTAACTTCTATGTAGAAAGTTTGGTGACTATGGCAGCTGCATCAACTTACGACAGTGAGGTGGTAAAATTTCCAGGGTAACATACACCCGCTTGGGAATAGAAACTTGGAGTAAAATTTAAACTAAATCTTTTTTTTTTTTTTTTTTTTTTTTTTTTTTTTTTTTTTTTTTTTGCTCCATTTAGCTTAACAGGGCTTCCTTAGTTAATAATGGGTCAAATGTAAGTCTACAAATAGAATTTGCTTGTTCAGTATCCCCATTTGAAGTTTTTTTTTTTTTTTACTAGGCCGTTAGTTTGTTAATCTTTAGAAATATAGCTGGAAACTTTGAAATATTTTTTCAATTATAGAATGGAAATGAAACTACAGTAAAGTAATATACGTCTTGCTATAGGAAATCCGTACAATTGCAGAAAAATAAATGGTTTAAATATAAATATACACAATACACAGATAAATACTGCACGTACATAAGTACTGTACAGAAGTATTTTATCTTCTTTTCTCGACGGGAATTGTAAAAAAAGTCTCTAAAACACCATTTACGAAATGGAAAAACATTAAAATGTGTCGAACCCCATATTGAGTCTGGAAAAACACAAGCAAGGAAAGTTCCAGAGCTAGCGCTCGTACACAAACGGAAGAGGAGCAGTCAATGGCCGAAGTCGTCAGTAGATTGGTGGCGTTTACAAAAATAAGTGTTGGCTGCATTGGGCTAGACAATGTTGCATAATCTTGTGAGAGGAACCGCCTTCTCACAGAGAAACGTGGACTGAAGCAAAAAGAGCAACAGTGCTTGACATCAACTGACTGACTGGCCAGAATAGCTGACCTTTTTCTATTTATGTAGAATAAAGAGGACATGTCACCGTCAAGAATTATGAATTCACTTTGATTTGCTTATCCACTGCAGAGGGCTTAAGATCAAAATTACTTTTAATGGTTATAATTTTTGGATTGTCCTACTCACGGTTAAGGTGGATACGGTCAATCAGAGATTCGATTAAGTTTTCCTGAAATACCTTCTCACGTGTCAATAGGTGGGCAGAAAAAAAAGGTGTTTAGATTGGTGTAATTTTCTTTTGTTTATTCTGGTAACCAGAATCATGACTCCGTTTAGTATTCAGTTTCATATATCAAATGACAAAGATTTGACTTAGACAGAAATCACACGCTTGATGTCTTTAACTTTTTAGAAATAAAGACTTCTAAGCATAAGAATAATTCATAAATCACTCCTTCGTTAACCTGGGGTGCATCTGGCTCCCTTTCAAGGCGCACTGTTGAGAAACGAAGGTCTAACTGAATAACCAACTCTCCACTTATCTCTGTTTAAGCCAACAGTGGACTGGTTAGGTCTTGGAACATATATAGCAATTACGGAAAGATTAAATGGTCATCTCTAAAACACTAAAATATTTCCTGCCATATGCAAATTTATTTCCATACATATATCATACATTGCGTATGCATGAATGAATTTATATATAAAACAAAGTATGCACTATGTATATATGTACAAGTATAATTGGTATTAGCCGCTATTCAACCATCTGCGCTTTCCATCATTCATTTTTTTTTCGCAATAGATTAAGCTAATTAATATGGATTCTGTTGAAAACCTACACAACAATGAGCTCCCCGCTGGGAGGCAAATGCCGACATCAGGTCGTTTACAAGGAACATTTCTCTGAGGCAAAATGGATCGTTTTCAGTATTATGTCGGGGCCAAAGTTGAGAGAGAGAGAGAGAGAGAGAGAGAGAGAGAGAGAGAGAGAGAGAGAGAGAGAGAGAGATTTGTCATAAAAGCGATGGGTGCGAAAACAGCGATCGAATGGAGAAGACAGGGAGGAAGAAAAACAAATGGAAGAGGATATGAAATGGAAGGTGAGGGACAATAAAACAGGAAGAGGGTGGAGAGATAGCGAAAAGAAATGGAACAGGGAAGAGGAAGGATAAATGGGTAAAGGATCAACAATGGGGGATGAAAGGTTGAGAGTAGAGAGGAAGACTTAGACAGAGGTTAGAAAACATTTTACAGAGAAATGAGGAAAGTTAAGGAACAAATCAGGAAATATGAGGCACGCCGGGAGGGAAATTCTCGAGACCTGGTGTCGAAAAATACCTGCTGATGCACAGCTAAAACCAGGAATTCTCATTAGAGAGGAAAAAAAGAACACTGGCATTACGTATGGCTATTGCCAATTAAAGCCAAAAGTTTGCAAAGCTTAAATTTAATGGAAGGTTGGGAGTTTCCTCTCAGGGAAGTATTAGAAAGGGAAAGCACAATTTGATGCTAAAAATCAATACCAGGTTTAGAATTATCCTCCCTTCTGCGTTTTACCTGACTTCTATAAACCTGTTACCTTCAAGACGAAAATCTATCGTTTCATTTGAGGTTAATCCTGAGAGGTAAAAATGTAGCATACAAATACGATCAGGCAATAAACGAGGTGTAAAACAAAATAAAGACACAGAACTCGAATTTGTAATCATGCAAATACTATGAATTGTGTGAAATTAAAGACATCAAAACAAAATCCACGATAAGTGAAATTAGTACGCTTACCTTCTGGAACAAGCTTAAATTTCCATTTTGATCCACTTAATTCTCCTAACTGTGAATTAGGTATTTGAGAAAAATTATCATGACTCAAACGACTAGAAATAGAAACCTTATTGATAATTGCTACTGTTGTATAGCTTGAAATAAAGTCTTTTTTAATTGCTTCATTTAGGAGTTTTATGGTAGGTATTCACACACACACACGGACACACACACACGCACACACACATATATATACATATATATATATATATATATATATATATATATATATATATATATACTGTATATATATACACTGTATATATACACTTATAAGTATGTTTATATAAATGTATGGATGTTCTTACAGTATTTGTATGGCCCTATACTTATAATATATATATATATATATATATATATATATATATATATATATATATATATATAAATATATATACATATATATATATGTATATATATATATATATATATATATATATATATATATATACTGTATATATACACTTATACGTATGTTTATACAAATGTATGGATGTTCTTACAGTATTTGTATGCCCCTATACTTATAATATATCTATATCTATATCTATCTATCTATCTATCTATATATATATGCACACACACATATATATATATGTATATATGTATATATACACACACACATATATATAGATATATATGTATAAATGCATGGACGTATATACATACATATATACATACATACATATATGAATAAATGGATGCTTATACAGTGTACTGTATATATAAATATATATTTATACTACTGTAGATACCTAATTGATGGTAGGTTAGTCAGGGCATTAGCCACCCGTTGATATACTACCGCAAGAGAGTTATTGGGTCCCATGACTGGCCAGATAGTAACTACATTGGATCCCTCTCTCTGGTTGCTGTTCATTTTGTCTTTGCCTACATAAACACTGAATAGTTTGGCCTATTCTTTACACATTCTCCTCTGTCCTCATACACCTGACAACACTGAGATTACCAAACAATTCCTCGCTCAAGGAGTTAACTACTGCAATGATATTGGTCAGTGGCTACTTTCCTCTGGGCAAGGACAGAAGAGAATTTCTAGCTATGGTAAGCAGCTTTCTTGGGAGAGGGACACTCCAAAATCAAACCATTGTTTTCTAGCCCTGGGTAGTGCCATAGGTTCTGTACCATAGTCTTCCTCTGTTTTGGGACAGAGTTTTCTTGTTTAAGGGTACACTAAGGGACACTATTCTATCTTTTTTCTCTTCCGCTTTTTTTTTAAGTTTTTATAGTTTATATATGAAAGATCTAATTTAATGTTGTTACTTTTACTGTTCTTAGGATATCTTATTTTGATTCTTTATTACTTCTCTTGCTTTATATTTATTTTCTGGTTTCCTTTCCTCACTAGGTTATTTTTCCTTGTTGGAGCCCTAGGGCTTATAGAATCCTAATCTTCCAACTAGGGTTATAGCTTAGCTCGTAATATTATTATTATCAATAATAATAATAATAATAATAATAATAATAACAATAATAATAATAATAATAATAATGATATACGTCCACACACACACATATATATGTATATATATAATTTATATATATATATATATATATATATATATATATATATATATATATATATATATTTATATGTATATGTGTGTGTGTGCGTGTGTGCGTGTATGTAGGTGTGTGTGTCTTTGAATGTCTGTGTGTGTGTGAGTTCTGCAGTTCCTTCCTCATACTGCTAGGCATTCCATAAGGAAAATCCAGCAACGATGAGTGTGGTCCACACATAGTCAGGTGACCACAGCTAAGTATTAGACGTACTGTAGTCAGCCCGTAAAAACCTCCAACATATATTAGATACAGTTATCATCCCCATATACTGTATTTGCTTAATGTATTGTTAGTACTTCCTCTATATTCTATTTTTTTTAAGAATGATTTTTATACAATATAAAGGTCTAGAAAGAAAAGGTTGTCCTACATAAAAAGAATGAAATGTAATGTTAATGTTCATTGCATAGTATAAAATTCGCTGTTCAAATTTCAATTGGGGTAGCCTATTAGTCAAAAATAAATTATATGTTGTGACTTCTTTCTTTGAATAAAGTTGCCTTACGTCTAATTTACATGAGTTCAATTGATAATTGAAAGAATTCATCTCCTAAGAAAATAATCATTGAAAATTTTAGAATTAATAAACCGATATACTAACAATATTATTGATATCCTTAAAAAAAGGAACCGAAGATAAAATCTCTGAGTCATAAACAACTAAATAATGTCGGGTTTGCTTCAAATATAAGCCGAATACCTATAGTTATATAAATTTTTTTTATGATAACATAAAACAGAAGAAACGTAGCATGGAAAATGTCAAAAGTTCCATGGAAATTACCTGTACACAACATATTCTATTCACTCTATATAAGAACAATTAACACGTAAGAAATTGTGAAAATAGTGAAAACGCAGAAATATTCACACAAACACGAAAATATAAAAAGAGAGAATTGTCGTGTGGTTGCAGAGAGGCTGACGAGATGAAAAAAAAAATGGCGAATCAGACAGTAACAGTTTGGCACACAGTATTGTAATTGTAGTTACACCATGGGGGCCTGATATTTTTAGCAAGATGAGAACACTAAAAGTAATTCTAAAACTTATTTTTTTCCAAATAAAATAAAAACTACGATATTCTTTCGGAAATGTGCGTCTGCTACTACTACTACTACTACTACTACTACTACTACTATTGCTGTTGGTATTACTTCTACTATCACGACTGCTGATAAAGTAAAAAACTACTCAAAAAAGGGGTTTTGAAATGAAATGTCTCTTTTGATGCTCGTAATAAGAAACCAGATTCATACCATAGCAACGAACTTCTTTGGAAATTAGAATTATAGACAAAATCTATTTAAGTCATCGGAAAATAGATCTTACTGTGTATATGAGAGAGAGAGAGAGAGAGAGAGAGAGAGAGAGAGAGAGAGAGAGAGAGAGAGATTAAAGCAGATTAAATGGTTTTATTCAAAAGTTAAATATAGGCAAACAGTCAATCATATTAATAAATGACCATGATTAAAAAGCAATATATAAGAACAAACATAAAAATAATTTAAAAAGTATCTAAATAAAGATGACTTATTTTGGAAGTTAGCCAATAGGAGGTGATAAATCTCAAAACACATTTGAATGTACAAATGCTGGTAAACTACGGAGTATATATATATATATATATATATATATATATATATATATATATATATATATATATATATATGAGTGTATATATATATATATATGTATATATATATAAATATATATATATATATATATTTATATATATACATATATATATACACTCATATCTATCTATATATATATATATATATATATATATATATATATATATATATATATATATATATATATATATATTATATATATACATATATATATACATATATCTATATATATATATATATATATATATATATATATATACATATATATATATATATATATATATATATATATATAGATATGAGTGTATATATATATGTATATATATAAATATATATATATATATAAATATATATATATATATATATATATATATATATATATATATATATATATATATGTATATATATATGTGTGTGTGCGTGTGTGTGTATAAAAGATACAACGCTTGAAAACCAAACCGTTTTGTCGAACAATATATGAATAATAGAATTTCAACGGATTATTGTAACACCAACGCACACTGCTCAGGATATTTATCAAAAAGTTTTGTAGACACTAAAAGACAGCTTTCAATTATTGACCGCAGAACTTATCAGCTTTATTTGATGTAAGGCAAGATCAGACGAAAGCTTTGCGCATGCGTCTATTCAATAACCTTTCAATCCTCGACCATGAGAGCTATTAATATTAGTTAACAGTTGTATCTTTTGCTTATATATGCAAGGAGATTTTATGAAGTAGAACTAGAGCTCAATAAACCTATAATGCTAATTGAATCCTGACCCGCTGTATGTATCTACAACGTGAGAGTTTATTACCACAGATTTTAACTAACATGAATATCAGTAGAAATCGGCTTAAGTAAGAATGCGTTATCTATCTTTATTCATTATTTTTGTTTTACCTAACATTTATGAAAGGAGAAATATTTTGTGCATAGGTGAATTCCTTGAAAGAGATTTTGTCTCAAGTATGTCTTTTTGAATAGAAATTGTGATTTAAGAAGATTTTCGGGTAAGTATCGAATAACACGATTTGCTTTATAACAATATTTTGTCATCTGCATTTTGAATTATTTTTGGTGAATTAAGTTTATTCATTAGTTATTCCAGCGGATGATGAGTATATAACTGTAACATTAATCATCAGAAAAATGCAAAGAATATATTTTCTTTGAGAAAAAAGGGGAAGTATACGGTACAATTTTAATTCTATATTTCATTAAAAAAATATGAGGAAATACCGCTCAAATTCTGTGCAGGTTGTATTGTGATTCTTTATGGCAAATGATTTCAAGAACGAAACAATTTTAATCCATCTTACTTGCAACTGACTACTTATGTCTAAAATCGTTTTGTCTGAAGCAGTAGGGCCGTCGGTAAAATCCTTTTATATTTATGTTTCCATTAGGAAGTAAAGTTGTCGGTAAGGTGGAGTAAATTCGATATTATTAGGTTAATATAAATTTGAAATTTAAAAAGAATAAGCATTTATATACATTTGAAAATATATATACACATATATTTATACATAGAGACACATACACGCGCACACAGACACACACACACACACACACACACACATATATATATATATATATATATATATATATATATATATATATATGCGTATGTGTGTGTATGTGTGTGTGTGTGTGTGGGTGTGTGTGAGTAGGTGTGTGTGTGTTTGTTTGCATAAATGTGTGTATGAGAATTAAAGTCATTTAAGAAAGAAACATGTAATTTTTTCCAGGAATTGTATACTACCTGAATAGAATATCTTGTGTATAATTACAGTTTAGATGAAATGAATCAGGAAGGAGAAAGCTGAACTTAATGTGTTAGAGTGGTACACACAGTTGAAAGAGAGATGGAAAAATTAGTAATTATGAAGTCTCTGATTGTTTACAGATCACTTGGTTTCTTGAGGGGGAAGAAATAAGCAAACTGAAGGAGAGGTAAAAACTAAGAGGGGAAAACAACCATGACACTCTCCATTATGAATATATATATAAATATATATATATATATATATATATATATATATATATATATATATATATATATATATATATACATATATATATATATATATATATATATATATATATATATATATATATATATATATATACTGTATATATACATATATATATATTTATACATATATCATTTGTCACTAACACACGTGACTTAAATATATTTAGATAGCAACCACCAATTGGATATATTATCGAATCTCATGAAACTATAAGAGAGATTACTCAAGTGCCTTATGTGAATGAGCTCATGGTGAGTGGTAGATGGAGATGGTTTGGGCATGCTCCTCGTACTCACCAAGAGAGATTAGTTCACCAAACTTTCAACTGGGTTCCACAAGGCACTAGAAGAGTTGGAAGACATGGGCCTACATGGCTGAGGAGATTGAAGCATGAAGTTGGTAATGATGAATAGAAATGTATTGAATTAAAAGCTCAAGATAGAATCGATTGGCGAAATCTAACCAAGGCCCTTTGCGTCAATAGGCGTAGGAGGAGATGATGATGATGATGATGACGATGATGATGATATCAGATTTTGTTTATGATGGAGAGCATTGATTAACATAAAGGACTGGTTAGTAAATTTTGGTTATGAAATGCCCTCCATTCAGCTGTGAGATCCCAGAGATTACAGCAAATAAACTTTGTAATGACTATATAAGATAAATTAACCAAAATTCAAAATAAGCAACATACTGTGCACTATCCCACAGGAAGATTCAGAGGCCCAGGTGTAATACTCTATGCGCATACACGTACTCTCAAAGTATTTGCTAATAAGATTGAATCTAACGACCTAAGTCGCAGCAGGAGCCTTGAATATAGGATGCAAATTATCCAAATGAAATCATAAGTAACTCGAGGCCATAGCGACCAGTGATGCCATTAGTTCTTTCTTCGATAATAGAATCAGAGGTTTTGGTCTTCCGATTCACTGAGAGACATTATAAACTTTTTAAAATTAGAACCACAGAGTATATCATGTTCTTTGAGTTCTGAATAAAAAGATTTAAGTTATGCTTCCTTAACATCTACATTCCAAAACTTTGCTTTATATATATATATATATATATATATATATATATATATATATATACAGTATATATATATATATATATATATATATATATATATATATACATATATATACATACAGTATATATATATATATATATATATATACATATATAAATATATATATATATATATATATATATATATATATATATATATATATATATATATATGTTCGTGCGTGTGTGTTTCTGTGTTTGCATGTGTATGCATTTGTGTGTGTATGTGCTTAAGTACATTTGCACATAGTATTCAATATAACGAGAACTCAACAACCCGCGTATTACCAAAAGAGCGAGAATCTTTAGTCTGTTTCTAAGAGGGACATTGTCTGCAAGCAAAAGAGGAGAGCCTAGCAAGCCCAAGGCCCTGTTTATCAGACAAAGAGGAGTCTCATCAAATGGCATTTGTTATTATTTTTTCTGTTGAAAACGTCCGAAAATTCTCCTTCCATTCCCGGTCTCTTCGTCAACCAGCTGAGTAACGGATTCCAGGAAAACAGGAAAACACCTCGCCTGGTTTACGGTCCTGAAGGGGAAAAAATCTCTTTGGATGTTGAAAGGAAGGTCCAGAGAGAGAGAGAGAGAGAGAGAGAGAGAGAGAGAGAGAGAGAGAGAGAGAGAGAGAGAGAGAGAGAGAGAGACACACATATAGATATTTTCGACTATATTCTCTGTCATAGGAAATATCTTTGCATGAAGGTTACTCAGGGAAAAGTTTATCTATTAGACAAGACGAAAAATGCCATAGCTGATGGGGCGTGCTAGTCAATATCGTCTAATAATACGTTATATGTACAATACCGAGGACATAACACTATAATAAGCTTAACATCAGCATAACAGAGAGAGAGAGAGAGAGAGAGAGAGAGAGAGAGAGAGAGAGAGAGAGAGAGTGGGGGGAAGGGATGCACCCTTACAAATGTACCGGTATGCAGAAAATAATAAGAGTGAGAGAGCAAAATGAACACAAACACATACTTAGATAAACATGCACACGGATATTCTTATCAATGAAGCCTGAAGTCGGAGAGAAACCACTACCAACAGCATTGATAGAAATTACGAAATACACGGGACTCTTGTGATTCGCGTGTTCCCCTCGATATTAGAGACAAAAAGGGGAAGAAGAGTGAAAGAAAGGTTGAAAAAGGGAGACATGATGAATTTCATAAATGGACTTCATGATAGATTTCATATGAAGGAAATCAGTTCTGTTGGGGAAAAGGCAGTTTTAGGACGAGTAATTGAATATCATTAGCGATAACTGGAGCCTTGTTGACTTGGAACTTTCCTCCGGAGGAGGGGAGTTCATCAGGCGTGATGAATGGCCAGATTCGGAATAACCCAGGAATTTAGGGGAAGCAGGAATTTATAAACATTAAGAAGGACATAGGGAAAGAGATTGAACTACTGCATGTGCATAAGTGAGAGAGAGAGAGAGAGAGAGAGAGAGAGAGAGAGAGAGAGAGAGAGAGAGAGATGGGGTTATTTCCCAAACCTTTTAGAGCACAGCTTTCCCCCATTCATCTTGACTAATAATAATTCGACTCTAAGGTCCATATCATTTCCTGCAGACGACAAGAGTTAATTTACAAATTCCAATCCCATCTCCAACATCCTCTCCGAAAATCACGATTAGGAAGAGATTAATTTTCATCTTAATAAAAATGAAATATGGACCTTCATATCTAAAACAATCATCTAGATGGGGAATCTTTGTCAACTGACTGGAAATTCGTCTATTTTACTCATTTTGAGTGGCTGCCTTTTGATATTTCTTTCTATCTTTCCGCATCTTCCCGCTAAAACCTGACTTTTAGAAAACTAAATGGGTGAAGGGGATGAGGTTATAAGCCGCATATATTATTTATTTGTATACCACGTCAAGATATAATTAAGATGATTCAATCCTTTGATTTGAATAATAAATAAGCAACTCAAATGATGAGATGACAAGCCTTCAGGCCTTATTTCCTTACACTTATAGTCTTTATTACGAAGATTTAAGCCTTCTGTACCAAGTATTTTGCGTTAACATTTCAAGAATTATACATTTTACATTCCACTTCTCTATTCTTTAAAAGTTGTTGTTTTTATTGTTTCTTTGGACCTAGTATGAAATCTTTTTAACTTTTATAATTTTTTTCATCTATTTGTTCAAAATATTGCATATCAGATAAAGCTCTGACCTCTTTAAAAATGTTGATAAAAAACTCATTTTATTTACTTATTTATCTATTATTATTATTATTATTATTATTATTATTATTATTATTATTATTATTATAGGGGACCCGTCAACAAAACAGCTAAGTATTCACAAATATTATTATTATTATCATAATTATTATCATTAGCTAAGCTACAACCATAGTTGGAAAAGCAGGATGCTAAAAGGCTAAGGACGACAACAGTGAGAAATAGCTTAGTGAATAAAGGAAACAAATAAACTACAAGAGAAGAGTTAATATTAAATATTTTAAGAACAGTATCAACATCAAAATAAATCTTTAATGTATAACCTATAAAAACTATAAAGAAAACAAGAGTAAGAAAAAAAAGATAGAATAGTGTGCCCGAATTTACCCTTACGCAAGATAATTCTACCCCAAGACATTGGAAGACCATGGCACAGAGGCTATGATACTACCCAAGACTAGAGAACAATGGTTTGATTTTGGGAGTGTCCTTCTCATAGAAGGGCTGCTTACCATAGCTGAAGAGTTTCTTCTACCCTTACCATGAAGAAAGTAGCCACTGAACAATTACAGCGCAGTAATTAACCCTAGAACGAAGGGAAATTGTTTGGTAATCTCACTGTTGTCAGTTGTATGAGGACAGAGGGGAATGTATAAATATTAGGACTGACTATTCGGTGTATGTGTAGGCAAAGGGAAAAGGAACCGTAGCTAGAGAAAGGGATCCAGTCAAAGAACTCAATAACTCTCTAGCGGTAGTATCTCATCGGGTGGCTGGTGCCTTGGCCAGCCTACTACCTACATATCTTGCCAGTGAGCGTGACCGGAAAGATATATATATATATATATATATATATATATATATATATATATATATATGTATGTATATGCATATATATATCTATATATATAAATTTATATATATATATATATATATATATATATATATATATATATACATCTCAAAACACTTGCTCTTTATCATCTAAGGTATCTTTTTATTATAAATATCAATATTATTATTAATACCTCCGTCATGGACGTTATATTTTTGGTTAGGGTTGGTTTCCTGTTTTTGTTGTTTGTAAGTTCATTAGGAAGGCCACGCAAAAATATTTTATGGATCATCACAAAAGTTTGCCTAAAGGAATGTTTCGTGACACTCAAGTTATTGTAATACGGGAATGAAACGAATATAATTGTTATAGAGAAGGGGACTTTAGCGGAGAAGGGGTACTTATTATGGTGATAGGTGAGAATATGTTTGATGGCGATTGCTCTGCCTTGGAGGAAGGTTTAAGGGTTTAAAGGCCGCTCATGAATGGCAGAGGCAAGGGACAGTGACGTTGTCCTATCATGCAGAACAATGCCCTAGAGACTGACCATATATCATATGATCATCGCCTAAGCCCCCTTTCCACCCAAGCAAGGACCGGGGAGGGCTAGGCAATGGCTGCTAATGACTCAGCAGATAGATCTATAGGCTTCCTCAAATTCCCCATCCCCAGCTCACAAGGATGGTAAGGTAGCAGACACTAGGGCAACTAACGAGTCTGGCGATCACCAGTCATAGACGTTACCAATCAGGCCAGAACAAACCTAAATTTTATCGATATTTGAACGAGCATTATTATTGTTTCTGTTCAAAATCAGAGTTAGTGATATTTCCTATTAAATAGGTAGAAAGGCTGTTAAATGCAAATAGAAAATATGCCGGAAAAGTTCGGCGGCTTTAAAATAGCTCACATGAAATTCGGTAAACATAATCCTCGAAAGGTAGGCTCAAATCAACTCTAGAGGACTTATCACACGGTCAGCAATTGAGCCTTCAATATAAATTTCACTAACAATCATAACTGGCGATAGGTGGTAATTACTATGATAATGAACACTGAGCCTTATGTAGTATTATTGCACTAAAATATTGTACTGTAGCTGATTACAATCTATTTTGTTCTGTTATTTGCCGGTTTTTTTTTCAAGTGAATAGTTAATTGAATATTATAGCATTGATAACACTAAAGAGAAACAAGTAAATCTCTCTGAGATCATTCTTTCTTTATAAGCTAGCTCTATTTACAAACAGAGAGCTTTGAAATAAATGGCGCTGTAACAGGCACAAATAATCAAGTACAAATGAAATTGAAATATTAACAAAAGGAACCAGTTAATTTCAATAATCGGGAAATTATTTAAAATAGACCACCTTCATAAATCCAAAATGGCTTTTACGTCATATAGAATGAAGCGTCATTTTAATATCAATTATTTCAGAGAAATACACCTAATGTGAAAAGAGAAGGGGCCACATTAAGCTATTTTACAAGGTGATATAATTAAGGGCAGCTAGAGCTTGTTGCTCAGAATTACCTCTGAAGTCTGAATGCAAGTTAGATTAGAATGCGTGGTCGGAGGGAAGCCGTCTATGCCGTGGCAGGAGCATCAAGCTAACTTGTCTATAATGTAAGACATGTCTTCTCTTGCGAGTATTATCCTTTATTGAAACGACGTCATTTCGTGCGTGAAACAGACTTACCTTCACGCAATCAACGTCAGCGGATAGCTTCTCTTGCGAGAAATAGGACTTGCAACATTTTTTTTTTCTTTTTTTTTTAACCTGACGTAATTGTCTTGCTCTTATTGTAAATAATTCATGTTTTTTTCTAACTTGAGTTTTTGCTTCCCTGAACATTTTAGAAAACATTAGACCATACACCTATATGCCTACTGAAATGGTTTGATGTTACAATTGGTCTTATCCATCACATTCGCAAACTTTGCATTTAACGCTATCTTCCCTTACTCCTTCCAAAGTAACCCAACGAGACAGACTACATTAAAGAAACCAGCGACAATATATCGACAACATTCACAGCTAAGACAAGATTTGGGCGATATTCTTGAAAATAGGACTATAGATAATTATGAAGTAACTTTTTTCTAAACATTGTATTTGTATTGTTCTTTTTTAATTAAGAAACACAAAATATGTCATAAAATAGATCATAGACAAAACACTGACGATTATCAACCCCACGAAAAGCCAGCTCCAAAAATCCTCCTCCAAGAAAGTCAGTCATCTGAGGTAAGCAAATAGGCAATCAAGACTACCATAAGTAGATATGGGTCTGCCTCATACCTTCATATGCATGGTAAAACATGTACACCTCCTTTCAAATACCTTAGACGTCCGTGTTCACCTACAGCCCACCATTCCTTTTCTCCAGTCTCCCTTTCTATATCTTGTATATCTGGATAAATTCCTCTAATGCCGTTGGCAGCTTCATGAACGCTTAATTCTATATCTCTTTTTTACTTACATAAACACTGAATGAAAATCTTTCCGCTTTTCGTGCATCTTATTTATGTGTATTGATTGAAGTAAAAGAATTCGTACGAATAGATTAACATGAAATGCTTAAAATTCTAGAAAATTAAAAATTAAATCTCTACTCTCATTTAAATTCTGTAATGAATTTAACAGATATGAGATATTAAGAAAGTTATTATTTTTTAATCACAAAATTCTAGCTTTCTCTGAATAATAGAAAACATTTCAGAAATGTAATCAAGCTAACTAAATCGTTCGATATTATCCGCTTCAACTTGGTGTAGGCTATATGGAGTTTATTCTCAATCTTAGAATGTTATAAGCGGTAGTATACGTCAGTTTTAATACTGAGCGATAAGGAGAGTTCCATATCATTACTACAGCGTGCATAGGTATCCAATATTGATTCTTTTGCTTTGAAAGACAGTAGCACGGAATACCCCAGGCAATAGACGTAAGCATTCTACTCACCACTTAGCCAATCCTTTAGAAAATGGGAAACGAGAAGGAAAAGCGCAAACGAACAGTGTGACACTTCCCAACATCACTGTCAAATCTTACATTCAGAATTACTACCACACTATCAGTGCCACAATCACAAACATTTTGCTAATGTAATTATAATTACTAGCACTACCATCACGATAATTGAATACATACATACAGTATATGCCTATATGTTTGTTCATCTTTGCACACACACACACACATAATATTTATATATATATATATATATATATATATATATATATATATATATATATATATATATATATATATATATATACATATATGTATATATATAGACACACATATATGTATATATATATATATATATATATATATATATATATATCTATCTATCTATCTATCTATCTATATATATATATATATATATATCTGTCTATCTATCTATCTATATATATATATATATATATATATATATATATATATGTGTGTGTGTGTCTGTGTGTGTGTGTGCGTGTGTTTGTTTGTGTGTCTGAGATTGTACAGTGAAATTACACACCTATATATAGAGTAAAACAAATGCATATTCGTATAATCATGTTATCTACAGAAAGCTAAATTTAGAGATTGGTATTTAACGATTATACGCAGTTACACAGTTACTATAATGAAATTACCTTTTCTTAGTTAACGTTAACGGCCATAAAGTATCAGATTTTAAGATTTATTGCCTAATAATAATGTCAGCTGACAATACTAAGCCAAGATTTCTTTTGATATTCCTGACCCTATATTTAAGGCAAAACTTCTTCTGACTTGTTAAAACTAACTTATCTTTCGATGTTTATATTGTCTGTTTATTCTGATAAAGAAATCTTAAGATACAAATAAACTTTGATTATTTCCCTGCATCTGAAAGAGCACCCAAACCTATTTCAAACAGTAGGATAAATGTCAAATAAAATATAACGTTAAAATTTACAAAAAAAAAAAAAAAAAAAAAAAATAGAATGATATATTTGCGTCACTGACTTCTTCGAAATCTGCTCTTGTCCTACTCATTAATAAGTAAATTATTCTTCTATTTACAAACCATACTCCGATCATTCTCAGCCTCATTCAAAAGCTCTTCCTCAATATAACCCATACTTATACACTCTAAAAAATTAAGGGTATAAAAGGGGTAGGAAAAGGGTATTTCTAGTGGTTAAAATAGCATACCCTATCGGGGTATATAAGAACTATAATATACCCTTTACAATATACCCATATCAAGGGTATAACATATACTTGAGATACCCTTACTTAGGGGTGTATCGTAGGTAAAGAATACCCTTTTACAGGGTATTCTATACGACATAAATACCCGTGTATATTAATTATGATTTTATAATTAATATCTATTCCACCATTATATAGGTGTAGTAATAGCTTATAAGTAAATAAAGTAATAAGGTCAATGATTTTAAAAGTTTGGTTTATCAATTTATTATTTCCATTACACTTGAAAATCAAAAGTATATATATAATATAAAGAGTGATGGCAGAAGCTGCAAAGCAAACCGTACGCAGAAATCTGTGAAAAGAAAATATTTGTTAGTGTGTGTGTGCCTGAATATATAAATATTTATATATATATATATATATATATATATATATACATATATATATATATATATATATATATATATATATATTTATATATATATATATATATATATATATATATAAATATATATATATATATATATATATATATATATATAGAAAAAAAAGGAAAAAATATCATGCATAAATACCTAACTGTCTACTACCTCAAGTCAAACTGATTAAGAAATCATTGGCGTCAGTGCTTGCTTACAGACTACGCGTAATCGTAATGTTATTAACGTTTAGCTGAATACGTTGTTTATGGTTTTTTTTCCTCCCAGACAGCTTGACGCTCTCTCTCTCTCTCTCTCTCTCTCTCTCTCTCTCTCTCTCTCTCTCTCTCATAATTAAGTACTAATGATAATTTCTTACTTATTTTCCCCGGTGTTAGTAATAATGATTTTTCAGACTATCACAGCCTGAATGCAAAACTAATGATGATGTCTGACAATTTTTATTCGTAACCACTGTTTATGCTTGCATAGATGGACAGTTAGTGTTCTTACCTTGGTTAACAGATGAAATGCAGTGTAGATATTATAATCCCGATGACGCTAATTGGAGCAATTTATCTTCACTGCAGAGCAGACGCAGAGTCCAGACGCCACTGAAATTTCCCGCCAAATTCCCTGGCTCTCGAAGAATCTCGAGACGGCAACAATGCAAATTGCCAAGTACCGCATTTTGTAGGAACTTGCTTCAAAACTATCCATAACTCAAAACCAATATGTTGTTAGTAACTTTTTTGGTGCATTACACTATCAGTGTAACAATATGGTGATTTAATACAGAGTAAAAGTTCATTTCATGACATGATCACACAAACTTACCAAGCCCATTTTAAGACAAAGTACAATAGAGGGTATATTATTCACAAAAAATACCCTGCCTCCTGCTGTAGAGGGGTATTATTGAGCCTTAGGGTGTTTTACATGTATATAAACCCCAGCTCACTCATTATACCCTTTCTGTACCTTGAACTTTTTACAGTGTAGGATTCTATTGATAACCCACCTTTTATTTCGCAATGGAACAAAGAACGATATTTTCATCTCAATGCTTTTATGTCGAGTATCCTTCCTGTTTTATTTTTGTCTGCGACTAGATGTAAATTTCAATAGTGCTAAACTTGGAAATGCGATCCACAAGCATTTGGGTTGTAATCACAGCATGTCCTGGAAAGATCCAGTAGTAGCTTTCTATGGAGCATTGCTCTTGATTTATTGGTGATCTCTGCACAGATAGCGATTGACCTGAATATCTGAAAGCTTCTTTTGAATTAATTGTCAAATTCATAGTTTCAATCCAGATTCGCTTAAAGTTTGCAATATGATTTTCTGCTCATGGTAGTTTTGCTTATATTTTCCAGGTATTTATCATCATATTTTTCCTATTCTTTTTTAAGATTTAGAATCTGGATTACTCTATACTCGCATGTTTTTGTGGTTCATATACTGTTCCATGAACAGGTTTGACATTTCTTATCATGTGAAGTCCATAAAAAATTTCCTGCTATTATAGTTTTCACTTGGCCAACAATACCAGGCTCAGAGTCTTAGCTTTAAAACTACTAAATCCTATCAGATTCGTTTGAGAATTAACGGGGGTCCCACTACTGTATATGGCGTTGCTGAAGAAAAGTTCATTCCACTCGGCTCGTTACATTTCTCTCTCCCTCGCATATTTCTTCCCACTTCTTTCCTGCATCTTCTTTTCTTCTTGATTTCCTACATTCCTCTTCGTATATTTCTTTCCAGAATATCTTTTCTCTCACCTTTTTCTTACAAATAACTCTTCACCCATGTCTGCAGCATTTTTCTTTGTTCTCTGCCACTCGTTATACCATTGGAGCTTAAGGGAAGGGTTCATGACAAAGTTCTCATATTTGGATTTTCCTCGAGTGTGTCGGGATTTTAAATTTTGTCTTGCAGTCTAGACTCAACTGATTAAAGATGGTGCTGATCATTTGATATTATGGAGCAGACAACAAAACTATAGATACTGTAAAGAACCAAATGAAAGACACCTATTATGGTATTTATCAAAGGATAAAAGGAATAGAAAAATTAACTTATTCTAATTTCCTATTAAACTACATATGGAATAAAACAATATTTGATATCTTTAATCAACATAGAAATGAGAATTGTCATTATATTTGACCTTTTTTTTAGAAACAAAGTTTTGCAGTTTCGAAGATAATTTTTATGACAGGACGACCGTAATTTCCGTTCGATAACGCCACAAGCTAATGAAACCAATGGAAGTCCTTTAGTAGGTCTTTGTGTAACGAATCTATAAGAAACATTTTTCACATCTTCGGCAAGTGGTTCTACAAACTAATTAGCCAACAATAGCATAAGAACAACATATTCCAAATCCCAGTGTTAGTTGCTACAGAGGCACAATGCGTTTATGCGGAAAATGTCTTGATCTTTCCGGGTCCCAGGGTAATTAAACCTTGTACATCTTGCTCAGAAATGAAGCCGAAATGACAATTTTAGTCGATTTTTCGATCATTCTAAAGTGCCTGTGACTAAGATAATATCCTCTGATTTATTATGAATATATCATTATCCCTAGATCATACTACCTTCTTTGATTTTCAATTTTATATTTTCACAAGTTGTTTTATTAATATAGTTTTTTTATGGCCAGATATTCATAACTTATTCGGGCAATTTTACGTTTCAGGTAAGAGCAATGGAAGTGAGAGTTTTTAAACCTTGAACATTGTCATGGTGCGAAAATAAATCATAATTCTGACCACAGTACGGACACATTATACCTTACTGAAATAGAAAGAAACCTGACAAATGATTTCAGTCTACTGATTCGTGTAAAGATAGGTGATTTGGTCTCACTTTTACGATTTAATAAAAAAAGAAAATACTGAAAAATAAAGTGTATATGGTCGGCTGATTTATGGAGAATGAATATAATTTTGTAAATGAAATCTAAAACCTAGTATATTGGTTAATATCACACAAACAATCAATTGGTGAATGTAAAAAAAAGTACAATTTTATCTAATATATTATTCGCAAACTTATCATTACTCAATTTCTAGATAAGGCATTGCTTTTTACGTATTAAAAATAAAAAATGAACAGAAAATAATGAAATCGAGATCCTACATTTCTCTCCGTCGGTTTAAACATGATGCAATGTGGATAATTATCTCACAAGCTGAGTCTTAAGTAAAATATTGCCCAGTTTATAACTGAACATAGGAAACTATGAAATCGCAAACTTGATCTTCTTTAGCGATGAATACCAATTAATGATATATTCAAGATCAACGCAAAATTTACTTATGTGTATGTAGATCTTCATTCTCTTTTTTCTTATTAGACAAAGATTAATGCAAACAGTAGTCTACATTCTTCAAAGGAAGTGATTCCACTAAGAGAGAGAGAGAGAGAGAGAGAGAGAGAGAGAGAGAGAGAGAGAGAGAGAGAGAGAGAGTAGTAATTTCCTTTCTTCTTGAATGGTGTTGGTATGGAAGGATATATCTACCATAGTAAAGCTGTAGTAAATATATTATGATTGATATCCACAACACAGATTGAATTCGTAATATTAGTGGATAAATGATAAAACTATTTATTGAAATAGCCCACAAAATTGACAATGAAACACAAATTTTACATATAAACTTCATTATGGAATATTTCTCGAAACATTTATAAGAAATAATAAAAATGGAAGAGGAATCTATCCAATTAAAATCTCGCTATATAGCTGTCATTGTAATCATGGGTAATGTCAATTATGTCCAAAGTCTTTTAGATTAATAGGTGGCCGAAGTTTTTACAAATTCACCTATGAGGACTAGAAGAATCACCTTATGAGCCATCTACTGCAGAAGCAGAGGCTGTCTCACAAAACTAAGTATGGTTTGTATTCCTTTCAAGTAAAAACATTTACATACTTCAACTATTTCGACTGTTACTGCAACTAACTTTTCTCTTTATAAAAAACGAGGAAATTACAGCCACTAATGAGACTGTAAAAGTCGTCCTCATTGTTTAGATAATTCATGAATAGAAAACCATCTCCTCCATTTTAAAAATGTCATG
This sequence comes from Palaemon carinicauda, assembly GCF_036898095.1. Classification (NCBI taxonomy): domain Eukaryota; kingdom Metazoa; phylum Arthropoda; class Malacostraca; order Decapoda; family Palaemonidae; genus Palaemon; species Palaemon carinicauda. The sequence continues at coordinate 72,419,509 of NC_090737.1, forward strand.
GTAATAAAAGACAAAAACTTGGAAAAGAAGAAGAAAATAGATAGACTATCTCTGGGACTCGCAGAAGAATAGTAATGTCGTTGCGGGAAATGGAGCTTGAACTAATTGGTGAAAATTTTTTGAAACTATTTTAAGTTAATTCGAAAAGAGACGACTGGAATGAAAGGAACCGGAAATGAAAAATAAAAGATCACCTCTCCCATAGTCTCTATCCCAAATTTGGACAACGCACTACGAGGTCACGTGTGGCAACTACGACTGTTTTTCAGTGATGAAATACTGTTGCAAATAACAACGATTATATATGTTAAGCATGCAGATACAATGTTTTTTTTTAAAGTTTATTTTAGATGGTATAATACCTCATGCTTAATGCATTGAGTTAAGCGAGTGTTTCATTAGTAACCGCGTTTGCAATCCTTAAGATCATAGAAAACCTCTTTTCGAAGTAAAATACCATTGCTTGTTCTGAGGACGAATTAGCTCATAGCGATTCTTGTTTTTTTATTCCGATAATCAACCAAAGAGCCAAGACTTATTTGTGATTGAATTTAGAGTAGTCAACGACTTCCTGGAAATTACTGCATCAACCGTGATCCGATTTCTGTTCTTGCTTGTTGCATGAGATTAACAGATGTCTCTTTCGGTGTAGTAGTATCCTAATGTATGTATGCAAAACAGATAATTATGAACTGTATCACTGGCTAGCACTTTTCAAAATAGTATTTCAAATACTAGAGGTCTTAGTAATATTGTTCCTCGGATAGTACAATTACTCACAAAATTTCGTGGGGGTCTGTGTGCCTGTAAGTTAAGTTCATCCTATTACTTTCTGGACGGCAAATCTGTATAGCGACGTGACAGAAACTGTTGTTTGTGTAATAAGGTTATAAGCCGGCTGGTCAGGGAATGATTTCTAGAACACTCAGTTATTGTTACTATAGATTGTGACAGCAAAGGATGTGACGCCAACCTCATTGAAAATGTGCGGGCAATGATGGTGAGAACAGATTTTAGGTAAATTTCTCGAATGCAATTTCTCGAAAGTCAAATTCTCGAACTCAATTGCTTGAAAAATAATTCCTCGAACTATCATTTTCTCGAATCCCATATTTCTCGAAAACTGATATCTATTTTGTCGAGAAAATTAAATGGAAAAATTTTCATGTATTTCAAGGAAAAATATATCCTTTTGGGTTGACAAACACGAATGTTAAAAATTTATTGTAAATGAAGGAATGAAAAAGATACAAAGGTTATAATTTTATTTTATGTATAAAAATATTATCATTTAGAATGAAATACAGAATTAAAATTCAATCAATCAAAATGAAATGTTGTATGCTACACTTCGTAGATATTCTTCGACAGGCCTCTCTTCGTCTCTTTTTATTCTCTGATTTTAACTTGTTTTAGTCTCACTCATTTTCTTTCTACTTTGTTTTTCCATACCGTATTATTTTATCTAAAAAAATAAAGTTAATATCTTTTATGACACAAAAGTGTGATTACAAATACGTACGCATTGTATCGTGCATTATACGTACGCCCGTACATACAGGACATCACGGAATGCTAATAGCCTCTTTATAAATTGGTCTTTGGCGCTTATGGGATACTTTCGATTGTGTTCGAGAAATTTACTTGTTTGTTTTCGAGTAATTGACATTCGAGAAAATGATCGTTCGAAAAATTATTTTTCGGTCTATTGAATTCGAAAAATTTGCCTGACACCGTAAGAACATGGGATATACAGGATGAAGGCAGACAAGCAGCACTAGAAAATCATGACATTGTCGAATGGGAACATTTAAAACGTATGCCTAACTACTGTTCACCTGAATCGGTTCCGGAAAGGCTAAATACAAATATTTAAACTAATGAAGATTATGGAAAGTGCTAATTGATTGGTCAGTTTGTAATAGTATAACTTGTATTTCCAGAAAAAAATTCTTTTAAAAGAGAAAAACTATCGTAATTGCTTTGGTAGGTTTGGTTGGATGGCTTCGAATCAACAAGTGGTGTGGATGATGACAAGCTGTGTTTAGCATTAATCAATTGTTATAGTCATACTTCTGTTATGCTGTTGTTTGCGTTATTTATAATAAACATGGAATTAATGTGTTATTTTTCTTTAGTTTCCTGAAAATACTTTACATGTTCTTTTTTTTATGATGTTAATTGTATTTAAAGTCAATAATGATATAGTTTTACACTAGTTTCTTTCTTATTTGATACTTGTTATATTATCAAACTGTTAAACATCATGGTAACGGATAATTTTGTCCCCACATCTTTTGATTCACTCATGATTATTCTTATTTTGTATATTTTCATTTACCATACACACACACACATATATATGTAAATATATATATATATATATATATATATATATATATATATATATATATATGTATGTGTATATATATATATATATATATATAGTATATATATATATATGTATATATATATATATATATATATGCATGTATGTGTACTGTATATATATATCTTTCCCTTATTGATACTTATAATGTAGTTTCTTTTGTAAGTTAGAATGTAATGAATGTCATCCATGGAGAGGAGGGTTCTGTATTCTATTTTACAAAATATGAGTAAACTGCTGGCAGCTACAATATAGTTACAGTGAATTGAATCATGATCTACTTTGGAAACTATTTGATAAAGTATTTTGTACATTAAGTTAACGATGAATTTAGTCTTGATGATATCATCTTGCCCCATATTTTTATGGTCTTCATTCAGCATATCTAAATTCATGACAGATTGAGTATAGAGCGAAAAATAAACCAATGAAAATAAAGACAATACGGAAAATCACAAAATTGAGTGATAGAAGTAGAGAGAGAGAGAGAGAGAGAGGGGCAGGTAAAAAGGAGGGGAAATAGGATAAGAGAAAGTGCATCTCTTGTAATGTCTTTATCTGCAAAACAAAAAATCAGGTAACAAACATCATCGCATTTAAGTTAGGTTAGGGTGTTTTTATGTTTTATTTCATGATCAATCTTTTCTCTGAAATGAAGCAGTTTTATCCTTTCTGACTATCTATTTGCTATACTAATGCCTGGGATTGGGTAACATCATAAATAATGAAGACTGAAATATCTAGTCTATATATTTGTTAATTAGCTAACTGAGCTCTAATTGCCATCACTACAGTAAGAGGTAATATCAAATTGATGACAGATTCATCGCTACACATTGCGCAGATCTAGCGTTATATTTTACTTCAATTACTACAACGGAGTTAAGGTAGTTAAAAATTTGGACCTTTTCCCATTGTACCGAATGCAGATACCAGGCATTCAGAAAGGGTTGAATGCGATTCTCTCTCACACCCGGAGTCCCCCACGAACTTTTACGGGTAACTGTACACTATTTCAAAATTTGAATTGTCTCACTCGCACAAAACAGGTGTGGTTAAGGCTTTGAAAAGAGTATTGGTTTTAAGGAAAATCACAAGTGAAGTTTTGAACACTTTAAATCCTGGGGTCATCAACAATTGCAGGCAAGAACTGCATCACTGAATGCAATCTTATGTATGGATAACAAATGGTAGATGTAGTGAATAAGGGAAAGTGACTTGAAGCCTTTGTGCAGCAAGTTTGGACTAGGCAAACTCAGATAGGTCTTTAGAATGTCTCGTGATTTGAAAGGCAAAATAAAAGAATATCACCCCCTTTGGAGTTTCTATATAGATCGAAGTAACTTAGTTCATTCAAATTGATAGTACTCTATCGAACTATTTTCATTAGCATCACTTTCAATTTTTATTTGCAACTAAGTTAAAAACTCAATATGAATTA
>NC_090737.1:72428338-72450838 GCF_036898095.1 Palaemon carinicauda
TAAGATAGAATAGTGTGCCCGAGTATACCCTCAAACAAGAGAACTCTACCCCAAGCCAGTGGAAGAAACATTTCACTCATGTGTAAAGGTTGCTTTTATATCTGAATTATTCTGTAGTGACCTTTCATCCCTTTTTTCCCTAAAAAAGACACCCTGATCAAGGCCAGGATTAATAAAATCCCTTCTTTCTGCTTTAAATATATAGGAACAGTAATTCTGATTGATCATGTGAAGCATTTTATATGAACCTAAATTAAATAACACTAAGTATACCCCAAAATCCGATGTTATTTGCCAATTCTTTAATTTTTATGACATTTTTATAACATCCGCTACTCTTAAATGATATCTGACATGTCCTAAAATTGGGTAAATATGGCAGGTAACTCCTGCATGGTTTAAAAATCGGGTATGAAAGATTTTAAATTCAAACATTTTTAATCAGAAAAGTCATATGTGGAACAAATATAAGATTTAGAATAACACCTGCGTTCATATAACTACACAGATTCTAGTGACTACTTCGATAAAATCCCCTAAATTCAAAATGTTGGTTTACATCTTGAAATTAGCTCTTGAAGGATGAAAAAAGTAAATTACGTAGAATTTCAAATAATCAGGCCAACTGTTATGCACTTTCTGGGATCAAACATTCATTTAGACACCACCCATTATAATTATTATCAATGTACATTGAAAAACTATATAATATAGGAGTTTAACGTGACACTTGAATAATTTTAATTAGTATAAGTAATCTATCATCATCATGAATTTATATGATATCACTTCCATGCGGTTACTGGTAACATTACGCGATGGTAACTGTTACTATAACAGTAAAAGTACTTATGCTCACCTCCTGAAACAGTAACCAACTGAGATGCTTTAGTTTATTAATCAATGATGTCTTAGGTGCCAGTGAAACTGATAACGTTCTGATACAAATGATAAAAGAATATGCTTCCAGAATAACATAAATATCATCTACACTAATACACCGAATCACAGCTGATGATAACTCTTCTACACCCAGATTAGTTTTCTATATGATCTAGAATAATAGTAATAACTATAATATTATATTAACAATAGACGATTAATGACACCTTGATAATTCTCATCAAAAGTATATTACTCTATCTGACTCCTCTTAAAAGTAGGCTATGGTATTTGTTGCTAAAGAATGTAATAGTATAGTATGGTATTCGCTACTCACATTAATCAAATAAATGTAAATACAATGTTTCAACGAAATGAACTTTTAACTTTTCGATTCCCATTGCCTTTGAATAATGATATTTTCCACTGACGAGTATCATTAGTTTCTGGGTCACTGAAATGGAAAAATTCTTCTTCACGCCAAGATTTGAAATAGGATAGACCATTATGCCATCACCAAAGATGAGAATTTATCTTAGCTGACACCCATATTATTATCGCACACATTCAACCAAATAGAACTTGAAATGAAATGTAAATATCCTTGTCCTGATATCTTGTTGCTTAGTTATTTTTCACTCTTAGTTAGAAACATTTAACCTAATAGTCACATTGACAGCAAAATACTAGGCGTACAAATCTTGAAAATGAGATGGACTTGAATCCATTTTTAGACCTATCGTGAAATTCATATGATGAGAAATCTTAGTTTTTATATATATATATATATATATATATATATATATGTATATATATATATGTAAATATATATACATATATATATATATATATATATACATATATATATGTGAGTATGTATATATATATGTATATATATACATACATACATACACACACACATATATATATATATATATATATATATGTATATATATATACATATATATATATATATATATATATATATATATATATATATATATATATGTATATATATATATATATATACATATATATATATATATATATATATATATATATATATATATATATATATATATATATAGGTGCACCTATATATATATATATATATATATATATATATATATATATATATATATGAAAATAAAAATCAAAGCTATAACAGGCTAAGAAGACTATTAAACCGTCGGTGCCGTTATAGTATGTGGCCTACCTTTTTGGATCTGTTATAGTATGTGGCCTACCCGGTTTGAATGTGTCCTACCTAAGCCGGTTTGAATGTGTCCTACCTTAGGAAGAGTTTGTATATATATGTAATGAAATCAATTATTTTTCACAATTGTTTAATATCTAACAATACAATTTTAAAAGAACAGTTTCCTTGCCTACGAGTATGACGGGAGAAGCTAACTTAAAAAACCCACCTAACCTATGCTAAAAGCCGTGTCCTTACCCGGGGGGGCTGCGCCCCCCCGGACCCCCCCCCCCTTATGCTAAAAGCCGTGTCCTTACCTACGAGTACGACGGGAGAAGCTAACTTAAAAAACCCACCTAACCTATGCTAAAAGCCGTGTCCTTACCCGGGGGGCCCCCCCTTACACAACATTAACATTAACTACATAGTTAAATACTGAAATCCATGTGTACTTACATGATCAATATTCGTAATAACAGTATGTAGGCCACATACTATATCAGAGACAAAATTCCGTAGGCCACACTCGAAAGGTAGGCCACATACTATAACGGCACCAAACCGTCAAAGAAGTTGAAATTCACTGATAAAAATTGGAAATTCTAGTTCAAGCGAGATTATTATGGAGCTCAGATGAAGGCCGAAGATAATACGTAATCGAGACCAAAATTTTGATTTAAAAATTATGACAGAGAGAGAGAGAGAGAGAGAGAGAGAGAGAGAGAGAGAGAGAGAGAGAGAGAGAGAGAGAGAGAGAGAGAGATCACTTCAACTTATGATATGTAAAGTAAGTGAAACCATATTTTAGGAAACTAATTACCAGCATAAAAAAGATTATTTAGAAATGAGAAACTCTTCAGCAGGAGGTCCGTCAATATAACCTGGCCATAATCACCATTCCTGGCTATCTGTCAGGAATTTTCTCTTCTCCGTTTCTTTAAGAAGGCTGGGAAGGTTGGGAGTAATATGTCGCGTAATCTGAATTGGTAATTTCTCTCACAACGAATGGCTCTAGGAAATTTATGGCCATTTTTTCTGTCTCTAAGGGCCCTCTCAAATTATAATTAATCTTTCGAATGAAGAATTCTCAAATATAGGCCTGTGGGTTTTTTCCTATAGCCCACTTTAATTAAATCTTTGTTTTTTTGAGAAATAAGTAAATGAAGGGTTTAATTTACATAAGTGCTTTTCGTGATGTAAATATGCAAAAAAATGAGGGCAACAATCCAAATATTATTTCGACCAAAACTTCAATAACATAAAAACAAGAAAGATATTACTTTATAAACTCTAGAGTAAAACATGATTCTCCCCCACAAACAAAAATCCATAAAAAGACCGCCAATGGCAATTTCTTGGTGTTTCGTTTTTCCTATTAATTGATGTTTATTTTATTCAACGTTTATTACTACATTTAAAATCAGATTTATTCCTTCATTGTCTCAAAAGCCAAGGTATTGCACTTGGAGAATTACAGTAGGCTACATACCAGAAAAACGTTAACCTTGACCTTTCTTGGAATTTTCTTATCTGGAACTCGTTAAAAGAAATGGTGACATGTCGAACGAATTTATGAGCCTTTCGTAAAAAAAGTCTTTACAATCCAATATTATTAGGAGTTCCTAATAAAACTGAAGTTATATATTTTGAATAATGCGGTAGATATCAATTGATTCAAGCGAACCAGTTGAAAACGAAACAGTAATTGCAATATTTCTCAGGTTTTAAGCATCTCACTGAAGCAACTCAACGGCTGAAAAGTTACCATACAGACAGGAAGACTTTGGTAAAACGAACTTCTTATTGTGATGTATTGATAAATATAGGAATTTTATGGGACGAGAGAAAGCTAACCTTTTGTTCAAACACGATCTTAAGATGGAGCTTGTCCTACGAAATCTATTTCTCTTGGCCCGTCTTCCTGTCTACTGGAGTTTAGAGGTGAATCTAAAGCTAGTTAGAAATATTTTAATGTGCTCGGCACTTTGTTAATGCTTAAATCGGGTCCAAATGTGCTTTTAAAGGACATTTTATTATTTAAGTTTTACAAGTTCACCTACAATTTTAGTCAATCTTTTGTTTTAATGCCTAACTGTCCCATGACCTAAGTATTAGAGAGTCTGAAGTGCGTAAGCATTGATTAGCTACAGAAATCTGTCAATAAAATTATAAGCCAAAAATGATAAAATATGGCAAAGAAATGAAAGAAAAAGACAGATACAATAAGAGAAAACAGTGCACCATAAAATATTAGAGGAGAAATGTAAAATTGGAAGCAAATCACTTAAAGTGAAACAAGTTATTATTACGCACCAGAAAATAAGGCTAATGATTGAATAGAGGAAAAGCGTTCTGAAAACTGAGAAGTGAAGTATACGATAGAACAAAAATAAAGTTTAGAGAATAATAGAATTCAAAACATATAAGCTTCTGTGTAACTGTATATGGAACAAGATAAGAAGGAAGTTTAGAGAGCTGTTCTTGCTCGACCCCGCCTTGAACCTCTGTCTCCTAATCCTTAAGAACTTATCACTAATGCCTGGATTTAAAAGAGGATGGAAGGTAGATGTTCCCTAGTTAGGATTTCATGTTGTCTATCCTTAACATCATAAAATAGAAATGGAAATAACAACGGAAAATTCCCATATAAATCCCAGTAACAATATTAATAATAAATAATTAAAACTATTATTATCAATTCTCGATTTCAGATTTTCTGTTCATATCATCATACAAAAGATGATCTCAAACGGTAGTTATGAAGAAAAACAGTGAATTTGAAAACATATAAATAGATTCCATCAATCAATAGGCAGCAAAGTATATTTACACCGTAGTGATTTCCTACTGCCTGCCCGTAATATTCTTCATAAGTATGAACATTTAATATAAATCCCCTACAAAGACTGTATGAGGAAATAAAAATATTAAATGAAAACAAAACTATAAATTGCAATATCATAGATAATTATATCAACACAGGGAAGACGTTATGTTTTTCTTCAGTCCTGACTTTATTTTGTCTGCCCATTTTATCCAAATGTACATAAGTAAAAATGAAAAAAAAAAAAGACAGGATAAATAAATGCACAAAAAACCCGAACATATGAAAAAAAGGTAATCTATAAAATCGCAGTCATAAATGACGAAATTGAAAAAAGTGGGGCAATGGAAAAGACATTAAGAATAAATCAATGTCCGCCCCAGATACTTACACCGCGTATATCTCGGCAACCAAGACACGTTCTTACCCAAAGATGAATCACTTGATGCTGATAAAAGAGGGAAGAGAATACGTCACCAGAGGGCCATCTGGGGATATTCACGCTGGTAAAGAACGATGAATATTACACAAATTTAAAACGCAATAAGAATCCAAATTTATAACGAAAACCAGAGAAATTAATTAAAAGAAAAATAATATGTGAAGTGAAATACACTAAAATTTTTAAATGCTTAAGACTTGATGCAGATCAAACGTCCCTTACAAATATCAGCGGCGTAAATCCTACACGAGCTCTCTGCAGCCCGGAAGTGTTCAGTGATTCGTCTTCCAGAATTCCCTTCTGAGAGAGAGAGAGAGAGAGAGAGAGAGAGAGAGAGAGAGAGAGAGAGAGAGAGAGAGAGATAATAGGGGGCGAGGAAATTGATTAATACCGCAAGGCATCATCCAGTCTGGTAGAAGGTATTCAAAAATACTGTATGTCAAAATAATGATGCTCTCTACGAGCAGCGCTTTTCAACCTTTCCAATCTTGACGCTCACTTGGCCATTCCTCAAGCCTTATGGCACAATCATATTGTCAAGTGTATCTGTTCATTTCTAGTAGATATCAAATGTGAATGTGTCTAGGTTCTTACATCTTATGAGTCTCTAAATATGTTGTACCACAGGAAATATTGACTAATTGGCAATTATTTCTAGGTTATTACCCCAATTATAAGGTTATACACTTATCTCAATGCTAGAACCGCATAGAGTTACAATAGGATTTAAAATGGAACATAAAAAGGAATAGAAAAAGATTTGTCAAACAATTCTCAATCTCTTCAAGATGTAAAATATTGTCTAGTCTGTTATTATGATTACTAGCAAGGTAGGAGGACTTCGCAAGAATTAAATCTCCTTAAACAAAGAAAGAAACACCAGGCCAGAGAAGCGGAGTTTAGAGAAACAAATGAAATAAAAAAGAAACAAAGTATAGTAGGGTGAGGCAATTTTGGACACCTTTTTAGTAACCTTTGTACAAAATCTATATTAATAATCTATGACCAAATACCAAACATGTTTTCAAGAGAGGGAGGACTCATCTATAAAAATGGCTTGTTTCATAATCATCAAAGAATTAGAAATTCTCGTATTACAATAATAAAAAAAATATCTCAGAGGAGAGGCAATTTTGGACACGTCTGTATCTCCGTTAAGCGCCAACGCTCAGTTGGGCAAACTATGACAATTTGTGGTCCCTATCAATATAAATATGCTAGCAAAAAATTATAGACTTGCATAAATTTTTGTGTCCGTAATCCAAGATTGTCCAATTTTGCCTCGCCAAGAAAAAAGTGAGAAGTTTGCCTGTCCAATTTTGCCTGACCATGGTTTTGAAAACTGTCAAATTTTGCCTTACTATATGAATATGTAAATCAAACTTTGTATTCGAGCACACAAATATACTTTTATGTATAAATATGCATATATGTAATCAAAAAAATTCAAAATAAAACATAAGGGCTGCAGTGAAAGGGGTGTCTGGCCAAGGTGACACCCTAAAAGTGAGTTACGCCCAGAGAGTTACATTAAAAAAGAAAAAAGTTTTTTTCTAGCTCGATGGTTATGATATGATTTTCAAAAAGTTATTTAATACTGGGGACACTCTTAAAGCTGTTCACACTCAGGGGGTGAAACCTTCAAAAAGATTGACCAAAACATGGTAACATCCTCGAGAGGGGTGTTAACTCAAATGCTAGAAATATCTAAAAAAAAAAAACTCTACTGTATACATTGTTCCTATAATAATTCACATATCCAAATGAAAATTTCAGGAATTGAAATAGAATATATTTTCACTGTTCCTGCTAATTTCCATGTTGATAACTGTCATGTTGCCTTTTTGATATGGTGTTAAATGGAGCAACATTAGAGTGAACAGCATGATAGATACATCAAGGAGGGGCAAAGCTGATCCCATAAACAATATTCGTCGTAAGTTGTACCTATCCATTTTATTCTTATCATTGTTACCTCATACTATGAACGAGCCATCAAAGAGATACTTTTACCTACAAAAGAAAGGGATACAATCGAAGATTTAAGAAAAAAAGATGAAATTAAAAAAAATAAAAGGAAAAACACAAAGAGAGATAGAAACATGACAAATCATGGAAATACAAAGCAACCAAATATCTCTCAATTCTTTAAGAAAAAATGTCTGAAAACACTACCGTAAATACAAAAAAATCTGAATTGACCAGGGTAATAAATAGTGATAATTAAACTGCTAGGATAGTCCCGATAGTGAATGATAAGGATTTATTTATACCTAAAATAAAATAAATAAAAAAGAAATTCAAATCATTTTTGAAGATATTAAGGATCGTCCATTATTTTGCATTGGTAGAGCAACAAAAGGGTTTTTAGAGGAAGAAGGAGGCTAAGTGACTCGCCTTGAGCTAGATGCTTGAAGCCACTGCCCACATATCATCATCATCATCTCCTCCCACGCCAATTGACGCAAAGATCCTCAATTAGATTTCGCTAGTCGTCTCTATCCTCAGCTTTTAATTCAATACTTCTTCAATCACAATATCCTACTTCATGCTTTATAGTCCTGAGTCTTCCAACTCTTCTAGTGCCTTGTGGAGGCCAGTTTAAAGTTTGGTGAAGTGAACTAATGTCTCTTAGGGAGAACAAAGAGCATCCCCAAACTATCTCCATCTACCCCTCACCATGATCTCATCCACATGTGGAGCTCGAGTAATCTCTCTTAGTTTCATTTCTAATCCTGTCCTGTCATTTAACACCCAATATTCTTCTGAGGGCTTTGTTCTCAAATCTACTAAATGAGTTTCATTAATATACCAAGATTCACGACCATACAGTAATACCGATATCACTCAACTGATATATAGCCTGATTATTATATGTAATTTTAGGCGACCTGATTTCCAAATTTGACTTAACCTAGCCATCCTCTGATTTGCTTTTTTCAATCTTTCATTAAACTCGAATTATAAAGCTCCTATATTAGATATCCTAATTATTTGAATAATTCTACCTCATTAATCCTTTATCCTTCCAAAGATATTTCATCTTCCATTGCATATTCCGTTCTCATCATCTGTCTTTCTTCTATTTATCTCGAGCCCAACCTCATGTGATTTTTCATGCATTCTGGTAAGCATCAGCATACTCTAGGTCTCCTAATTTTCTGTTACCAATCCAGTCCAATCCTTCTCCACCATCCCCAACCGATCTATGCATTACAAAATCTATGAGGAGGATAAACAACATAGGTAACAACACATTCCCTTAGAGTACTCCACTTTTTACTGGAAATTCGTTTGATAAGACGCCACTAACATTAACTTTGCATTTGCTATGCTTATGAACAGATAATTAAATTTACATATTAGAAAGGAACTCCATAATGTCGCAGGACTCTCCACAAAATTTGCCAGAGCACATAATCAAAAGCTTTTTCATAGCCCACATATACTATCAAAAGTGGAATTCTATATTCTACATATTGCTGTACCACATGTCTTAAATGAAAATTTGGTCAGTACAACTTCTACCTTTTCTAAATCCTGCTTGTTCATCTCTCAACTTTTCATCAATCTAGTCTCTTTAGAATGATCATTCTTTATATATTCATGACAGCTGACGTAAGTGTGATGCCTCTGTAATGATTGCAATCAGTCAGATATTTTTTTGTCATTTTCACCAGCACTCCTAGCTCCCATACATAAGGCTTTGCCTCTTCACGCCACATTCTACAAAATAATCTTGTAGGTAATCTGGGAGTCACTTCATTTTCAGTCAATATCATCTCAGCAGTTATTCCTTCGTATCCAGGGCTTTCCATCTTTTGAGTTTTTTTAAAGAATAGTTTCGACTTCAAACACACCTAATTCATTCTTGGGCACATCAAGGTCTTCATCAGTTTCAGGTATATCAACCAAATTATTCCCTTCGTATTTCCTATTCATGACCTCACTAAAGTGTTCAATCCAACGTTACTTTTCTTCATGATCTTTTGTTATAACAGATCCATCTTTCTTTTTGATGGGTATATGCTTCTTTTTTCCCCGTAGAGATTTCATTAATAATTCAAAGAGCAATTCCTACAACAAAGCCACTCCCTGAATTCATAGCTTTGTCAGCCTCATCTGCTTTCCTGTCTAAATATTCTCTCCAATCATTCCTGATATTTCTTTTGACTTCACTATCAATACTGAAATACTTGGCATGCTTTGCCTTGTAATTTTCATTACTTCCTCGAAAACTTTAAGAAATCAATTTCTGTCTTTGTCTTCTTTTTATAGTATCCCAAGTATCATATGATATCCATGGTTTTCTCCTTGTAACTGCATGTCCCAAAACTTCGTCTCTTAAAGTCTCTTAAGACTGTAAATCGATTCCTACATTCAGTTACAAAGATTTCTGTGCTCATCCTCTAGAAGCTTAGTTGTATCAAACTTAGGTATTCTATCTACATTTCTGTTGGGTTCTTTCAGTTTTAATATTTGTGTGGCAATGAGGAGCTGGTGATCACTACCAATAACTGCACCTCTATAGCTTGTTACATTTCCCAGAGTCCTCCTTCTCTCTTTATCAATGGCTATGTGATCTATTTGATATTTGTAATTGCCACAAGGTGAAGTCCTTGTATATTTGTAGATCTCCTTATGCTGGAAAAGAGTACCTCCAGTAACAAGATTGTTTGTTGAACAACAACTTATAAAATGTGCCCCATTTTCATTTGCAACTTCGCCAAGAACCTCAACGCCCATCACATTTTCTATCCCTTGATTGTTCCTTCCAACTTTAGCATTGAAGTCATTAATCACAATTTTCCTATCTCTCTAGGTTCTCACCTATTATAATTTGCAGTTCTTCACAGTATTCATCTTTCCTTTCTTCAGGGGAATCCTTTGATTCGCCTTGTAAGATGGAATCTTTGGGATCTTGAACTCTTCTGTGAAACCTCTTCCCTTTTTGCCCTGCGGGCATGCTGTCATGCGTTTGCGGGGAGGGGAACGTGGCAATTTTAACCTGTCAAAAAGTTTTCATTTTTTTTGCCTCTCGTACGAGTGCGAAGGAGAGTACTGGAGCGTTGGCGCACAGGATGCTGCTTGTGCTCAGTTTCTGCTGAAGCACAGTTTTAGGTGAAGGCGCAGAAAAGCGCTGGCGTGTAGGAAACCAATGCGTAAGGTGAATATACAAAGAATAGGCCAGACTATTTGGCCTCTATTTTGAGGTACCTTACCTCTAGCATTAGAGGCTCTTTGACCTTTTATTTTGAGGTGCCATACTTCCAACATTAGAGGATATTTAAGCTCTATTTTGAGGTGCCATACCTTTAGTATTAAGGGCTCTATGACCTCTATTTTGAGGTACTATAATCTTAGCATTATATGTTCTTTGATCTCTAATTTGAAGTGCTTTACCTCTAGCATTATAGGCTCTTTGACCTCTATTTTGAGGCTCCTTACTTTTAGCATTAGAGGCTCTTTGACCTCTATTTTGAGTCTGCTCACTTTTAGCATTAGAGTCTCTTTGACCTCTATTTTGAGGCTACTGACTTTTAGCATTAGAGGGTCTTTGACCTCAATTTTGAGGCTCATTACTTTTAGCATTAGAGGCTCTTTGACCTCTATTTTGAGACTGCTCACTTTTAGCATTAGAGTCTCTTTGACCTCTATTTTGAGGCTCCTTACTTTTAGCATTAGAGGGTCTTTGATCTCAATTTTGAGGCTCCTTACGTTTAGCATTAGAGGGCCTTTGACCTCTATTTTGAGGCTCCTTACTTTTAGCATTAGAGGATCTTTGACCTCTATTTTGAGACTGCTCACTTTCAGCATTAGAGTCTCTTTGACCTCTATTTTGAGGCTCCTTACTTTTAGCATTAGATGGTCTTTGACCTCTATTTTGAGACTGCTCACTTTTAGCATTTGAGGGTCTTTGACCTCTATTTTGAGGCTCCTTACTTTTAGCATTAGAGGCTCTTTGACCTCTATTTTGAGGCTCCTTACTTGTAGCTTTAGAGTTTCTTTGACCTCTGTTTTGAGGCTCCTTACTTTTAGCATTAGAGGGTCTTTGATCTCTATTTTAAGGGTCCTTATTTTTAGCATTAGAGGGTCTTTGACCTCTATTTTGAGGCTCCTTACTTTTAGCATTAGAGGGTCTTTGACCTCTATTTTGAGGCTCCTTAGTTTAGCATTAAAGGCTCTTTGACCTCTATTTTGAGGCTCCTTACTTTGAGCATTAAAGGCTCTTTGACCTCTGTTTTGAGACTGCTCACTTTTAGCATTAGAGTCTCTTTGACCTCTATTTGAGGCTCCTTACTTTTAGTATTAGAGGCTCTTTGACATCTTATTTTAAGGGTCCTTACTTTTAGCATTAGAGGCTCTTTGAACTCTATTTTGAGACTCCTTTTAGCATTAGAGGGTCTTTGACCTCTATTTTGAGGGTGCTTACTTTTAGCATTAGAGGGTCTTTGACCTCTATTTTGAGGGTCCTTATTTTTAGCATTAAAGGCTCTTTGACCTCTATTTTGAGGCTCCTTACTTTTAGCATTAGAGTGTCTTTGACCTCTATTTTGAGGCTTCTTATGTTTAGCATTAGATGTTCTTTGACCTCTATTTTGAGGCTCCTTACTTTTAGCATTAGAGGCTCTTTGACTCTATTTGTAGGCTCCATACTTTAAGCATTAGAGGCTCTTTGACCTCTATTTTGAGGCTTCTTACGTTTAGCATTAGAGGCTCTTTGACCTCTATTTTGAGGCTTCTTATGTTTAGCATTAGAGGGTCTTTGACCTCTGTTTTGAGGCTCCTTACTTTTAGTATTAGAGGTTCTTTGACCTCTATTTTGAGGCTCCTTACTTTTAGCATTAGTGGGTCTTTGACCTCTATTTTGAGGCTCCTTAATCTTAACATTAGAGGGTCTTTGACCTCTATTTTGAGGCTTCTTATGTTTAGCATTAAAGGTTGTTTGACCTCTATTTTGAGGCTCCTTACTTTGAGTATTAGAGGCTCTTTGACCTCTATTTTGAGGCTTCTTACGTTTAGCATTAGAGGGTCTTTGACCTCTGTTTTGAGGCTCCTTACTTTTAGTATTAGAGGTTCTTTGACCTCTATTTTGAGGCTCCTTAATCTTAACATTAGAGGCTCTTTGACCTCTTTTTTGAGGTGCTATACTCTAGCATTAGAGTTTCTTTGACCTTTATTTTAATCCCCTTACCTCTAACATTAAAAGCTCTTTGAACTTTATTTTTGTGTGCTTTATTTCTAGAACTAGAGGCTCTTTGAGACCTCTGTTTTAAGGCGACTAACCGCTAATAGTAGAGGCTATTTGACCTCAGTTTTTAGTTGACTTACCTCTATAATTAAAGGCTATTTTTTATACTTCTTCATATAAAGGCTTTCCTTCTCTATTCTCTTCTGTCTTTTATAGTTTTTCAAGATCTTCTTTGCTTAGTTCGCCAGTCTCCTTCGAGATTTCAAGAGACATTTCAGTGTTGTTTGTCCTCGGTTCGTCAGATTCCTCGGAGAAATCGATGGCTTTCATGTCTTTACCTATAAGGGCGATGGGTTAAGACATGGATGCCATTGATTTCTCGGCATACACTATACGCCATCATACTAAAGTCGACGATGAGCAACACAATATATTTACCAATGCCGTCCTGATATGTTCTATCTTCAATGCCGAATTTTGAAGAAACCCACGTCGCTCACCGCTTTGCACCAATGCAATCCAATTATAGGACATCGTCGCTAAACTGCAAGCAAATTATCCTTCAAGGCGCTTACATTTTGATCTTAGCTCGCCAACTTCTGCAGCACCTATCCAAACTATCTGTAGATGAAGGTGTTCCGAATAGCCTCCAGTTCATCCTGTAGCTGTAACAAAATTCTCACAGTCAGTTACCTGTTCCGCCAGAACGCGAGCTCTGTAAGTAAAGTGAAATCCTCCTCCCAATGTTCACTGCGTAAACTTCCATAGCTACAGTACATACAGATCGTGAGGTGTTGCAAGGTATGTTTAAAAAAGAAAAAAAAAAGAGAGATCAGGTCTTCAGAAGTCTTTTGGAATCCGGGGCGGAGCCGTTCAGAACTGCTCCGGGAAGATTCCGTTCTGGAGTCATTCAGAACTCTATGCTAAGTCTACGGCTATTTCGTCTGAAGTAATTTGGAGAGGAGATTCAGGAAGATTATCTTCCAAAATCGTTCAGAGATTTCTGGAATCATCCAGAATTTCATGCTAAGTCTATGGAAATTCCTTCTGAATCCTTTTGGAGATGCACGAAGATTTTCTCCCGAAGCCGTTTAGGACTCGCAAAAAATGATGATGATGATGATGATGATGATGATGATAAATTACGTGATTTGATTTTGATTTACAGCTCCGTGAAGATTCCGTTCTGGACACATTCAGAACTCTATGCTAAGTCTACGGCTATTTCTTCTGAAGACATTTGGAGATTCAGGGTTTTCTTTCGAAGTCGTTCAGATTCGCATCTGGAATCATTCAGAATTCCATGCTAAGTCGCTAAGTCTATGGTAATTTCTTCTGAATCCATTTGGAGAATCACGATTTTCTTCCGAAGCCATATAGAACTCGCGAAAAATTCTCTTTTTCTCTGGTTTCTATAGGCCCTAATAACTCATAATAATAATAATCATCATCATCATCATCATCATCATCATCATAATAATAATAATAATAATAATAATAATAATAATAATAATAATAATAATAATAATAATTTTGTAAGTAACAATCTGCTACCTACAGCTCTCCATTTGGTTAATGCCTTTTCTGCTCTTGGTATCATCATCATTATTCCTACCCCTTCTCTTCTAACTCCATCTGTTCCTTAAGGCAAAGATATCCAAACTATATTTCATAAATTCATTCTCTACTAGCTGTAACTTCCCAGTTTGATTCATGGTTCTAACATTTCAATTACCAATTTTCAATTTTTCTTTAGTATTTACAAACCGGGAGTTTCTTAGCAACCCACTGCGGCCGGCACTGGGGGCAATTCTTTCATTTTCGCTTTCCATAGACTGACTAAATCCATAGAGGATTCATAGGCTAAATTCATCACAGAATAGCCAGTTTCTTAGTGATGCGCAGCGCCTATCTAAATAAGGCAAGTGACCCCTGCCGGTCCATACTAATTCCAGTAAGATCAACTGCCGGGCATTAGAAGTAGAGGAGTATCCAGAGCACCAAACGGATACATACCTTTTTCAAATTACAGATGGAATTAATAGTCCTTTATTTATGGAACCCATGCCTCAAAGAGAATGTTTAGTGCCCCATTTAAAAGAACTGAAGCTGTTTTTTGAGCATTCGGTTGAATTAAATAGACCCGTCATATATTCAAGCATTTAAATTGTCACGTATATGACTATAGTATAGTATATATTGAATTGTTCACCTTTATTTCCAATTTTGTATTTGCCCCTATTTTCTCATTAGTAATAGGTTTTATTATTATTTTCTATGAAAAGAAAACTTTTTCTTTTTTATTTTCTTATAAATCAATATGATTTTCTATTGAAATAAATGATAGAAAATATTTTCAAAGAGCTATCCTTTATCTATATTTCTAGTTGAAATAATTATGAATATATATATATATATATATATATATATATATATATATATATGTACATATATATATATATATATATATATATATATATATATATATTTATATATATATATATATAGATAGATAGATAGATAGATAGATAGATAAATAGTTTACAAAATCTATTACTTAATAACTTAAAATTATGAATTGATGTTTTTTTTTTTTTTTTAAATTAAGTGTCCAAAATTGCATTACCATTTTTCAAGGCGAGGCAAAATTGGACACTAGATATTCCATATGTTTTCATTCATTTTTTATTTTAAACCTTCCTTTAGCATCATCCACTAATTTGTTTTTAGAAAAAATTATTTCATGTATTATTTCTGAGAAACCCTAAAATGAAGGTGAGGCAATTATTGGCCGCCCATATTCAACAATTTATGTAGGGGTACTTAATACTTTTTAAAAACCAGACATACTAATATTTATAAAGTAGAAGGTTGGGCAATTTCTAATAGCATTATAGTTTTCGAAAATTATAAATAGTTTTAGAGATATTGTATCTGTCCAATATTTGCCTTACTTGTCCAAAATTGCCTCTGTCCAAAATTGCCTTACCCTACTATACTTCCATCTTTTATATTCCAATATCTAGAATATTTACCCTCTTCGTTATAATATCCCACTGATTATGCTTCTACTAGTGTACCTGAGCCGTCAAAAATAACCTCTAAATATTTAGACAGATATGCAGACACATACTCCCTCCCCCTTTCCTACTACAACCCGCTGGGTCTGCAATTTGTGGGAGATTGTGGCTTCCGAGACAGAGCCGCTGGGCGTGACAGGAAAGAAATATATATATATATATATATATATATATATATATATATATATATATATATATGTATATATATACATATACAGGTATATATATATATATATATATACAGTATATATATATATATATATATATATATATATATATATATATATATATATATATATATATATATATATATATATATATATATATATATATATATATATATAGCCAAACGCGTTGCGTCTTTATTATGTAAGTAGATGACGAAGTAAAAGGACAAACAACTGTTATGCTCTAGCATAAAGTTTATAAAGTAACAGGACTTACTTTACTTTGCTGATATGCCCTAACTCAACATGGTCTTTAGTTAAAGTCACTTGTATTAGAGTTTTAGGACACATCTGACTAAGAATTGGTTTGGATCTTAGGTAATGATAGTTTCAGTTTACACTGTTTTCGCCGGAGGATGACTGACTATTTCCTGACGTAAAGAAAGTCTTCAACCCCTACTATTTAACTCCATCTCGTTCATCTTTGCATTTACAAAATTCACGCATAATCAATTTGATACTATCCAGGCTCTAAGTGATTGAACAGAGACTTTCATAGTAAATACAGTAGCAAAGGTCTTTCATTGATGACAAAGATTCTCTGTCCATTTTTGGGGGAAGGAAGTCTTAAATCATCCAGGAAAATTCAATTTTGTAGCACAATCCAGCATAAATTTAGACCAAAATATCGCAAAACATATAAGCTTCTTCATAGTATTCAGGCAATCCTTTACGTAGAGACGAGGAAAGCAATTCAACTTGGTAATTTCATTTACATCGCAGTAACCAAAGCCTAAACGAATTTCTCTGGGTGACTTCCTAACTCAGGAGGGGAAACTAGCTTTTCTCTATCACGCCATCCTATAGCATATCGTCGAGCTCTCCAGCGGTCAGATCAACTCATGTTTCGTGGGAGAAACTCCATTTGTGCGTTGATGGTTTGGCCAGCAATCAACAACGTTCACATCAGGCTCGCTCTATTGGGGACATTGAGGAACAGTTTGTTTAACCTTTTTGGTTGATTGATTTCTATTTTCTATTTGTAATTTACACAAAATAATTTCTACTGAATTTCTAAAAGGTTTTGAACTAAATCACAATGAAGTCTGATGGTCACATTCTGAAGATATATGGATATACAACAGCCAAGCAAAGACTGCATAGTATCTAGATATTTCTCATATTTTCGATATGACTCCGTCTAAAATCCGTTGAAAATCCGAAATAAAAACGAATGAAGAAATCTTCCCCACACCAAGGAAATGTAAATTATCTAGCATTTTGTTCGCTACCTCACTGCTAAATAAGTTTCAAAAGGCATCTTCTCATATATTTGTCAATATGATCGTGTTAGAAGTTTACTCAAATTTCAATAACACCATGTGAAGTGCATTTGCATTTTACCTTATTGTAAAATGATAACATTTTCTAGTCAGTGTTCCAGCTTTGGAGTGTGGTGATGATGATGTCAAACGATGGCTGTGAATTCGAGTTGTAAGAAATAACCTATTTAACCTTTATGCATTAGGGGGGGGGGGGCGGTGACATTTTAGATGGCTTGAAGAAGAGCCACATTAGTTTAACAATGTTCAATAAAAAAATGTTTTTACTTATAGCATAACTAAAGCAGTGATAGAAATTTCCCCCCCCTCTCTCTCTCTCTCTCTCTCTCTCTCTCTGTCTCTCTCTCTCTCTCTCTCTCTCTCTCTCTCTCTCTCTCTCTCTCTCTCTCTCTCTCTCTCTATTGAGAGAGTAAACTAATATTTTTGTATATAACTCGATGTAAAAAAGTATTACGCATGGGAATGTTATATATATATATACAATACATATATATATATGTATATATATATATATATATATATATATATATATATATATATATATACATATATATGTATATATATATGTATGCATATATGTATATATATACATATACATGTATATATATATATATATATATATATGAATACATACGTATATATACGTATATATAAATATAAATATGTACATAAATACACACACATATATAATGTATATATATATATATATATATATATATATATATATATATATATATATATATTTATATATATATATATATATATATATATATATATATACATACATACATACATACATATATATATATATATATATACATACATACATACATACATATATATATATATATATATATATATATATATATATATATATATATATATATATATATATATATATATATATATGCCCAGTAGTTAAAAAAGTGCGTTTTAATTCCGGACTATTTGAACTCTGTTGAAACGAATTTGGACATAGTACGTTAAGATTTAATATTTTTGTTGAACTAATCTGTAACGTTGATACTCTGTAGGTACACGAATTTGGTGGGTTGAAAGCGGAGTGAAGAAGGGCACGTTTGTTCGTTCGTGCTAGATTGCCCGGAGCTTGTCTCCGGGCGGGGTCTCTTAGACTAAAAGTCATAGCTCCCTGAGTACGGGCTAGTAACCCCGTCTATTAAGGCTTGCTGAAAATCAGGGGTGAACACCTAATCACACTGAGAAGAAATGCTGGTTTCAGTTACTGTTTCTCGGTAATGATGAAATGACTCTGAGAAATCTAAGAGTTGCACTTTTTTTTGGATATTGGCTATAAACTTCTTTCTGATAATATATTTTCAGAAATTCTGTTTTTTTCGCTTTTAATCAATTAATATTCTGCAATGTACTTCTCGACAGTAAGCATCATGACTAGTGCCAAAACTTACATTCTTGTCCCTCTCACCATTACTTTTATGATGCGGTTACACTTGTTTTTATATGAAGTACAACATAACAATAAGTATTTCGGCTTTATTTATCTCGCAAACCTTCCGTTTACGTCTTCTCATCTTTTCTATATGCATAAAAAAACTGTGAAAGACATGGGTTTAGGGTGTTGAGACTTTAGGCCATTAGAAGTTTATGGTAGAAACGAATCCCCTTCACACCTACCCAACAACTGGAAAGGGTGGGGATGGCGCCCCCCCTCCTTTCCGTTAGTCATCTCTTCCTGAAGAATAATCACCCGCTTCCGTTTCTTTCTGTGCTGGCCCAGAAAGTGACGTCATGACGTTCCAACTAATATCGTGCGAGAGAAAAATGCAAAATACATTTCCGTTTCAACATTCCGGGCCAAAATTAATTTTGGGTCTCGCATTGGACATATTAAGCGGCCCTCTCCCTATCCATCGGAGTATCTGTCCCGTATAACCCCTTCCCCCAACATAAACAACCCCTCCCGTCCCAACTATTCGCCGATTTGAGTCTTGGTAAGGAAAGATTTATCTCACGTCAATTTGTGTTGATTGCGATCTTCGTTTCTTTCTAAAACTGTAGTGCAATGCTCGACGTCCTTCCTGGATACAGCAACACTCCTTATCAGAACCTGGATCTTCATCTAAATAGGCAGCCGTTCAGAGTGAACTTTGAACATTGAGGAGCTAACAAACAAGTAACCTCTCTCTCTCTCTCTCTCTCTCTCTCTCTCTCTCTCTCTCTCTCTCTCTCTCTCTCTCAAGCAAACACCCACATACATACACGAGCTTTTATATGTATATACACATGCATATACACAGACACACACACAAATATATATATATATATATATATATATATATGCATATATATATATGTATATATATATATGTGTATATATATATATATATGTATATATATGTATGTATGTATATATATATATATATATATATATATACATACAGTACATATATGTGAGGGTGTGTGTGTTTGTGTGTGTGTGAGTGTGTGTACGTATGCTGGTCTGTCAACAAAATGACGTTTATATCATTTTGTCCATATGCAACAGTAGTTATGCAAACACCAGCAGACTTATAATATAAATCTAACGGAATGATCTGTCTCTAACAGCTAAATAAAAGAACATATCCTTATGCCACCTCACTTCCTGGAGACAGAAAATTTAATATTGAAAGAAAGATGAATTTACCTTTCGCTCGAATGCAAATTGGGAAATACTACACCCCTATGCCAGATATATATGGAAGCTTGTCTCCGACCAAAGGAAAAAAAAAAAAAAAAAAAAGAAAGGCGAGGGAAAAATTGCGTATCGAACTGCTGGCGGAGTCCCAGTTGGTAAGCCATTCCATTTAACCAGCTGTTCGTTAAAATGTCACATAGGATACAACCACAGCTATTTTATAAACGCTGTCATTTTATTTCTAAACTTAAAAGGGGTTTTCGTATCGGTTTGCTGTGAATTTCGTTCTCGATAGGACTTGGAATATCCAAGATATATATCTGATGAAAGGATGTTCTTGGTATTATGAAGTATTTTATCTCAGACATTCAGGATAGGAATATGGTCTGAGAAAAGCTGTGCTCAGACCAAGACTGTGCAAAAGGATAATCAAATTCGAAGACAGCAGCTCGGAGAGAGAGAGAGAGAGAGAGAGAGAGAGAGAGAGAGAGAGAGAGAGAGAGAGAGAGATTCAACAAAGGATGCAGAAGCTTTGACTATTTTAGTTTAGTTTTCACCATCCAGTAAAGTTATAGTTTATAACAGATGAATTAAAACATTGTGCATATTTTAATCAACAAGTTTTCCCACAAATGACAACTGGCTGATTAGTTGGGCATTAGTTATCCAAATCTATCCAGCTTATTCTCGTTAGTAGAAAAAATCCCTTTATTTTACTACACAGATAGAGCTAAATCATGGTGAATTATAAAGATACAGTATTTATGGAAAAATTGAACATATTTTATAAAGGTATACGAGTTAACATCATATATCTCCGAAGGCGTATATTTCAAAATATAAATATAAGAGATGATAGAATAATCTTATCTTTTTGGTTAAGGAAACGGTCATACAAGTACGTTCATATATCGCTAAATCCTTCAAATAGCACGTGCAATTAACATCAACTCTGCAATAGAAGCACTGACATTGCACACACTTTTTTCCGTTTTGCACATAGTTATGCGTACTCAACTACCAGTCATTTTATTTTTGTACGAATTCTTTGATCATGCAAATATACGCACTCTTCGAGTATGGTACTATGGAAGGTTATTATACTGTATGTCATTCAGAAGTAACGTAATTTAGCTGAAATTTGGTATGTGTACGTATGAGCAAATATGTGATCGCTGTTATTGAAAAGGTGCTTCCATACATAAGGGGCATTTGAGGAAAATGAATACTGAATCCATAGCATGCTTATATTTACCAAAACCACACAAGTAATGTATTTCCAACCTTGTTGAACATTTAATTTGTGAATACATGTTATATCAAAACTTGAAATCTTCAGTATTTATCAATTCAAGTAGTCGTATTAGTGCTTCAAATACAAGTCATATATATTGAGTCAAATCAGTCGGTACAGAAAGGCATGTCCTTGAATTATTCACTATTAAGTTCAACTGTTCATTACTGTCTACGAAATTATACATACAGTATACTCATATTTTAGATACGACTGAGTTTTGGACTATAATCGTTGCATTAAATGAGCAATTATGTAGTAAGGGCTCTGCCACTCTAAATCGGTGTTATATCAAATGAAATATGGGAGGTGAGTCTGAAGACTTTGAAATCATTTAAGGAGATCATACAAGCATCTTCGATAAGAGTGTACTGAAGTAGTCTCTCTCTCTCTCTCTCTCTCTCTCTCTCTCTCTCTCTCTCTCTCTCTCTCTCTCTCTCTCTCTCTCTAACTTCTGTGAACTATCCTCATTGTTCAAGACAAGTATTTGAAAAGGGTCTGTAATAAAGGTCGACTAGAAGAACCCTAAAAAGAAATTGGGCGTTTCCTTGCGGAAGTCATTTTCGATCTTTCTATTGGCTCCCACTCTTTGTAAGCAGGAGCAAAACATCTGGTATTTTTTCCATGTTTTGATAAAACTTCTAGGGATTCTTTCATCTCCAGATACCATGATTTTCTTACTATTCTATGTATTCATATAACTACTTCATTTTTTTTTCTTTTTAATAAAAACTACTGAAGTTCTTCTGAGAGCAATTTATTTTTGTCTTTCCCTGAGACAGTACAGGTCTAAGAGGCATCTTAGCTTGGTCAAATAGGCCATACTAAATTTAATGAAACTTGATATTCTTTTCTTGATAATCGTAGAATACATCTACTTGGCTTCCACTATTTATGTTTTTTAGTACACCAAGACACTGCTGAACAAGGCTTAATTTAAATCTCATCAACAACTTAATATTTAACTTTGACTACTTTCTATTATGCAAAACAATCCCATACTAATGTTGCTTCTACTTTTATTATTTTGATCATTGTTCTTACAGCCTTCTGGAATTTCAAATACTTCTTCATTATTTGAGATATGTAACAGACTTTACTGTTCTACAGACATTATGTGGAAATCATGAACTTCAATGTCAGTTACTTTCAAAATAAATTCTAGCATCTTCCTGCTTTCTGTTTCAAGGGCTTCATAACTTAGGCTGTGTAAGAGAAGAATCTATCAACATATAAAGTCGGAAATTACGATAAGCTATTCATCCAGTCTAGAGATTTTGTTCCCAGTTTTCCATTTCATACAAAAATATAACTTGCTGCAGAGGCATATACATTATTTCAACTGCTAACTTTAGGAAAATCTATACAGAAACGTAATTCTTAAATGACATAGAAAATACTCAACAAATAACTATATCACAT
>NC_090737.1:72455838-72458338 GCF_036898095.1 Palaemon carinicauda
TTGCATTTAAACTTAAGCAGTGAGCTTTCGTGAATGAAAAGGAAATATGTATCTATTTTCATTTTTTAATACACAGGACAACTCCAAAATAATTTAAGTGACAGTTGTAATTTGATGAAAAACGGTTCCTTGAATGATTTGATCGAATACACTAAACATAAACAAAGGGCACAATGAGACACAGAATATACACTGTCTTCCTGATTACAAAATCAATATTGCTGTGGAGAAGGAATATTGGCCCATCCTAGCAACTTGAGCCACTTTTGCCTAGGAAAATTTGCCTTTTGTCCGGAGAATTCCGGGCATCTATATAATTCATTCTGTAGAGTTTCTTCATGATCGATAGGTCTGTATCTTATAAACTAACGTTACTTGTTTTTGTCTCCCATAAAGCCTTTCAACTTATTTTACCTGTTTCTTCTATATTCCTTCACCACCTCCAACATAATGTATAATCGGTTATAGTGAGCAATTTCTCTATCACATTGCTCTAGTTATATATATATATATATATATATATATATATATATATATATATATATATATATGTGTGTGTGTGTGTGTGTGAGAGTGTGTGCGTGTGAAGATGTAAAAATACGCGAAAAGTAGCATGCGTTGAGCAATTAGAATATATCAAGCCATGAATGCAAGATGCAAAATTGATTGTAGCTAGTACTTTTATCGCATTGAATTGTGAATCTCTTAATGAAACATAATCAAAGATACTTTATATTTGTAAAAAATGAAAAAAAAAAAAAAGATATTGGTTCCCTCTGAGGCCAGGTTCCTGGTGGTCTCAGATAAGTCAGCTTTAAGAAAAGAGGATAATAACATGTCAATGGAAAACTAACTATATCCACGATTCCATAATTCATGCTTTACTCGTTTGTACACATAAATATCATCAATTAATGGATATTTCTCGGAGTAAAGTGACTGGTAAGGATTACAGCCAGCCTTTGATCAGTTAATCTTATGAACAGAATTAAACAATGGATAGACTACATTTTTTTCATGTTTTGCCTCTCCTATATATGCCTTTGGATGTTTGGTGAAAATAAAAGGATTTACATTCTGGACATGAGATATTGTATACTACTGTAATTTAAATTTGGGGCTATTGACAATTAACGTATTTTCAGCCAGGTTGATCCACATATACAAACGCACTCACATAACCACAAACGCCTTTAAAAGAAAAAGGTATTCTATCCTGTAGATATCTTGTGAATAATCTACTGTTATATTCTCTCTTATAGTAACTTTTATAGTGTGACCATTAAAAAGATTGCGACAAGACTTAAATGGGATTTAACAAATGCATCCTTTGGTAATATCAGAAAAGTTCTTTAAAAACGCCGTCTTCATTATATCACCACCATCTCCTCCTACGCCTATTGACGCAAAGGCCTCGGTTAGATTTCGCAAGTCGTCTCTATCGTTAGATTTTAATTAAATTCTTCTCCATTCATCATCTCTTACTTCACGATTCATAGTCCTCAGCCATTATATAGTTGTTCTTAAATGCTGTATTATCTCCAAATGTTTTTAGTAATGGATGCAATTTTGAAATAATTTCTATAAAGCACCACAAGCATTTTTTTTAAAGCTTTTTTCTCTCTCGTTATTATCATAAATAATAGATTATTCTCAATTCAAAAAATATACTACCAAGTTACTTTAATATATCTCCGGTCTTCTTAATTACACTTAATTCATTATTAATAACCCTCATGCTCTTGAAAACATAGATATCAAAGTCAAATACTGAACTTAGATCTATTTTTACTTCTGTGTATCAGGCAATCCAAAAAGGGAAGGCTGCTATCATCTTCCATTTTACCGAGGGCACTAATTGATTAAATTTACCAATAGAAGTATAAACGTATGTTTTCTTCCCTGTACGAAATGTAAATGCTCTCATCCTCATACCTAAATCATGTCATATTGCGTAGAATGTTTTTGCTTACTATCATGCTCTAAAAAAAGGCCATACACAAATTGCTTCAAACTTGAGAGGAAAACTTCGAGTTGAATTTAGATTTGGTCTATTAAGGTGTCCTTAGGAAATGTTATGTCAAATTTTCTGTTGTGTAAGGTATCCGATAAAAACGACGTCAAAGCTCACTATTAAATGTTACTACTAATCTGTACAAAACATAATTCGTTTTTAACATTTTATATTTTTCTTTATTATCTCTTCATAAATGGTACCACCTAATGGGGGAAGAGCATCACCTAGGTATTTCGCCAAATTAAATGAAGCTTGACCTACAGACCTAAAAGCCTTCGTGGGGGAATTCTTCTCGAGTTTTTGTTATTTACTAATAAATGATTTGTATGCTCATTAGTGGTCTTACCCTAGTATACATAATGTGAATTCATATTATTATGTGTTAGTGCTTGGGAGATGTTTTAGGAATATATAAAGCAAAACTGAAAGGGAGTGAATATCTGATTCATCTTCCAAGTGGATCTTTATATCATAGCATCACAT
>NC_090737.1:72470838-72473338 GCF_036898095.1 Palaemon carinicauda
TACACATACATATATATATATATATATTCATGTATATATACGCGCATATATACACTATATATATATATATATATATATATATATATATATATATATATAATTGCAATTATATATATGTGTATATATATATATATATATATATATATATATATATATATATATATATATGTGTGTGTGTGTGTGTGTGTGTGTGTGTGTATGTGTGTGTGATCTTATACATACTGTATGCACATAAACGTACATGTATGTGTATTGTGATTACGATTTTGCGTGTAATTAGTGAGTAATCATATGCAATTTTGTATAAGCTCACCAGAGAATACGCATTGAAAACCAATAGCTACCAGTTTCCTTTTTCCGTAGTGGAAGATGATATAAAAATCAAACTCTTTAAAGGTTAAAGGTGTCTGGTTTCAATTCTAGTATTATCGGAGTAGATACTCATCAGAAAGTCAGTCGGGCAAGCCCAACCTCTCCACTGTGGTGTCCAACCACAGCAATAATGTCAACAGTGAACAGCTTAAACTTACGGTCCCAGGCTGGAATCGATCTGCCACCATGCGAATGCTAGCAAACGCGTCACGATCATGTTGTTTTCTGTTTAGCAAAATTAATAACATGTTATGTATCATATGAAGCGTAAAATAAATTTGAAGCTTATTGCATGTATACATTACTCTGTTTTTTCCAGCGTAAATACTGAAACGACTCTTCTGTTTACTGGTGGTAATGGCGACCATAGAGATGTTTTAACACACCAAACGTAAAATTAAAATACTTATTAAGAAATGAACAATAACACACTCATGACATTATCGCTCATGGCATATGGGGATGATGATAATTGTGTTGAAGATGATGATGCAGAGGAGGAGGAGGAGGCTGAAGAGTCAGATAGAAGAAAATTTAGATGACAAAGAAAATTACATTTTGAAATAGTATAATCATATCTACGGTAATTTTCCATCTCATGTATCAAATCATTGGATTACATATTCAGTCTGTAGCTGATGATAGTTTCTGTCTAATATATTCTCGTCCATCACTCCAAGAAACACAAGGTCTGTTTTGCTTTCATGGTAAATATTTCCCATAAATGAGGCTTCTGTACGACTATGAGTACTACCCTTCTATAAATCTTCTGTATATAAATTCGTACAATAGGACAGATCAGAAAGTTAATAGAAAGATGTAATATTTGTAAACATAGTGATTAATACTTTTTTCCATTTTACAAACTAATGCGAATAGCAGTGATGCACGAGAGCTAACACATTCATCTATTCATAGGATTGCACATACATCAATGATAAGAAAATATAGATGGACATTCATCCATCTTAGGATTCCTCTCAAAAACGTGGATTTCTATCCTTCTTAAAATCAGCAGCAATAAGCCTTCATGAGATATTCTTGTACAAGAATCTTGCTGAAATTAGCGAGGAGAAAATGGAAGTTCAAGTCTTCTAACTTTGGATAATATGAGCTATAATTGAGGAAAAAATGCGAGCAATCAGCAATATTCTATGGTCTTTTTGGAGAAACGCGAATGATGTAATTAACTCAAGTATTTCATGCGAGGCAAATTCAATGGAGCGATTTGGGTTCTTAATTAATAATCACTGTGTTAATTTTGCATCTAATTCAGACATTGCAGAACTGTGTCCGCTTGGTGATTTCATTAGTGAAGATTTCTATTATAATTGTGATATTTTACGCTGTGTAATACTAAAATGTACTTCCGATTTCGCGGATGTTACTTTCATGCTTTGATGGCCGCTGCTACTCGAGCTGGCAGACGACTCGTAGTAACTAAAACAATATAGGTTTCAATAGAATCTACATAATTTCTCAACAAAGAAACACCCATATTATCTCAGTATATCTTTTTCTGAGTGGAACAATTATGGTCCAAGCGCAAAAATTTCCACGTTTGGACTTCATGCCTCACCCAATACTGGCCCCGGGATGATTATACGGAAGGAAATAATCTTGTTTAGTAATGTTTGTTATAAGTAATGTTCCCGGTGTTAGACTTTCAGTGTCAGTAGTCATACAGTACCGTCATATTCAAGTTACAGCAACACTAGTAAGTTATGGAATGATATTAATGATAACAAAAACAGATATAAGTATTGCATTAGTAATTATAACATGGATGATAATGTTATGCCAGTTTAACTGCAAGTAATATCTCCTGAAAAAAAAAGCAATAAAATCATATTGATAATATAGAGAATACCGATCTTGAAGCCCATATACTGTAGGCAAGGATAGAGAGAGTTCAACGTCAGAAATTACGAATGAACCAAAGGATGTTATGAAGATACACAACCTCCCCTTTATGCGAGTAATTATTGTAATATCGATAACAACAGTGAATGCAACGGTCGTAATAACAAAGAGAAAATCATTAGTGATAGAATCAACAGACATATATAACCTCCGTTTTCGCACCAACAAAGCACCAATTTGTAAAATGGCCATTAGAGAAGAGAAA
>NC_090737.1:72483338-72485838 GCF_036898095.1 Palaemon carinicauda
GATGAGTGTTTTCATCTTTGAAAGTAATACTTTAGTTACGGAGTGTTATAACATTAAAAATGAATGGAATTTGGAGTCAATGTATGAAAAAGAGAAACAACACTTTAAACTTCTACTTCTTGTTATCCTATTACATATCAAGAGCTTATGAAGAAAATCCTTTAACAATCTGAAATTTGAATATACAATTAAGTTTTGAAATATCAGAAGACCTTCAATCTTAAAGGCATAAATGCTCGTCACTTTATCAATGTAAACAGTGAATAATGAAACGATCTTAAAAAGTGATAAGAAAGAAAAGATTATTCACTTACTGGAATCAGCGATGAAACTCAAAAGGATTAGGGAAATGAAGTATATACACCAACTCAGGCTAACGCTGCAACAGAGATTTCAAACTGAAGGCAAAAAAAAAAAAAAAAAATGTAAGACAGAAGAAAATGTTAAAAAGAGCATGAACTGTTGGAAAGAAATTGATAGAAATTTAGACTATATAGGAAGAGAGCAGGGACTAGTTTTGTTCTTTTTTGCTGAAATATATCATCAAATGTATACAAAGCTTTTTGTTTTGCTAAAAGGAGTATGAGAGCATATACATATACAAAATGCACATACACATCTGATTTTGCCGAATTTTCCACCCTTTCTTAACAAATCAGAATTTAGAATTTATCTGACTATTTCCAAGAAAAAGCCGTAGCTCTGACTACATTAACTATCATAATTGTGTCCTTGCTTCTGCAATTACTGAAAGCTAACAGTTTGAAATCAGTGCTCAAGCAGTTTGGCTTTCATAGAATGAGGATGGATGCCGATCTCTTGCTTTATCTTACACTTTTCTCATCCTCTTTTTTCAGGAACTTTGTAGAATTTGAATTTGTTTTTTAACATTTGTTATTCATTTGCAAAGTTGTGGCAATTTCTCATCAAATGCTTTTTAATGGGACAGTGATCACCAATTCGCAATGGCCATCGGGGTGATGAATTGGCCTTTATCCTGTAGTGGACTAGAAACTGCGGCATTTGTTGTTGCTGTTGTATATATATATATATATATATATATATATATATACATATATATATATATATGTATATATATACACATATATATGTGTATATATATACATGTATATATTTGTATACATATTTATATATCTATATATGTATATATATAAATTATATATATATATATATACACACATAGCAATATCAAATGCATATATATACACATATATATGTGTATATATATACATGTATATATTTGTATACATATTTATATATCTATATATATAAATATATATGTATATATATAAATTATATATATATATATATATATATATATATATATATATATATATATATATATATATATATATATATATATATATATATATATATACACAT
The DNA here is from genome assembly GCF_036898095.1 of Palaemon carinicauda. Taxonomy (NCBI): domain Eukaryota; kingdom Metazoa; phylum Arthropoda; class Malacostraca; order Decapoda; family Palaemonidae; genus Palaemon; species Palaemon carinicauda. The sequence goes on from NC_090737.1 coordinate 72,484,743, forward strand.
AGCAATATCAAATGCAGCCGTTTCTAGTATATTTATGTATATATATATATATATATATATATATGTATATATATATGTATATATATATATATATATATATATATATATATATATATATATGCATGTATATACAGCAATAAAAATGCAGTACCATCCTGCTTTTCCATCTAGGGTTGCAGTTTATCAAGAAATAATAATATTAATAAGAGGCCACTAGGATGGCCATCCAAAATTGGTGATGGTAGGAGACTTTAGTCGGATCGCTCACAGCAAACCAACCTAGTATGGGTGACCCTCACTAGTTCAGCTTTACTGGTCATAGCTATACACGAGCCCTTTCACCACGTAAGGGTATCCACACTCAAAAAGGGATATATATGTATATATATATATATACATATATATATATATATATATATATATATATATATATATATATATATATATATATATAATATATGTGTGTGTGCGTGTGTGTGTCTGTGTGCGTGTATACTAACGCTCGTGACCTTATTGCAACTTATCGCTGTACATATCTGACAGCGTGGCTCTATAAGAAATAGAAAAAACAAGTAACTGTCATTTTGATTCTTTAATTATTAAGTCAGGAAATGATCGTTCTGTATATAACTATTATGGTATCAGTCACCATATGTAGCCTATGTGAACAATGTCTAATCAGCATTTCATTAAACAAAAGGATACTAATTCCATCTTGAGTACATTCCTGCCCGTCCTTCATGATCAAGCCTTTATATCCCAATACTTTAATCGTCCATTTAAGTCTCCATCTCCTTGTTCCTCATAAGATTCGGATAATTTAAATCATTCCCAAAACCATCCTACTTCGATCTATGTGTTATCCATCCACCTCGAATCTCACCGAACCATCATTTTACCATTAGCTTTGAGGAAGAGTTCCAAGTCCGAAAAATATCGAATTTACGACAACTGGTAGTTTCGGAAAATACTGTGATGGATGAAAATATGTAGGAAAAATTATAGATGTTATTGAGAATGTGCATAGGTTCGCTTAAAGGGAAAGATTGTGGTTATGATCAGCCATACAGAATGATTAAATATTCAAGTAATGAAT
>NC_090737.1:72490838-72500838 GCF_036898095.1 Palaemon carinicauda
TTTGCGGTCAAAGGTAGAATAGCCAGACTCCACTTTTGACAGTTTTTTACTGAAGAAGTCCAATGGGTGGGGCGAGCCGTTGATCACCTGCTCAAGCACTGCACTAATAGCAACATCATTGGCATCGGGGAAGAGAATAGGGACAGGTGGCATAGAAAAAATGAGAGCAGTAGCCGGTCATAGGGCATTCTTTGCGTTGCAAAAGGCTGCTTCCTGAAGGGGGACCCCACTTCAGGTCTTTTGGCTTGCCCCTGAGGAAGGCATAGAGGGAGCAAGAGTAGCTGGTAAGAACTGTTGATAATAATTTATCATGACTAAGTATTCTTGCAGTGCTTTGATGGACAAGGGCGTAGGGAAGTTCTGAACAGCTGATACCATCTCAGGGAAGGAGTGATCGCCTTCAAGAGTGATAGGGTACCAAAGGTACACTTGCTGTACTGCACTACAAGGCTGTTCTGTTGTAGGTTGTTGAGAACAATGTGTAGGCGATGGAGTTGTTCCTCTTTGGAGGAATAGAACACAAGTAGGTCATCCACACAACATTTGGAGAAGGGTAAGTCCCCTAAGATGCCATCCTAGAGACATTGAAAAGTATCTCACGCATTATTGAGACCAAATTAAGAGTAATTGAATGTGTGGGTGCCAAATGGGGTGGTATTGCCGTTTTTGGGATGTCTTCTGAATTCATGGGCACCGGATAATACCCCTTTAGAAGGTTAAGAGTGGGGAATACCTTCGCTTTGTGCAAGTATATGCTCACGTTGGCGATGTTTGGGAGGGGTTAGTGATTCAGTTCTGTCTGCATGTTCAGAGGCCTGTAATTTCCGCAAGGGCACAGGATGCCATCCTTCTTCAGGACGATGTATAGGGGTGACGACCATGGGTTTGAGGCCTTTTGGCAAAGGCTCATTTCTTACATTTCAGTTCGTTTAGCAGCTGCCAAATGATACAGGGCCAGACAACTGACTCCGGCAAACACTGGGGAACCTGTCGTCTTGATATGTAGGTGTTTGGCAAAATTCTATTTGGAAGACTTCCGGGTACGATGTGAGAAGGTGGGCATAGGCCTCCGTAGGTGCGCTGATGTTGAGAGTGAGGTCGGAGGGGTAAGGTTAAAGAGGAGTCGACGATTATGATTCTGTGTTGACTAAACTTCAGTGTGCCATATCAACCAGAAGGTGAAAATGGATGAGGAAATCCATACTGATCATTGGCATTGTTATGCTTGCAAAGAGAAACTTCCAATGTTGTTTAGCATTCCCAAATGATATTGTGAGTGTCTGGTACCTGTGAGTGGGGATCTCAACTGGCTTAGAATGACTACGTCATGTCCGGAAGAGTGACATTGGTAGAAGGGAACAGTAGGTACCGGTGGCTACCAAAACCAGGACAACAGTACCTGCATCGTGTAAAAAGAAAAGATTAGTGACAGGAAGGCCACCACCACAAGTGATGACATGCTTCAAAGTTTTTTGGCCACTGACAACCGTTTGCACAATTCTTTGCAGCAGCCCGAATCTGGAGGGGAAGTAGCAGAACTGTAACCAATGGGCATCAGTAAGTGGCTGTAGAGGTCGTTGATTGGGGCATGAGCAATTGGCAAAATATGTGGGTGGTGGGAAGCTTTGTTACCACTCCGGCATATCAGGGGGAGGTCTTCTGTGCCCTATCGCATTCACGTCAGCTTTGGTCGGTGTTGAGTAGTTGTCTTCTTCGTCAGGAGTGGAGATGTTGAATGAGTTCTTGAATGGGGAGAAATGGCTGTCCATAAGGGTGTCGACTTTGGTCCTCATGTCGTTCATAGGCAAGGTATCGACATGGGAGATGGCAGCTCATGCAGTTTCGTGTAGGTGTTGTACCTAGAAGGCACGGAGTAGGTTTACTTCCCAAGGAGATTCATCTGTGGCAGGTTGCAGGAGAGTGATACTGGCCATTTCATTTCATTTTGGTCACACAACAGTTGTTGAGAGACCTAAAAAGCTTGGCTATACGGGCGGCTGGCGATAGGGAGTACTGCTCCAAGAGGTATGTTTTGAGGGCGTCATACTCTATTGGGCCGTACCCTTAGTCACAAAGCTAATCAAAGATATCTGGGAAATTGTCCTCGGGGATCACACTTCATGTGAAACTGAACTTTGGTGCGCTGAAATCAAAAGCTTCTCTAGTGGTGAAGGGTGACTGTTTCATTGATGCAGTGTGGATAGAAGAGCTAGGTTCATGGGTTAGCATTGTAAAAAACAAAACAAAAAAGGGCTCAGCGGTGAGCGGGAACGTGGCGGGCAGCGGCCACCTCACGGATCAGCAATAGGGCAGGCTGATAAGGATCTTAGCAGAAATGCAAGCTGGATATGACTGGTTTATTCAAACAGCGTAACAAGCTTATATACAAAAAGTATAAGATAACAATGATATAAAAATCTTAACAATATGAAACATACAATGGCAAGCTTAAATATGTATTTATGTCATCAATGCAGGAGGAAGAGAGAGAGAGAGAGAGAGAGAGAGAGAGAGAGAGAGAGAGAGAGAGAGAGAGAGAGAGAGAGAATACCATTACAGTGTATGACCATGTATGAAATACATGTATATTACAGTATCATTATTTTTTCTATAGCTCTTTGAGTTGTAACAAGCTTATATTTCTGATGCATAACGTGGTGAAAGGGTTTGTATATCACCATGATCAGCAAATTTGATCTAGTCAGAGCCTCCCATATTAGGTTGGTTTGCTGTACGAGCAGATTAAAGTCTACTACCATCACCAATCTGCAGTGCTCATGATGATGATGAAATTGGACAAATCTCAGACACGACTAAGGATATGTCTGAGGTTTTTGTCCTGTTGTGGACAAGAAACCGCTGCATTTGTTGTTATTACTGCATAAACTACAGAAATAGGTTTGCAGAGAGAGAGAGAGAGAGAGAGAGAGAGAGAGAGAGAGAGAGAGAGAGAGAGAGAGAGAGGAACATGTACACGCAAGCATGCCTACAAACATACATATACATATACATATTGACAATATATATATATATATATATATATATATATATATATATATATATATATATATGTATATATATATATAAATATATATATATATGTATGTATATATATATATATATATATATATATATATATATATATATATATATATATATATATATCTGAGTATGAAACTTATAGAGAATCAGATAATAAAGAATATTGAATCAGAATTTTTTTGTACAGTTTTACTCTTAAAAGCAACGGTGCAACAAAATTAGACAATGCATATCGCCCTAAGCTGGTTCCTCAGTCCACAAGGAGTAAAAAAAAAACAATCAAAGTTTAGAAAAAGGTGTTTATAACTTTCCTTCTATAGAAGACATCAAATGAACGCATATGTCAAGAGGTAAATAACGTTCTTGTAGAAAGAGAGAGAGAGAGAGAGAGAGAGAGAGAGAGAGAGAGAGAGAGAGAGAGAGAGAGAGAGAGAGAGATAGGTGGGGAAATGAAAGTCAGGACAACCCAAGAGAAACAGGAAAGAGACGGAAGGAAAAGTAAGGGAAATGAGAGCCCAGATTGGCTCCAAGATGTTACAAGGAATTTCTTTCTGCCACGTGACATAACATAGTGTCGCTTATAGTTATACGAAGTTAGTAGTGTCGGCGTTATCTCTGTGAAACATTTTATTAGCGGAAATATCTGATATATCTTTTAACATTTACAAAATTAGTTCATGATTAATTATGTGAAAGCCATTATAATAACATCAACAAAACCATTATTAGCTGAAGTCAAAGTGAGAAATTTACGTCATATCTCAATGAATTAAATATTCCAGACGACCGGCATGATTATAATTAGAAGGCTGAAGAAAGGAATTGAATAGAAAATTATGAGAGAGAGAGAGAGAGAGAGAGAGAGAGAGAGAGAGAGAGAGAGAGAGAGAGAGAGAGAGAGAGAGAGAGATTATTTATGTTCTTTACGAACAAAGGAAATATGTGAATCTTTGCTATATGAAAATTTATTTGCAGCAAGACCAAACAGCGTCAGTGGTAATAGTCGAAACTCTAATTTCAGTTTCAAACTTCTTCCCGAATATGAGGATATTTGTCACTGTATTTCAGGCTCGAGGAGAGCACACAATTCACAAGCTGTATCATTTTTGTTTCATAAGTGATAAAAAAGAATCGTTTTTTGTTTAAGACGCAGAAGGCGAACAAAACGCAAGGGAAAGGATCAATTCTTAGACCAGCGAGAGAGAGAGAGAGAGAGAGAGAGAGAGAGAGAGAGAGAGAGAGAGAGAGAGAGAGAGAGACCAATAGCTTTGGAAGCTCATAAAATATTGAGATGCACAATACGACTTGTAAAAGAATAGCTTTATTTTTCACTCGTTTCTGCCTCTTTTCTCCCTTTAAGTTTCGACGGTAATAAAATATCGATTCTGTGATGCTCTCTTGGTCTCGAAGAAAGAGAGAAAAGGTACATACAAATAGGGCGACCTCTTTTGGATGACATCCGCGGTCCACCTGACTTGGGGATATCTTTCTCCTGGGAGATATCGACCAAGCATTTGCTGGAGGGAAAAAGCTTAATTAAGGCAGATATGGCTCATTTTTTTTTACCCTTTTCATGGATGACAGATTGTATTATGATAAAATGCTGGTCATAAAAAGAAACACAGACAAAAGGGAAATGGGAAATTAAATCGCTTAAATAAACGTTTTTTCGGGAAGAAATACTAATATACTCAACGTTTCCAGAAAATGCGTATGTAAAGCATTGAAAAAACTCTCAAGTTTTATTTGAGTTCAATTACAGATTTTTTCAAGGATTCCAGTCGCTAAACTCAAAAGGCAGCGACAACAAGAAATATTTAAACAAAAAATTTAACCAGGTATGACTGAGGTATAACCATAAGAGATTTTTCTTATTACATTGCTTGGGATTATATATATTTTTTTTTTACCTGTTCCTTTTCTAATATTCAAATAGTTTTATGCATTTCAAAAGGATGGTGTTCTGTTTTTTCAGAATTTAGAATCCTATGTTTTTATTTATTAATATCTTTCTAGTTTGCTATCCCTATCTTTAATAGGCTGTGCAATTTGCCTTATCTATTAGAAATTATGTGAATCACGTCTAAACACCCAATTTAACAAAAAGTCAATTGAAAGAAACTATGAGGGCGAAAAAAATATATAATTGGCAGGTGGGTAATTGAATAGACATTCAAGTACACACACACATACATAAATATATATATATATATATATATATATATATATATATATATATATATACATATATATATATATATATAAATATATATATATATATATATATATATATATATAAATATATATATATATATATATATATATGTATATATACACACACTTATATATGTATATATATATATGTAAGTATATATATATATATGAATATAAATATAAACATATATATATCTACCTATCTATCTATCTATATATATATATATATATATATATATATATACACACAGTATATATATATATATATATATATATATATATATATATATATATATATATACACAGTATATATATATATATATATATATATATATATATATATATATATATATATATATATATATATATATGTATATGTCTTGGTGTAGCTAAAAAATTGAAGATAGTCTCTCTCCGAACAAACTGTCCTCCAGACTGTTTTAGTTTTCGGAATAACAGGAAAATATGCATTTACTCTTTTTATTTGGTGTCAGCACGTGTTTCGAATCACTTCGTGACCCTTCTTCAGGACTACAGTGAGTCTTGGAACTACAATTCATTATGAAGGCTATGATGGCTAACATTTTGATAGTAAAATATTTGGAAACTCCGAAACTAATTAACAAAAATTAATAAATGAAAACTAGATTTTTTTGCAATAGAAAGATAAAACTTTAAGATATATTTTCAAATACATAAATGATTTTTTTTTCTCAAGGCTTCTAAGGATTTCATGAAGCTTACGATTCCATTATTTTGCAGTCAGTTTGACTTCAGTTCTTTAGGAACGTCTTAGTCAAACCAGACTAATTCGTGAAGCTTACACGCTCCCTCAAAAATTGCAATTGCATCTGCATTGATCTCGAACTCTATTCCTTTTGGAGCGGCACCTCTCCTTATGAAAGATAGTGGTCTCAATGCTTCTGCATTTTCTCTGCAATTCTATTCATTCCATTATCTTCTTTCTACCATGCAGCAGAAGATTCTAAGGTTGCAAAGGGGTTGACCCAGAGCTTTCCAAAACTGGCCTCGATTGTGTAACGTATCTTAGGATGCGAAGCTTACTCTCTTCCTCAGACGCTCCATATTTAAAGACTTTGTTGGTTCGGAGAGAAACAATCTTTGATTGTTAAAAGCCAACAAGACATTGTCTATTCATTATAAACGTAGAGTAACATGCCGAAGAACCGTATTCAGAAGTGGTAAGGCAAGGATAGGATAGATGGGAGCTGTTGTGAGGAGTGATGCGGTTCCAGATGAAGTAGAATCAGGGACCAACGTAGTCTTCAAATATGGAACTTCTGAGGAAGCGAGTAAGCTTCATGTCCTAGGATGCGTTGCACAATCAAGGCCAGTTTTGAAAGCTCTGCACCACCCCCTTGCGACATAGGAATCTTCTGCTGCATCGGAGAAAGAAGAAAGCGGCATGCTTTGTTCCCTTGCTTCTTTTGCAATCTCTTGAAATCCATATTGACATTCTCATTAGATGTCTTACACATGTCCATTTCTTTTTCTTATATATTATTAAAATACCCTTTACTTTAGTTTGCTCTCGTATCCTTGTTTTTTTTTTTTTTTTTTTTTTTTGTCTCTTACTGTTATCCTTATTATTATTCTTTCCATAACTCTTTGAGTTGTAAATATCCTATGTTTTAAGGTTTCAGTAAGGTTCCAAGTTTCTGATGCATAACTTATAACTGGTAAGACCATCTGATTAAATACTTTTCCTATTAGCGAAAGTGACATTTTACTTTTCATAATCTCATTTTGTTTACCAAAAGCTTTCTATCCCATACTTATCCTTCTTTCAATTTCGATCTCGTTTCCTGGGGAAACGATTACTGTCTGCCCTAAGTATGTATATTTGCATCTCCTTTGTTTACATTACATATCAATACTGGTCTAATGATGTTATAACCAATCCACCAACTGTTTAAAGTTGCAAACAGCCAATTTAGTCTGTTGACGTCTGGAGTGTTGTGGATCGCTCCCGACTTGACTATACCCGTCATTCCACCCCGCTGTAAATGGTTGCCAGCATTTAAACGGGTATAGAAAAATGGGCTTTTCTTAGCAACAGCACCCCGATATGACTTGCTGAGAAACTGGAAAGCTGTACTATTCTACTGCTACCCCATCTACCAGTGATTATAAACACACGCGCACACAGACTTATATATATATATATATATATATATATATATATATATATATATATATATATATATATATATATATATATATATATATATATATATATATATGTGTGTGTGTGTGTATGTGTGTGTGTATACATTTATATATATATACATATATATATACATATATATATATATATATATATATATATTACTGAGGCCCTTTACGTCAATAAGCGTAGGATATGATGATGATGATGATGATGATGATGTTGATGATAGATGTAAAGTGTACCGTTGAATTTTTTTGACTTTTAAGAACGAAATGGTCAAAACGAAGAGAATCATATTCCGAAATAGTTCCCCGTTGAAATGTCCTATCGGATAACTTTTTCTTGGTCCTGCAGCTTCTTGCCGCCGCATAGATTTACAAGTCAATCCGATACTCTTCAACCTTTCAACCAAATTTAGGAACGCTTCAGGAGCACGGGACCTGAGGAGATTTCCCAACAATGTCAACTCCTGGATAGAGAGGAGGCGACATTGTCGCAAGTGCTCTTTTATGTATCTGATTTTTTAGTTTATGACAAATGCTTTTACATATATTGTACTGTATATCTTAAACACTTTTATTATTATTATTATTATTATTATTATTATTATTATTATTATTATTATTAATAACAGCTAGTCTACAATCCTAGTTGGAAAAGCAAGGTGTTACAAGCCCCTGGGGCTCCTATAGTGGAAATAGTCCAGTCAGGAAAGGAAATAAGGAAATAAACAATATGTGCGAAGTAATGAATAAAACATATAAAATATTTTAAAATCAGTAATAACTTTAGATAACAGAATTTTAATAATAACATTTCTTATTTCTATACTCACCTGATGTTCACATCGCTCCCCCTTCAAAAGTTTGGTCCAATCGTGCTTCACTAGTAAAATTTAAAAAATCCCAATATAGTTAATTACTTATACTTTGAGGTCTAGATATCTTTAACAAATAATATGAAACGTCATTAAAGCTGAAACGCGCTCACATATCTACTCTATATAATGAAGATATGGAGATATCTATAAAAAAAAAACATAAACCTCAATTTATATTTGTTTTGGGTCAAAAATGGAGAAGGGAATCAGCAGTAGGTAAATTTGGAGTAGGTTCAAGGAATGGCAGAGGAGACTTGCTTGTAGAATTTGCTGAATTCTATAAAAAAGAACAGAAAAAGGAACACAGAAAATGGTCATGGAGAAGCCTAAGGAGAAACGAAAACAAAGATTTTATCCTCAGTGAAATAGAGGGGTAAATTAATTTAACGAAGAAAATAAACACTCCTGCAATTAGAAAAAAATATAAGTATAATTTAGTAATACCAAATAGGTATTCCCGGCTACATGATGAATTGGAAGCAAGTAAAGAAGGAAAGAACAGTAATTTAACAAAATCTGTATTAGATTTATCACAAAAGATATGTGGAAAAGTTCTTAAACAAGATCAAGGAAAACTATCGGAAAAGACACAAAATCTAATAAACAAAAGATTATAAATGAGGGTAGAATCCAAGAGAGATGAAATAGAATTAGCAGAACAATAAACACACTAAAAACCCAAGATATTCATAAATACAATAAGACCAAAACTGAAAAAATACTAAAGAAAAGAAGACTCATCAAATTGATGAAAAGAAGACTTGGAAAGGGGGACCAGCAGATGTTTGCTTTAAAGGATGAAAATGGAATTCTCCACAATAGAGAGGGAGTGATAAAAATTGCAGAGGATTTCTATACATTGCTACACAATAGTGATATATGAAATAACTTTACCAATAAAAATAGTGAAGCACCTGATCCTATACCAAACTTGACAGTAGGAGAAGTAAAAAAAGCATTAAAAGGTATGAAAAGAGGCAAAGCAGCAGGAGAAGATGAACTAACAATTAGTTTAACAATATATGGAGGAGATTTCTTAGTAGTCAACCTCGCTGAGCTCTACATCACATGTCTGCAGGAATGCTTTATACATACAGCTTGGAAAAACTTTATCCTTATACTAATTCACAAAAAGGAAAAAAAAAATGACCTAAAAATTTACAGCCTAATAAGTTTACTCTCCGTAATATAGGATATATTTACAATGATCATGCTAAGCCGAATAGAAAGACAGCTAGACTTTAATTAACCAAGAGAGCAGGGAGGCTTTAGAAGTGGATATTAAACAACAGACCATATTCATGTAATTAACCAACTAATGGAAAAATCAACTAAATATGACAAACTACTATATATGACTTTTATAGACTATGAGAGATAGCTTTTGATTCTGTCAAAACCTCAGTAGTATTGAAAGCCTTAAAAAAAAAAAAAAATGATGAATCTTAAGTTAGAACACTTGAAGATGTCTATACAAGATGTACAGAAATCCTAAAACTACATAAAGATAGTGAGAAAATTCTGCTTGAGAAAAGAGTTAAACAGGGAGACCCCATTTCTTCTAAATTAATCACAGTATGCCTAGAAGTTTGTGAGAATTTAAGATTGGGAAAATGTAAGAATTAATATCAATGGGAAATACCTTAACAACTTCCGATTTGCAGATGACATAG
>NC_090737.1:72503338-72508338 GCF_036898095.1 Palaemon carinicauda
GATATTGCGAAAGAAATGTTTAATTTGACAAAAAAAAAAAAAAAAAAAAAAAAAAAAAAACCCACGTGATCTTGATACCGTCGAAAAACTGCTACCCATATGAATAAGTGAGAAGCAGTTATCAGAAGATATGATAACGAACATCTTTTGCGAAAAAGCAAAGCTTTTGTATGCTAACCTTATAAAAATGGAGCCAGGTATGCCAGCAGACAAAGTAAAAGAAACATTCAAAACAATCAGGGGCTGGTTTGTAAACTTCAAGCGAGGAATCGGCATTTATAGTGTTGTGTAACATGGTGAGGGTGCAAGCTCCGATGTGAAGGCAGCAGAGAAATTAGTGTCAGAATTTAAAAGTTTCTTGGATTCCAAGTCTTGCATGCCACAGCAAGTGTTCAACTACGACAAGACCAGTCTGTTCTGGAAGAAGATACCCAAAACAGACTGCAGAAGAAAATGAAATTTCTGGTCAACAATCACATGAAAGACCATCTAATCTTGCCGTTCTGTGCCAGCAGGGATTACAAAATCAAACCTCTCGGTGTATCATTTGGAGAATCCTCGAGCCTTCAAGAAGTGCAATGTCCAGAAGAAGCAACTAGACGTTATGTGGAGGTCAAATAACAAGGCTTGAGTAGCACGTAGCACACATTTTTTATTTGTCAAGTGGATCAATGAGGTTTTTGGTCCTTTGATGAAAAAATATCTCATGGAAAAAAACCTCCCACTCCAAGCATTGTTGCTTATGGACATTGCTTCTGCCCATCCTACAGCAGGACAACTTGATAGAGGAATTCAAGTTAATCAAGATCAAGTTCCTGCTATCCAACACCACTCCAGTAATCCAACCCATGGATCAGCAGGTAATCTCAGATTAAAGAAATAAAAAACTGTACATAAATGCAATGGTCCAGCGATTTTTCGAGGTCGAAGGGATTAAGCCCCCCTCCAAGAGTTTTTGGAAAAATAAATTCCACCTTGTCACCTGCTTCAAAATCATTGATGAAGACTGAGAAGTGGTCACTAAGAGAGGCCTCAATTCTGCATGGAGGAATATGGCTTAAATGCATTGCAGAACATGATTTTGAGGGGTTCGAGCCCATGCTTGAAGAGGCAGTTGACGATGAAATTCTGTCCTTGGGAATACAATGTTGTTAGAGGTGAAAAGGGATGACATCAGTGGTCTTCTTCAAGACCATGGTGAGCAGCGGACAATCGAGGAGCTGTAGGAGAAGGAAGAACAGAATGACTAACCTCTTGCTTCGAGTGAAAAAAGCAAAGTAATGTGGGAACCAATGCAAAATTTTGTAGAAATACAGCATCCAAATAAAGCTTTGTCAAGGTGAGCAGCGAATTTATTTAGAACTATGTAATATCCCATTTTCACAGGATTTTACAGAAAAGACAAAAACCGTCATCACTATGTATATTCCTTGTGTTGACCATATGAGTGTAAAAAAAGATGATGAAGTATCAAAGTGAATGCCATTCAAGAGAGAGAACTCTCGATATTTTACTCAAAGTTCTCTTGTAGAGAGATTCTCCCTCCATGCAGTAGGGCCCTTCTCTTCCACCTCCTCTTCTCTCTTCTATTGCTAATTTTCAATTGGTATTCATTTTTATGTTAGAGATAATAACTTTATTCAGATAACATTATAAGCCTTTAAAAATGAGAACATATGTGCATTTATGAAAATTGAGTAATTTTCCTTTATTTCTTATGGGAAAAAATGTTTCTGTTTACGTGCTTTTGGTTTATGAGCTTACTCCTGGAATGGATCATGCTCATATTTCTGAGGTACCACTGCGTATATGTGTGTTTATATATATATATATATATATATATATATATATATATATATATATATATATATATATGTATATATATATATATATATATATATATACATATATATATACATATATATATGTATACATATATACATATATATACATATATATATATATATATATATGTGTGTATATATATATGTATATATATATATATACATATATATATATATATATACATATATATATATATATATATATATATATATATATATATATATATATATATATATATATATATATATATGTATGTATGTGTGTGGAAGAGTGTGTTAGTAAATTAAGATTGATTGCTCCAGGGAAAGAATTAAGAGGTACGATCCGGAAATACTGCACTAGTAGGTGCCAATGACATGGGATTCCAATGAACTGTTTTCAAGGTAGAGGAATACCTAGTTTGTGGTTTGTGAATCCATACTGGAGTAAAATGTCCTACAAATTAAAGATAGGTTTGTGAACCCATACTGGGGTAAAACGTCCTCCAAATGAAAGATAGGTTTGTGAACCCATACTGGAGTAAAACGTCCTCCAAATGAAAGATAGGTTTGTGAACCCATACTGGAGTAAAACGTCCTCCAAATGAAAGATAGGTTTGTGAACCCATACTGGAGTAAAATGTCCTCCAAATGAAAGATAGGTTTGTGAACCCATACTGGAGTAAAACGTCCTCCAAATGAAAGATAGGTTTGTGAACCCATACTGGAGTAAAACGTCCTCCAAATGAAAGATAGGTTTGTGAACCCATACTGGAGTAAAATGTCCTCCAAATGAAAGATAGGTTTGTGAACCCATACTGGAGTAAAACGTCCTCCAAATGAAAGATAGGTTTATGAACCCATACTGGAGTAAAACGTCCTCCAAATGAAAGATAGGTTTGTGAACCCATACTGGAGTAAAATGTCCTCCAAATGAAAGATAGGTTTGTGAACCCATACTGGAGTAAAACGTCCTCCAAATGAAAGATAGGTTTGTGAACCCATACTGGAGTAAAACGTCCTCCAAATGAAAGATAGGTTTGTGAACCCATACTGGAGTAAAATGTCCTCCAAATGAAAGATAGGTTTGTGAACCCATACTGGAGTAAAACGTCCTCCAAATGAAAGATAGGTTTGTGAACCCATACTGGAGTAAAACGTCCTCCAAATGAAAGATAGGTTTGTGAACCCATACTGGAGTAAAATGTCCTCCAAATGAAAGATAGGTTTGTGAACCCATACTGGAGTAAAACGTCCTCCAAATGAAAGATAGGTTTGTGAACCCATACTGGAGTAAAACGTCCTCCAAATGAAAGATAGGTTTGTGAACCCATACTGGAGTAAAACGTCCTCCAAATGAAAGATAGGTTTGTGAACCCATACTGGAGTAAAACTTCCTCCAAATGAAAGATAGGTTTGTGAACCCATACTGGAGTAAAACGTCCTCAGGTTTGTGAACCCATACTGGAGTAAAATGTCTTCCAAATGAAAGATAGGTTTGTGAACCCATACTGGAGTAAAACGTCCTCCAAATGAAAGATAGGCGCTATCAAACATTACAACACATACACTGTTGTCTCAGGAAGTACCAATGATATATAGTTCCTCAAGTCAGCAGAGCTCAGAATAGCCTATAAATGACTACAGGAAGATTGGATTTGGAGTCCCATATTCTATGATATGGTAAAGATATGCAGAAAAATAATAACAAGTCTTTTATTTTGAATTTGTGAGATTTGGTGCAAAAATTAATAAAAGCTAATTTGCTCTAGTAGAGAAAGCTGGATTTTGTAGTACTTTGGGAAACATAAATAAAAAGAAATGTTCGGTAGTTGGTTTGTTTAAGGAAAAAATCTGGATGTCTGTCACTTAGGGAAGCAAAAGTGAAAGGATAGTATGTTCAGAAATTGTAGGTTAAAAGAGTCTGGGATAACTGAATGATGCAAGGTTAGGATGGGAGTGGTATTTTTAGTGCCGGGAAGACTTTGGGGATGGATGAAACAGTAAAGATTTTTTATCTCAAAGTTTGTATGCGTAATCTTGACTACGGCATGACTGAAACTTATGATAGTGAACGTATGGGGTTTAACAATGGAATAAAAGGCGATTTTGCTATGATATTTAAATGCAAAGGGAGGTGACGGTGATAGATGAATTTCATGGTAGGCATCAAGTTCCTTTAACAAATTGATATATCATGAGTCTCCCAAAAATGTGTTTAGATGAAGGTTCGTTTATGGAAATGTACATATAAATGAGAAAGGGATGTGAGGAAATATTTGAACTACGTGATAGTACAATGACTAATTCCATAGCGGATTCATTGGCTATATTCATCAAAGGATAGCAAGTTCCTTGTGATGCGCAGTCAAGATACAGACGACTGCCGAAATCTAACCCAGCCCCTTATAATGTAATTAGTAAGCAAAATCTAAGGTAGATTTAAGTTGGGGGAATAAGTGTGAAAATAAAGTGTGAATAGTTTAATAAAAATAACTTGATAATCTGTGGACTAGAGTCAAATAAAAAAAAGAAGAAAGACCAGATGGGAAGATTTCAAAGTTCTAGGATTGAGTTATGGTGACAGAAGGAAGCGTTTGTGGATATATGAGGGAATAAAAGCAAAAATGGTGGAGTGAGATAAAAGGCTTTGGGAAGAAAATCCCAAGATTATTTGAGATGCAGTTCAATAATAGAAGAGAAATGCATGTTTTAGCATGCAACGATATGAATAGTGTATCAAGAATAAAATGGGAGAAAAAGAGGCCAATAACAAAAATAGAGGGAAACGGGTGATTAGTATATTCAGGGAGAATCAAAAGTTGTTTGACTGCAATTAAATACTGAGAGAATGGGCAAATGACTAACAACAGATGTCATAACAAAAGTTGGAATTAGCTAAAAAAAAAAAAAAAAGCTTGGACATAAATAGAATAGGAGAGAAGACGAACTAAATAATGCTAGACTTAAAGGGGTTTGTGTAATGCTGCGAATGCTTAGAGAAGTGACTTTAAAGGATGTAGAGCTAAAGAAAGTTAAGATACAAGGATTTGACGGGGTTACAAATGAGATACTGTACTGCAGTATCGTGGTGCCAGTACTAATGAATGGTTGTTGACAAGGGTTTGTAGAGTTCGTTCTGCTACTGGAATTCTCTAAAGATTGGATGAGAAGAAT
>NC_090737.1:72513338-72555838 GCF_036898095.1 Palaemon carinicauda
AAATTTTCTAGATGAAATTTTCAGGGATTTATGGGATGGATATGTATTTTGTCCATACATATTTTCATGTTGATATCTGCCATAGGAAAGCCACAGCAAACGTTTATTTCGGTATGGGTCGAATGGTTATCTTTGGCGGTAGAGTAAATTGTTCCTAGAATAATTCACATATCCCAATAAGAATTTCAGAGATCGATGGGAAACATAGTTTCTCTGTTCTTGCCAAATTCCATGGTAATATCTATATTTTTTGTCGCGAACGAATCTCACCTAACCCATAGCCCAGTCATTCCCTATATTATTACCAGTGGGTCGGGGGGGGGGGGGAGGGGGGAGGACCCAGCTGATATTTTCAGCGGCAGAGTCAATAACTCCTATACAAATGAATATATTAAAATGAAATTTTAAGGGATTATATATATATATATATATATATATATATATATATATGTAGCCTGTATATATATATATATATATATATATATATATATATGTATATATATATATATTTATATATATATATATATATATTTATATATATATATATATATATATATATATATATATATATACTTTATTTCTACTAATTTCCATGTTCATACCTGCTATAGGCATGCCCTGGCTGTCACTCTTGTTTGTAAGTGACGATTTTTAGTTAAAAAATCAGTGAGGATCCGCAAAATACTCCAAGGGTTTTACAGATATCCAAATGATTTTCACAGGGTTTAATGGGTATTATGCGGACTAAATTCATATAAATTACTGTATTAATATTTACCATAGAAAAGTTACAGTAGCCCTTTTTCGATATCCTCGGGAGGCCGATTTTCAGCGGCGCCGAAAATTACCTGTAGAATACCTTACATATCTAAATGAAATTCTCAGGGATTTATGGAATAGATATGGAATTTGTCAATACCAATTTTTATGATGACGTCTACCATAAAAAAGCCACAGCAAACGTTTATTTCGGTATGGGTTGAATGGTTATTTTTGGCGGTGGAGTAAATTGTTCCTACAATAATTCACATATCCAAATGAAAATTTCAAGGATTGATGGGAAACATAGTTTCTCTATTCCTGCCAGATTTCATGGTAATATCTAGAATTGAAAAGACACAGCTGTCATGTAGCTTTCTTGATTATGATGTTAAATATAGCACCATTACAGTGATAGTGAGCGACACCAACGAGGGATAATGCCGATCTCTTAGACAATATCCGTCCCGAGTTTCAGCCAGTCATTATTATTATTATTATTATTATTATTATTATTATTATTATTATTATTATTATTATCTACCTAGATACAATCCTTGTTGGAAGAGCAGGATGCTAAAAGTCCAAATGCGGTAACAGGGAAAGCAGCCTGGAGTGGAAAGTAAATGGAAAACTGGCCTATAAACTATATATGAAAAGTAACAAAATTGATATGAAATATTTTGAGATCAGTAACAACGTTAGTATATAATTATTAATCATATATAAACTATGAAGAGAAACATGTATTTCCCTGTTCAACAGAAGATCATTTGCAATATGTTTTAACTTATGAAGTACCACCGATTCATCGACCAGATTAGGATGATCATTCCATAATCTGATCACAGCTGCGATAAAACCTCTAGTAGTGTTGAGCCTCATGATACAGAAGGTACGACTGTTAAAATCAACTGTATACCTAGTATCACGTACAGGATGGTACAGTCTGGGAAGATATGAATGCAAAGAATGGTCAGACTTATGAAAAATCTTATGCAACTTGCTCAAAGAACTAAATGAACGACAGTGCCAAAGAATGATATCCAGAATAGGAATAAGGAATTTAATAGAGCGCAAGTTTTCATCTAATAAATTGAGTTTTGGAAATTGTAGAACATACAAGAAAACAATACTCTACACATAGTAGAATAAAAGAATTGATAAAATTCCTCAAGATGGGTTGATTATTGAAAATCTTAAAAGAACTTCTCAATAAAGTATGCCAATCTTTCTTGAATTAAAAACGAAACAGATCCGATGAAATCAGTAATTATACGTAGAATTTTAGTTGAATTGTACATAGTTAAAGAAACACTGGGAATGCAAAGATCGAGATGTTGAGAAGCCCACATCCCTGACCTACTTACAATCATATTTTGAGTTTGTTAGTGTTCAACTTCCTGCCACATAATTTGTACCATACACTAAAATTTGCTTGATCCTATTAAGGGATTCAGCAACCACATGAGGTGGAACTGATACAGAAAGAATAGAATCCTCTATATGTGCAACAAGCTTCTTTTTTAGGCCGAATCAATTACCATGCGTATATAGTATGGAAAGTAAAGGAAGGAGAACACTACCCTGAGGAACAACAGATAGTACAATATATTTCCTCATACCACCAATCACCAATTCTATTCTCTTCCTACCCCCTTATACCCTCAAACTATCCCAGCAGGTCCCTGAACACCATTATAAAGTTTTGAAAATTTCTAATCGACTTACCTCATCACCCCCGTTTTTTTCGTATTTCAATTAATACTAGCCCACAACGCTTACCTTTTTCCATATATTTTCTTCTCTCTTCCCTTTTATCCGACTCTCTCTCTCTCTCTATCTCTCTTGGTATATATATATATATATATATATATATATATATATATATATATATATATATATATATATATATATATATATGTAAGTGTGTGTGTGCATCTTGAATGTTGTGTCACAAACTCTTTTTATTATCGCATTCACCCTGCATCCGGAAAAAAAGATAGTTTGTTTAAGTATTTCTGACCGAACAAGGACTCAAAACTATTGCTGAAGGTTGAAACAAAAGTAACAATATTCATTTGGCCAACAAGGGAATTCAACTCTGCCACGCATAGTCTTGACGAATTTAGGATTGTATTTAGAATAAGAAGAGATCCATCTCCATAATGCTATTAGATAGGTAAGTCTGTTATAAATTTGTCACTCGGCTATCATAGTTGAAATGTCATTGATATTGGTGGTTCAAAGTACAAATCTGAACTAGTCAGGAATGTGTACATTAGAGTGGGTAATAGCTAATCTCTCTTGATGGCTGAATGAATTAATATCGACTGACGCTTTTGTTTTTATTCTGTATCTTATGCTCGACTCCTAATCTAAGCAGAAACACTTATCACACAAAAATAAGTTTCCCTCTTCTCTTTATTTCTGAGGCGAGGTGATTATGATATTGATGAATATTTGGAGCTCAATATTTGAACACATATAGACACATATACTCTGTATTATCATCAAATATTGATGGAAGGCTTCCACAGCCCAGTCACAGTTGACCATCGTTGTACTGTTAAATGTCATTAGTTATGGTATTACATAAACTTTCACTTTTGGATGAATTTAGTCTGCCCACTCAGTATTCTGCTATCAGTAAATAAACTCATTTGCAAATTCGGTCTTCATAATGATGAGATCAACGGCAGCCCTTTGTAACAACGCCAACGTTCCCTTGGCAACAGTTGATAAATCCAAGTTAATTTCACGTTATAAAGATAAGTCTCGCTCTATCTCTCTAAATAATCCAAAAAGGCTAGATGGCATTAAACCATTGTGTCTGGAAATAGAATTCAACTGGAAAACTGATATCAACAATGAAAAAAAAAATAAACTGAATATAGTATTCTACGGCGATAAAAAAAGTATAGAGGAAGTGAAACCGCTGTTTTTTCGGGAAGCGGCTATAGGTAATTTATTACAAATACCAAACCACTTTAATTTAGTTTTACTAAATTTGACCCTAACTAGCGGGGCAGGTAACCTCATGCTAAGCTAAACAAATCTCTTTGACAAGGCTTGAAACTCTTCAAACTAGATAAGACGATCATGCAAATCGGGAAGTTTAGATTTCAGGTATTTATTCTAACACAGGCTAGCCTTGAAAAAAAACCCCTTAGTATCTTTTTTTTTTTTTTTTAACGAAATAAATCACAACAGATAGATTATGGCATAGTTCGGACATTTTTGTTTTTATTTCAATTAAGGGAATTCAAAACGCATGAGGTGTGTTGTCTTTACAAGATCCCAGACCATTTGCTTAGCTTTTTACTTTAAAAAGTAACATTAAATGTCGTATACAGTTTTGTGTCATTGAAAAGGAATTTCAATCAAAAAAATTAACAGAATAATATTAATTTTGTGGTATGAAGTTCAGGGGTGTTGATAACTTAAAAATTAGAACCTCCAATTGCACATCTCTGTAGACTTACAAAAGATATATTTTTATACACTAGCACACATACACACACACATATGTATATATATATATATATATATATATATATATATATATATGTATATGCATATATGTATATCCATACATACATATACACACACACATATATGTATATATATATATATATATATATATATATATATATATATATATATATATATATATATATATATACATGTATATATGCATATATATATATATATATATATATATATATATATATATATATATATGTATATATATATATGGGTGTGTGTGTGTATGTACATGTTTATGCGTTCTTACACTATACATATATTTTCGGTATGGGAATAAATGTTGGCATTTATCACACTTCCAATTATCATGGAGCCTTTTTTCAGGGATGTTGTGTTTTTAGCATTATGATCTTAGATGAATTATTCCTCCAAGCATACGACCTACCCCGCTAATGCTCAAGTGTCTTTTGTGCTGTTATGTTTAAACTTTCATATTCTCCTGTCAGTCTTTCATCTTTTATTAAAACAATTGCCCCTTATAATAATAGTAATTACACCCCTTCCTCTTACTATTTTTTGGGGGCCTCTATTTCATATGCATGTATTTTTTCTTATTTTTTGTAGAGCAAGAAATAGGAATATATTAATATATGACTTTTGCCTCCAGATGTATTTCATAATACATCTGGAGGCAGAAGTCATGCTAGCGTTGGTAGTTAAGCTCAACGTAAAATCTACATCTTTGTAGACATCTAATATACTTTTCATTATCTCAGAAAAATTCCGTTGATTTTCGAAGTGTTTCCCTAGGAAAATTGTATATCAAAAAACCTCAGTTTATTGAACATCAGTATCTCTTTGTTTTCAGAATCAGCAATCTCACCGTCTCTTGTAATCTTGATTTATAATCAGTCATGGAAAGAAAAATAGTAATTAGTTTAGTAAAATAATTTAAGGCATAATTTTGCAATCTCAAATATTTCAGTCTTTTTATAGTTTTTGGAGTTTTATATGAATGGAAAACCAAGCACTTTATGTAGATCATTGTTAAAATTCTTATTCTACACAATGAACCGTCATTATTCATAACGTTCATTAATTAAACCAAATTATACTTTGGTCAATTATCGAAAATGTTAGGAGGACCTACTGCAAAAGGAGAATTGTAATCTATTTAAAAAAAAAAAAACTTCATTTTTCAAAATCATTACATATGAAAAAAATAAAATGATGAATGCTAGGGGTCAGAACTGATAAAAATAAAAGGGTAAATGTCATTGCAAACTTACATCAAGTTAATGTTATTTGACTTCCAATTATGAAGTTCATTTGAGGGAATTTCATGGAATTACATCAGTCCTAGTTAGAGCATGAATAAAAGCTACCAAAAATATTTCACCGTATTCTAAAACCAAAATAGAATAGTTCTCTGAGACATTTTTGAGATTCAAATGTATGAAATTTAATAGCTGGCGTAAAATAACGTTCAATGATATTCAGACAAAATGGAGAAATAAAAAAGATATCAATACCAAGGTGTGAAAATCATTAAAACAAAGGAAATTTTCATTGAGATACTCCCTCTTGAAAAAACATAGTAATTGGAGCTAGAAAATTAGTATAGTACTAAAAGGAGGAATTCCAGAATGTATAAAATACGAGCGTATGCTTCAAGTAACGCGCAATAATGTATTAGAAGTTTAATTAATGTAAATCCTAAGCACTTAAGGGAGGTAATGAAATCTGTAGTAGCCCTTAAAATTCAAGTCAAAGGGGAAATATATCGTCCATAGTAGTGCCTGGCTTACAGAGAATTGATAAGTAGAGATTTCGCTCGTGCGCATATGCCCGAAGAAGTTATTCCAAAGACTGTGACTTGCTGGTTTTTTAAGTAAAATTCGTTGATTGATATTCTTATGTTTCCAGCATCAATTTTATTTGTATTATGGAAAGCATGCTCTAGCTATTTTATTCATCATTTGTTAAAAAGTAAAAACCAAAGTATGTTCAAAGGAATAGTTGCCAAACGGTGAGGCCGATTCTGCCTCTGCAAAAAAATTTTTACTGAGTGTCCATTGTTAAGTGATGACAGCTCTGCCACATGAAGGAGGGTTCAACGAATGGGGAAACAAAGAGGAAACTGCAGAGTTCCACATTATGGAAGCGAACCGTTTGAAAGTCTGATCACACTGGCTGGCTCTTGTGTTTGCAGCCTCCTCACAGAATCTAATGACGTGTACGCTGAGGCCGAGAGAGAGAAGGGGTTGGCATTCCCCTAAGAGCCTCCCGACATCACAGCTCAAAGGATAACTACAGCAGGCAACGTGGTTGCAGGAAAATATTTTTTTATCCCAGTTTTCTTTTTCTTTGGTAGTTAACAAGATTGTGCAAAGAGTTGAGGAAATGATTTTAACGAAAATATTCTGACTAAAGGTGGGTTCAGAAAATGACAACAATTATTTCGATTTTTTGGAAATCTGAATAATGATAATGAAGAGTTTCTTTTTTTTGTGTTATGGTATTAAAATGTAAGAGGTTCAGGGAATCTGAACACTCCTATGTACAAAAGGAGCAGGCAGTGTTGTCTCAACAACGGAGTTGAAGTGAATTCGAGTATGGAGTAAGTCTTATGATGCTAATTAAAATTTAATTATACTACTTTTAACATGTATTTTGATTTAGCCGAGTTCAGAGCTGCTTATGCCCAAGGCGAGCGGTGTTCTAACTAGATAGAAAATAAAGTAATATCTTTCTCTCATAATACCTGCATAAACATTCATATATAATAGTTTTATATAACTATGTGATAGTATACCCTTTATGGATATTTATGAGTGTCCAATTAAAGAATATTTCACGATCTCTAAAAACATAATGCTCAGCCTCACTATGTTGAAAAGACGGTGGTCCTTCCGATGGAATCTATTATCATATGTATATAAAGGAGTCAATTATTTTTCAAGTATTTTAAATTATTTGATAAATGGAAAGATGGGAATTTATTGTAGAACAAGCAAATAGTGATACTTACTAAAACTTAGTAAAAATTGAGAAAATTAATTTCTTATTTACTCGGACTTTTAACTTGAGAACTGTTTACAATAACAGACGTTTCCATAACTGTTTGTTTCTGTACTGATATGAGAAATTTATTACTGCATTCTAGGATGCAATCTATAGCATCAATCATTCTCCTTTGTGAAACTGAATATCAAAGTTTTTCCTGTCTCATTGCTCTTTGAATTATAGCCAAATTAACCAATAACATAAGTGGTCCCAGATAAAACTCTCTCTCTCTCTCTCTCTCTCTCTCTCTCTCTCTCTCTCTCTCTCTCTTTATGTATATATATACATATGTATACACACAAATATATATATATATATATATATATATATATATATATATATATATATATATATATATATATATATATATATATATATATATTACAAAAAATTACTAGAATTCTCTATCTCGGTGGAATACCCTGTCAATCCAAGGTCATATCTAGTTTATATTTTAATCGCATGAAAATGGGCTACTTCAAAAAACGTAATACGATCCGCAAGCATTTGGGGTACAACAAAGGAACGAAAACATAGGAGAAAGAACATTAAAAAACTGAGTGATCTGAAATTGTCTAAATTTGGGAAAAAGAAACTCTTTGGAGTTTTCAAAGGTGGAATGTTCTGAAATTTTTCCACAGCTTTTTGTCTTGTGAGTCAGCGATTTTTTTTTCAAGAGTTGAAACTGGAAAGTTTTACTGGTAAAATTTTAGTGCTTATTATTTTTGTATTTCTTAAAAACGAACAATGAAAGGTAATCTCTCTTTTCCCTTCAAAAGAAGACACCACTAAATACAAGAGAGGTGATAATAATCATTATATCCTGAACACAAATTTAGATAGCAACAATAATTTCTAAGAATGAGGAAAAGTTAATAGAATACTATACTTTGAATAAGAAAAATATGTGTGGAAAGGTACAGGCAAATGTATCATTTATGCAATGAATCTACTGAATCAATATCAAATTATGATGTTAAACATCGTTTTACATAAAAAAATTCTAACTAGTCTACGAATTAGAATAAAAAATAGCGTAAGGTGAGCAAAACAAGACAATCGAATATGTTACGCAATTCAGTACTTCAGAGAGAGAGAGAGAGAGAAAGAGAGAGAGAGAGAGGCGGGGACAAGAGGTCGATGCCAAAGGGTGAAGTAAACAAAGCACCGCCAATTGGGGTAATAATAAAGCATGGAGGTAAAATTACTCCTCCAATTAATAAAGGTAATCATTGTTCGGACGAGCTGCAAATTTCCTTTACAGCTGAATTTTGCCCTTTTTGTTCATAAAAGGAAATTTGCGAACAAATCCCGCCAACCTTCATCCTCAATGTATGTCAGACACAAACTAATGCCTCTTGTCACTAAAACCAGGTGGGGCATATGTCTTTCGAATTAACAATGGGACACCCGCGTCCTCTAATCCTATCTCCCTCGACAACTCGCATCACCGATCTCATTTAATTTTCTCTCTCCCCCCGTCAAACCCCTACCCACAAACTAAGAGATCAAAAATAGAGAGAGAGAGAGAGAGAGAGAGAGAGAGAGAGAGAGAGAGAGAGAGAGAGAGAGAGAGAGAGAGAGAGAGAATCTGTATGTAATCCGAGCTATTGTTTTAATTGGTCCCCTTTTCTGCTTCATCTCTTTCTTCTTCCTTAGGGTTTCCATCTCAAAGCGTTAGACGTGTAACATATGGAACATAAAGTTTAATCTTGCCCTTCTGCTTATATACCGTCCATATTAAGTCAAGTATATTGCCAGCAATAAATCAGCTTCATTACTTCTTTATCCTTCGCCTTTTATGTCTAAGGACAAAGAGGGCCACAATTGCACGAATGAGCGTGGCCACAACAGCATGAAACACCATTCCTTCTTATACAGTTTAACATTGAAAACTATTAAAAAAAAAATAATTACGAAGATTTCAAATTTAGCAAAACATATGCAAGAAAAAGTTGCAAAATAGGGAGAATTGAGGAAGAACAGAGATTATTTACAGAGAATAAAACTAAACGACAATAGATATTATTCAATGAAGAAATATCCTTTGTTCAAGTCCTTATTAATGCGCAGAAAAAAAAGTGAAGCCTTTTTTGTAATCAGATGATTGAACCATTTCGAATAATTC
The DNA here is from genome assembly GCF_036898095.1 of Palaemon carinicauda. NCBI lineage: Eukaryota > Metazoa > Arthropoda > Malacostraca > Decapoda > Palaemonidae > Palaemon > Palaemon carinicauda. The sequence continues at coordinate 72,522,781 of NC_090737.1, forward strand.
ATGGAGTGGAATAAGAAAACTAATGGACACCATGACATGATAATGAGGTATGGACACTAAAATAAAAAAAAAAAACTACATCTTTCAAGCAAATAATGGAGGATATACTTTGTAAAACTTTCAAAGTTCTCTTTACTATTCTGTTCTCTGTCTATTCAGTTTAACGTAACTAAGAATTTCCTTCTAATAATAATAATAATAATAATAATAATAATAATAATAATAATAATAATAATAATAATAATAATAACGTTGACGATGATGACTGTAGAAAGAATGTTTGTGATGTTGATATCAAACTCGAAAAGTTTAGACTTTAAGACGATGAAACCGAAAATTGCCTTATCAATATTAATTTTTTGTTTTTATTCATAATCTACGATTGTTCAAATGGAGCAAGGCAAGCCTTAATAGAATAATATGTTCCTCTAAGCAGAAAGAAAAATCCAGCAATATGTAGTTAGAACAAGAAACGCCTCTAAAAATGCATATTTAGCCGAGAAGTTGAGAACTATCATAAAGATAGAGGCCAAAAAGTCAATGAACAGTGAAGTAGCCTATCAGTTCGAATGATTCGGCTTTATGTCTCGCTGGAGTGATAATCAGACACTTCTAGCTATGGAAGAAGATTGGAGACATGGACTACGTCATGCAGACAAACATTTCCGAACGTTAATAATGGGGTTGATTTTTTAAAGCAACTTAAAGCTGTGACTAAATCCTTCAGTTACGCATAGTCTTGTATTCTCTCCAAACACCATTTGTAACACAATCAAGGCAAATTTATGTGATTCATGAATTAAAGTTTAATTATATACTACTGTATACCTTTTTTCTTTTAATCAAAGACTTTCACGCTAAGAGTGGGTGACTAGAGAATAACAACACAACGGTCACTGCCACATTCCTTCTTTTAACTGCTGAATCTCTCCTATGTAATAAAGAGAAAGTGTATAGCGGGGTTGCCCGACCTATAACTACTCGGTGTCTCCCCGTCCCTCGGGTAGAGAACCGGGAGATAGTCATACCTTGGTGATAGTAGGTGGGAAGGGTTCAATCTGTACGAGTGTGTGTGCGCATGACTATCCAAATATTTAACCATCATTCTTGACAGGTCGCGTATTAGATAAACCCCCTATTTATGCCATTCACCCCTAGCTAGGATGGACTCTTGCGTTTCCTGGTATTCAGGGCACTGTCTTCCCAATACATGTTTTACCCCATCTATCAAAGCTTTTTAAGGCCTTCCTTTCCTCCTGTGTTCAAGCACTTCTGAGTTATATGATCTTTTCGATGACTTGTTGTCGCCTACTCTTGCAAAATGACCGAAGCACATCTATAGATACTCTGATTTATTCTTTCATCCACGCTTACCTTTTCCCACATATGATATTATTATTATTATTATTATTATTATTATTATTATAAGCTAAGCTACAGCCCTAGTTGGAAAACCAGGATGCTATAAGCATAACTTTTTATTTTTCACTATATCCATTCTTCTTACGTCTCAACTCTCGCTCCATATCTCTTACTCCACACACACACACACACACACATACATACTGTATGTATATATATACATATATATAAATATATATATATATATATATATATATGTATATATATACATACATATATATATATATATGTGTATATATATACATACATATATATATATATATATATATATATATATATGTGTGTGTGTGTGTGTATACACAATCTCTCTCTCTCACACACACACACACACACACACACATATATATATATATATATACATTTATATATGCATACATATATATATATATATATATATATATATATATATATATATATATATATATATATATATATATATATGTATATGTATAATGATAAATATCATCTCCAATTTGGATGTAATGGCACCATCTAGTAAATCGGCAAGTTCCTATAAAGGAGGTTGCCAGACTACCCTTTTTTTTTTTTTTACCCTAGTTGATACTGGTGCACATTTTACAGTTTGATGGAGTAGTGAGTAGTAGTCGTAGGGCTGTATCGCTTCATAGTTCATGTAAATTGGAAGTGTAAACTACAACACAATAAACAACCCTTTTAGTACGCTTTGGTTTATAAATGTCAGCCAACATGCAAAAAACTAAATGTCACGATTCTCTTACGTTTTCTATTGAAAACCTTCATTTCAAAATGAGTAATGTCAATCGCCTCATGTGGTAGGACTCGTTCAATTTTCTTATCGCAGAGTTATTTAAGAATTAAAATTAAAAAAATTTACAACAACAAATAATGATAGTCATACAAACAATAATTATTGGATGGTAATGCTGGATAGAAATTTGCATTCATGATATCGTGAAAAAATTGCAAACTTCAGACATGCAAATAACTTGCTATACTGGTTTACTCGTTACTTTATAAAATCTCTCTCTCTCTCTCTCTCTCTCTCTCTCTCTCTCTCTCTCTCTCTCTCATGTACACGCACACACATATACAGTATATATACTTAACACATCCTCACATCATCCCTCTTCCTCACTTTAAAACGAAAGGATTTCTGATTGGAATCCTTTTTGACGCCTTGGCAGGGTCCCGAAATTTAATAACAAGGGCAGATGCACAAACCTTCACTATCTCCCTCCAGGTGATCCACCCTGACCGCCCAGACTTAACCCACACCCAAGGAAGGGGGGTGTGGAACTACCCCTAACTCCCGCACTCCTACTCTAGATATTGAAAAATGACGGGAAGGAATTCAATACCCTGAGAATCAATGCCGTATCCTCCAGGGACAATTTGATATTGAACCTTAAAAAGGGTAGAAAGATTAGCTCATCTTTATACTCAATATAACAGTTCATTAACTTAGATTTGTTCTTTGTGGGGAATGTCAATTTAATATGGGTAATTACGAAATAATATCTTATTGTGTATGAAATAGTGATAATGCTTGATTAGAGGTATCAATGACGCTTTTAAATTTGGGAAGATTTAAAGCTTAGCTTCATCTACACCAAGAGTAAGATAGTGTAGTATTCCGCAGAGGAGTTATATTGAAGAGCACGACTCCTCATTGCACAATATACAGAAGGATCGTTTTCCTGAAAGTAGGATGCGATGTGTTGTCTGAGATGAAGATGCAAGCGTGGGTGAATGTACTGGGATGCTGAAATAATATTTCCTCTTTTAATATGTATTTTTGTGTTTTGGTGTTACTCTGAAACGTAGGTTCTTAGGACTAATGAAGATAAAATATAAGTGAAATATAAATTATATCCCTATATCTATATGCAAAATAATGATACATTGCACTATTGGTTCTCGTCGAACTACTTACTGGTGAAAAGAAATTAAATGTTGATATTTTTCACAGGAAGGATGAATAAGACCCAGAACACTTGAAAGCTTCATCGTTGCGGTATCTTGCCTAAATTTGTACTTTTTTATTGTTAATCTGGGATTGATCACTTCTTGTCGAGAAATTAGTTTTTTATGAATATATACGAACAAATGGTGTCATTGCCAATAGCACTCATTCATCCTTCTTTCTGATAGCATGTATGCATGTACGTATTTACGTGCATGCTTGTGTGAGCACCTTCGTATTTGGTCCTGTTCTTCAAGGCTGTGTATAAGAATAATATTGTCGTCCCCAGGCGAAGCGAAGAGCCTCACCAGCACCAAGAAATGTAAATTTTCCCAGTCATCTTCGGGGAAGATTCTTGAAAGGACAATTGCAATGAGATATGCTCGAGCGTCACACAAAGTCCGCTTTCATATTTTCCACCAAGTCGATGTTTTCCTCGTATTGTTACTCGAATTTTTTTTTTTATTCTCACACTTTTACCAAAATGTCGCGGAAATAGAGTTTTCACGGTCTGATGATTGAGGCAATTGCTTCTAAGAAACACGACCAGAAGGCCTGATGATTTTCATGGATTTTATTCAGTTTTGGCAGTTAATTATCTTTGAGCGAGAATTTTGACGATTGTATTAATTGAACCTAATGTTCATGCAACGTTTCAGTATTGGACCACATACTCCAAGCCTGTAAAATGTTTCATTCAGCTTTGACAAAAATCATTGGTAGTACTGTATATTCAGTTTCCTTACCTCATCAGTATTTCGACAATGCCATCAAGTATGCCAGACGTTTCAATAATTATAAGTGGCGTTAACAGTATACTCATGATTAAACTAAGACCTGTCATAAGCACACGAAAACGTTAACAAAGACAAGTTTCATACCATTTGCTTCGACGATTACCTTCAACGGGTGCAATATAATAATGAGGAGATATATTATTAACTGCATGTTCATTTGTGTCCCAAGGGATTGATAAAATTCTATTTTCAACCCATAAGAATTACTGGTTGAAATTTGACTTGCTTTGAGCTGTGAGAGTTTGTCATTAGATTTTGGTAGGATTTGAATTATTTTGATGGTCATTTCCCTTGGAAATAAACTGTTGGAGATATGCCCTTGCAAATATAGGAAAACCATAACTGGGAAACTACTTCATCACTACAAGAATGACACAGGAAATCTAGATATCGTATCCTAAACCTCTGAAAAATGAATAACCTGTTCATATACAGTATAAATATGAACCTAATCTTCCTAAACCAAACCTAACCTAGGATATTGCGTCCTTGTCCAATTCTGGAGAGAGGTTCACAATTATAGTAAGCTATCTACTCTTAGTTGTTTTATCAAGTACCGTTTTCGCACAAAGTGCCACGCATGATATTTTCTCTTATTTTTACACACTTATTTCTTAATCATATTCAATGACATTACTACGTATTCATTTTACAATAATACCACAATTAACTAAGATAATATAGTTTGTAATTGAATTTAGTTTACAACCACAAGACACTCAGCACCCCACCAACCAATCCTTAGTCACTTTACTATGCAGACTAATAATATCTAGCGATTTCTCTACCGCTTGATATTATCATCACTGATGTCATCTATAAAACGAAATTCTTATAAGTTTTCATCCTATGTAATCACTGTCGTTTCCTTCAAGGATTTACACGTAGGACAAACAACGTTCCCTTTTCCAGGAAAAGACCGGTTCACTGACTGTTTCCTACTGATGCATTTCTTTATTCATAGCATTATGCTGGGATCATACATTCACTTATCTTGCTCCTGTAAGCCGAAATTGCCCCCCCCCCCTTTTTTTTGGCTCTGTCGGGGAGAGTATAGGCCGTATGTGGTAGACGTACGTCTGACGGGAACCATGGTGATGCCAGACTTTTGTACGTATGTACGTTTGTGTTTACGTTTAACGTACGTATGTTCCCGTTAGCAACCGGTTTTACGTGTGGATAGGTACGTCACTGTTTGGTTGAACGTTGGGGCCAACCCGCCATACCCAACACAGTTGAATATACAGTTTGTGCTGTTTTAATTGTTATAGGTGAGAAAATAATTTTCAAATTTCTTTTTTAGATAAATATCTGGTCTCAAGCTGTAATGATTATTGTAAACAATTTGGGCTAAATAATTTTCAGTCGGAAATTTCTTTATTGTTTAAATATAACTAAAACAAAATCTTCTAAAGCTTCTTGCGAAACGGCAAAGAATAAGGAATAAAACTCTCTCTCTCTCTCTCTCTCTCTCTCTCTCTCTCTCTCTCTCTCTCTCTCTCTCTCATAAGTAAAATTATGTATTTACTTCCTTTATTTATATGTTAAATATTCTGGTATTTGAAGTACTATTACTTCTAATATGATATTGACTAGTTTTTTTAATATATTTAAAATGTTTAAAATCGGTGTTATTATTACTTTCATTGAGTATTTGATTTAACTCCTTAATATAATACTACATACAGTAGCACAGACAACGGAGACAGAAACCAAGTCATTATGGGAAAATACATTTATTGCAGGATATTGTGACAAAAGTACACAATATACAAAAACAGATGTTGGGTCATTAAACTAGTGAACTGAATTACCTTGCGTCCCTTTAAATACCACCTGGTCCGAAGTTTCTAATATTTCCCGTTATTCAATATAAACGTACCATGCTTATGTCTGACCTACAAGCTACCTGTATATACGTCTAACCTACATGCTAACGTCAGCAGACCGTCAAACCCACCAAATCTGTACAATTGTTCATGTACGGGATTGAGCCACGACCGTGATTTGCATAAAAAAAACCTTGCGTCACACGCCAGACGTACTAGCAACCCCGGTTTTACTTCGCAAACCCTAAATTTTGACGTGTTTGGTTACAAACTACCATTCATTCCTCTTACCGGAGAAAACAGGAGCAAGATACGTGAATGTGTAATCCCAGCATTACCTTAAACACCATTTTAACGTACTCAGAACATAAATACACCAGTTTTACAAGGGTACGACGCACTTCTTAGTGAAACCACGTGTCTGCAGATAAAATTGAAGCAATAGTCTGTTTGTAAAAGTCACCAATTGTGTAATATGCCCTCCGAATCATGCTGGTTTGTTTGGAGAATCCTACCATAGAATCGTATTCGGTCACTCTTAAGGCCCCCTTGTATTTGTCAATTAAAAGGTATAGTTTTCATAAAAAAACAACAACTCTTCTATGTTATAACTGTTTAAGGACACTCCAAAATTAATCCATTGTTCTCTAATCTTGGGTAGTGCCATAGCCTTTGTACCAAGGTCTTCCGCTGCCCTGGGTTAGAGTTCTTTTGCTTGAGGGTACACTCGCGCACACTAATCTATCTAATTTCTCTTCCTCTTATTTCTTTGAAGTTTTTATAGTCTACATATGAAATATTTATTTTAATTGTTGTTACTGTTCTTAAATATTTTATTTTAATTGTTAATTAATTCTCGTTTCCTTGCTTCCTTTCCTCACTGGGCTATTTTCCCTGTTGGAGCCCCTGGGCTTATAGTATCTTGCTTTTCCTACTAGGGTTGTAGCTTAGCATGTAATAATAATAATAATAATAATAATAATAATAATAACTGAATGTCATTCTTTTCTTACATAATATCGGAGTTTTTACACATTTTCAAGTCTTGGATCATACATGAACATAATCTGCAAAATACGAAATCTTTAGATAATAAATTCTCTAGCCCTCTGTCGAGTTTTCATCTCTGGTATATATATATATATATATATATATATATATATATATATGTATATATATATATATATATATATATATATATATATATGTATATATATATATATATATATATATATATGTGTGTGTGTGTGTGTGTGTATATATATTTCTTTTTTTATTTACTTTTTATCATGAAGATAATCAACTCCGCCGGGGACCAATCAGACGTCACGTAGTTCAGACGTGTTCACCAGGCTGCAGCACATGGAAACAGGCCAAGTTCATAAAAAAATGATAAATGAAAGAAAACGAATAAACCTTTTGTGTATACTTAAAAAAAAAAATAAGTGTATATGAATAGATAAATGTAAATGTTTAATAATCATCACATTAATTTCAATCTCATTAGCTGTAATGAATTTTCTTAAAGATTTCCTTCCAATTCTAAACGTCTTAAATACAGATGTTCTTATTACCTTTTCTGTTCAATACTTCCAATCCTTGTGTAAAAGTATGCTGAAGCATATCCTATCAAAACTCTCCTAATTTCTGTTATCTGTTTTCTGTTTATTCTTTTAGATAAGTAATTCACAATTACAAGGAAAACAAAAAGCAACTTTTGGACTGTTACAGACGCAAGAAAAAGTTTAAAACTGTGTAAGTGAAAATTAGATTGCAGAAACCATACATTTGGATTTCGAAATATACAGCGACAATTTCAATCAATATGAGACTAAACCGAAAGTAAGAACGTGAATTTCAATATAGTGAGGTCCGTAACAATTTTACCAATAGGAGAAGGATGCTACAGCAGGTTAGGAGAACGTATTTTCATTTTTTTTTTTTATAGTGGTGAGGTACTATTTTTTCCTGAGAATTCCATCTGTGTTTGTTTTCATATTTTACCATCTATTCAGCTTCAGCATGAACTTCTTCCTTGTTGTCATCTGTGACTACCACTTTTCCAATTTTCGTTGTCCCCTTCTGTTTTCCATGGCAAAATTTTCGCTTCGCTCAAAGCCCTGTATCAGATACCATTTTTTCCTCTGTCAAAGGGATCATTTCGCAGGTGTCAGGTTCCGATTCAGGGTTCGGCCGTAGCCTTTTGGCGCGTACAGGCATCCTCGTGGAGTAGGTCAGGGATTCGCGAACCAAGAGTTAACATTCCACCATGATTTTCGCCTGTCCGGGAAACAAAGTGGAAAATGAAAAGGAAGATTTATGAATAAATAAATGTATTAACGTACAAGTAAACTGGTTAGGAGTCAATTATATAAGAACTTTTACCATTGTTCAAAGTAACCAGAAAATTCTTAAGGAACAAGAAATTGAAAGGGAAGCTTACACAGACAATTATGTCTATTTGTTATAGAAGGGAAACAAGAAGCATGAAATAACAGACAGATAAAGATAGACAGAATGAAAAAAAAAATCCAAGTACACATGTTCAGGAATTAACGACCTTGTGTAGAGAGCAAAATTGAATTATAACTGAAATGATGTTAAAGGGGACTAAATACAACTGGAAAATATGTTTACGTTGCAGCAAGCAACGCACACATAAATTAAGAATGATCCCCTCTGTATGTTTTCTTCTATGCTGCCATCACCATCTGACTCTATGGCAAAAAGCCATTGAATGTAACAACCTAATTTCAAATTTATTACCACTGCCATTATCATATTGTTAATTTTCATAAATATCTACGTTGTTGTCCGCTTTGTCTGTCGTATCCTCCGACAAATCCCACCACCGACCCCGGCTCATCTGTCCATGTTGTCGCAGTGGCGCTCTTGCCTTTTGCCAGCAGAGATGCATTTGCAAGATTTCTGCGTGCCGAAGTTCAGTTCTGCATACGCCCAAGCAACAAAGCAGACTACGTCCTCTCTGTGATCCCCGACGACATCTTCCTAGAAATCTCCGAGTGGGTTTCCGAGTAAAGGGACATCCCCAAACAGTATGATGCCCTCAAATCATACCTCCTATAGCAGTACTCACCATTGCCAGCCACCCGCAAGCCAAGATTTTTTAGCTCTCTCAACAACCGTTGGGGGATCAAAAGGCGTCGATGGCTTTCAGAGAAATTATCAATAGTGGTTCCCTTCAGCGTGCTCAAGATGGTTTTTGTCATGAAGTGAACCTATGTTGTGGCCCTTGTGTACAACGGCTGATAGAACCGGTGCAAACCGTTCTTCCCGATGTTGGCATCTGGTTTATGAAAGATCTGAGGAACAAAGTCGACTCCCTCATGAACAGCCACTTCCCCACCGTCAAGAATTCCATCAACAACTCCACTCCTAACGAAAGGGATAACCATACAACGCTGACTGAAGTTGGGGTAAATGATATAGGACATCGACGCCAACCTCGAGATATGTCTGGGCCACGAAAAAGCCGCCCATCACCCACCTGCAGTATGCTGCCCAGCGCCCACTCTGTAACCAATGCCGTCAACAGCCACTGGATGATGCTACCTCGCCCCAGTTTGTGCTACTACCACTCCAGATTCGGAGCTGCTGCTTAGAAATGTGCTACCAGATGTCAGCGGTTGAAAAACATCTGAGTAGGGCATCGCCTGTGGCTGTGGTATCCCCATTAACTAATCTCCTCTATTTACATGATTCAGGATCAAATGTACGCTTGTTTCTCCTTCATTTAACAAGGATGATTGACAAAAGTTTGACAATGGTGGGGGCTGGGAATGGTAACACGTGATTATATCTGGATATGAGACTTGGGTAGGGGAGAATGGAATCGCAGATTCAAAATACTTTTCTGTATTATTATTATTAGTATTATTATCCCTTCTTGTTACCTGAATAATATGTGTGTATATAGGAGCTAATAACAATCATCTAATGTATGCTGGCAAGTTTGTACCTTTTTAATTCCTAGCATAATTAGTGTCTTAGAGAAACGTTCTTGATTTAGAGAATAACATTCCGCTTTGATTCTGTAATAGGAAATGTTCATGTTGCAAATGTTGAATTCTATCTAACAGCATCAAGTTATCCAGTGTGGAAGGACATTGCAATATCTTATAAGTCAGGAAAGATTTTGCAAAAGAAAAGTGACAAGTGATTAGAAAAGAACAAATTGCAAAATGTCGTGACCTATGAGTATTACAGTATCTGCCAATACACAATTAGAATTATTATAAAATAGACCATTACTTTAGTAGAAATCAAAACAGAAATATTGGAATTTTTTCAAGTTTATATTGTGCTTTTATTAATAAAAAACAGAAAATTTTAAAGCAGCCAGAAATCAATTTCGTTTATGTAATTATCAACGTTCTAAATTTCTAAGTTTGTCATTTTAATATTCAATTAACAGATTTTGCCAGCAAAATATTTCAAAGTAATTTTTAGAATGCAATTTAGACCAGTTTAACGTAATTATAAAAAAACTTCGCGTTATTATACGCCTTCGAAATTATATCTTCATTTTTCCAATAATTGTGGAGGACCTTTCAGCCTTTATTTAGTCTTTAAGATGAGCACCATTCTATTTGTCTACTTGACCTTTTTTTTTTTTTTTTCTTTGTAATAACCTGGGTCATCAGCGTCAATAGCTGATATAGAAAGAATATATCTATGATTTGAATTTTTAATATCTCGAAGTTTTCACGTCTAAGATTAAAGAAAAAAAATTTACTGAACATTCTCAGACTTTTAAAACTTAATAAACTGTGTTTGAGACCTGACTTGATAGGTAAAATTCGCCAACAAGAACGGCCGTCAAAGGACTTGTGGAATATTGCTTTCTTATCTCGTGCTTTTGATGATTTTTATTCGTTTTACTCTAAGTATTTTTCTCAAGATTTTCATGAGGAAAAGACAAATTGATATTCTTTCCTTTTAGAGAGGATGCAATGACATCATACGGACATACTACTTAGAATGTTAACAATAGTCTTTAATTTGTCAATGGTCTCTTATGCCCGTAAAAATATATTGAAAACCAACAAGCAGACTATTTATTATTCCCTAATAAGGTATTATATAATTACTATTATTACTAGCTAAGCTACAACAGTAGTTGGAAAAACAAAAAGCTACAAGCCTTAGGATCCCAACAGGGAAAGTAGCTCAGAGAGGAAATGAAATAAGGAAACAAGTTAACTATATATGAGAAGTGATAGATAAAATTATATGATATTCTAAGAACAGTAACATCGTTAAAATAGATCTGTCACATATAAACTATGAAGAGCGACTTATGTAAGCCTGTTTAACACACACACACATACAAAAAAAAAAAAACGTTGTAGCGAGTTTGAACTTCTGAAGTTCCACCGATTCAACTAACTGATTAGGAAGATCATTCCACAGTCTGGTCACAGCTGCAATAGAACTTCTAAAATACTATATGCAGTATTGAGCCTTATGTTGGAGAGGGCAAGACTGTTAGAATTAATTGCACACCTAGTACTACGCACAGGATAGTAGGATCTAAGAAGATGCGAATGCAAAGGATGGTCAGAATTATGAAGAAAGCATTTTCAACATGCATAAAGAACTCACTACACGACGGTACCAGAGATTAATATCCAGATCAGGAATAAGAAATCTAATAAACTACAAGTTTTTGTCCACCAAATTAAGAAGAGATTCAGCAGCTGAATGCTAGACAGGATAGCAATACTCTAAATAAGGTAGAATGAAACAATTTTTCAAGTTCTTCATAATAGATTGATTACCGGAATTCTTAAAAGACTCTCAATAAGCCATTAGGATTCGCCGTTACCTTAAAGTATTATGTTAGCATTTCCTTCTGCTTTCTCTTCTTGTTTTTTTTTTTTTTTTTTTTTTTTTTTTTTTTTTTTTTTTTTTTTTTTTTTTTTAATATAAGTCTCTTCACTGGCCTTTCTAAATTTCAAACCCGTAGTGATTATATATGACTTGAAGCTTAAAAGCTATAGCACTATACAACCTTGAAATAAATATCAGCTTTTGAAGTGGGTCTTAATGTCTTTAGGAAAATTGTAAACTGAATTTTTTAAATGTCAACAAATAAATAGTAAAAAACATTATCTGAAGAACACCTTTTGATTTGGTGCTCTCATTATGCTAGCCCCTCTTCTCACGTGAGCAATAACATTAATAAATCAGTACTTATTTTTCTAACAATTTCTGGTCATCTCACTGAAAAGTGAACGAAAAAGAAATAACCTTACCCCAACGCAGTATCATTCTGAACCCTTTAAAAGATAACAGTCGTCCTTCAAAGGTTGAGAGGTGATATTTTGTACATGTTTCTCATACTATAGAGTTTTCGCTTGACTGATATATGTAGTCTTATATCACATACAAATATATATATATTTATATATATATATATATATATATATATATATATATATATATATATATATATATATATATAATGAAATATATGATTGTGTGTTTGTGTCGGTGTTTTATATCGTTACAAGGCTATGTGACTAAACGCATTGCAAAAGCCAGCAGAATCTATTATAGAGAAACACTTTCGCACATTGTGTGACCTGCTATGAATTTATGGTCATCGTTTTATAAATCTTACTCTTCGAGTAGAACTTTTCATAGAAATGTTTTCCTTGTTGGTGCCTCTCTAATTTTGACGGTATAATCCTGGCACTCTTATTTCAATAAAGTAACAAAATGAAAGAAATTTGACATTGTAGATCCTACGTATAAAAGATGGTGTCCGGTAAATTGCTCGAAAACATAATCCTCGAAATCAATTGCTCGAAAAATTATTCCTCAAACTATTCTTTATTTTCTTCTCGGCATTGTCATTTAGAATTAAAATGCTAAGGTTTCAATCTCCCAAAAGACATTAGAAGTAAGACAGAGAATATTCCATCGTACCATGAAAAGTTTGATTGGTTGCTTAACTATAGTGGTTGGATGAAGGAAGTTGATTCCATCACTTGTTGCGGACTAATACATTGAGGACTTCTAAGCATTTCATTTCCACTTTCAATGAACATTCTTTACATCTTCTCTATCTTTTATTTCCTTTATCAATTTGTTAAGACGCGAAATAAGCCAAGACGTCTTCTTACTTATTTGAATATTTATACCTATTTTTCTATCCAATATAAAATCAGTCCGTCGTTACCGAAGACAACATCCAAAGTTCCTCAATAGTTGTTAGATTTAGTGTGAATAAGCATTGATATGGCTCACCTGCAAATCTTGGATTTGCATACATTGCCACATGACGGACATGTTAAATAAGGATTCGGGTCAATGGAGACCTCTTTTCTGGTCTGTCACTGCTGCCTTTTTAAGGTGAGATGCACCATTCGACCCTGCTCCAGGGCAGCGACCCAGGTATTAACAACCATTCTCCAAACCATATGGTCGCTAGCTACAGTTTGAAGTTCATCTGGAAGAGTTTTGTATTTCTTTAAGATTAACGTAGCTTGGTCTTTGTATCCACGTATACATTGCTTTTAGTTACAATAAAAAAAAGACGCTACTAAAGAGGTTTACGAAAATTCCTATATTATCACATATCTGCACGATATAAATATGGGGTTAATGTACGGTCTTATATACCAGCTCCAACGAGTTTTGCTTAAATCTGACTCCTTTTTATGGGAAATTTTCTTCTGAAAATATTCCTCAGTAAATTCTTTGTATTTACTTGATATTTTTCTTGTTTACTCGTTTACCAGGTTATTGAATAGACTATACATACATACATATACCAAAGGCACCTCCCCCAATTCTGGGGGGTAGCCGACAACAACAAGAAACAAAACAAAAAGGGGACCTCTACTCTCTACGTTCCTCCAGCCTAACCAGGGACTCAGCCGAGTTCAGCTGGTACTGCTAGGGTGCCACAGCCCAACCTCCCACATTTCCACCACAGATGAAGCTTCATACTGCTGAGTCCCCTACTGCTGCTACCTCCGCGGTCATCTAAGGCACCGGAGGAAGCAGCAGGGCCTACTGGAACTGCGTCACAATCGCTCGCCATTCATTCCTATTTCTAGCACGCTCTCTTGCCTCTCTCACATCTATCCTCCTATCACCCAGAGCTTTCTTCACACCATCCATCCACCCAAACCTTGGCCTTCCTCTTGTACTTCTCCCATCAACTCTTGCATTCATCACCTTCTTTAGCAGACAGCCATTTTCCATTCTCTCAACATGGCCAAACCACCTCAACACATTCATATCCACTCTAGCCGCTAACTCATTTCTTACACCCGTTCTCACCCTCACCACTTCGTTCCTAACCCTATCTACTCGAGATACACCAGCCATACTCCTCAGACACTTCATCTCAAACACATTCAATTTCTGTCTCTCCATCACTTTCATTCCCCACAACTCCGATCCATACTATATACATTCTTTATTTATTTCATGCTTTTCTATGTCTAGTTGCTTGAAAGTTTGTCAATTAATTAAATGAGTAACTCGTTAATCAAATATCACACTCTTGTTTACTATCTTGGCAAATGACTAATTTCGGGAAATCTCTTCTGATATTAGTCCCAGCTACGCTCGAGTCATATTTCACCAGCAGAATAATTAACGCGCCTTCTTTGTCTCCCTGTCTCCAGAAATTTTAAGAACCTGCTCAGACTTTTTCATTACTTTTTCTTTTTGAAATATACTCAATATAACTAATTTCTCACCGTCTTTCTTTTTTTTAAAGATAAGTGTTCTTGCATGTGTTGCTCAAGACGCTGGTATATTTTCAGCGAGATTTTTAAAAGTATTTCAATGTCAAACATATTTGCATTTTTTTGATATACTGTACATACATACTGTATATGAATATGCGAGTTGCATTCCTTCTCTCTTTTGTTTTTATTTCATCAAATGCATTTCACCCTGGTGGATTTTGATTGCTCGCTTCTCATATTCAGTTTGTCTTTATATTAGAAATTATCATTTTATGGTAATCATACTCTAGTAAAATGGTAATTCATTTATTTATCGCTCTTATTGTCAGTAAACTATTCTAACTTTCATCGTGTGAGAATAAACTCTCTCTCTCTCTCTCTCTCTCTCTCTCTAACACACACCCACACACACATTAACACGCATGCGCACACACTTACATCCCCAGACACACATATGCAGGGATTATATAAAACATAGGCTATATGGATATCAAAAATTATTTATATTTCATGCAAAGAAAAATTGCGCATCATACTTATAGGGATATACGCATTAAGCTTCCATTTAGCAGAACTCTTTCCAATTGGATTTTCCTGAGCAGGTTGAATAATTGCAGCCGCCACACGCCATAGTCACCGTACCGCTTCTTTTTTTTTTTTTTTTTTTTTTTTACCTAAATAAAATGCGGGGCGTTTTTTTTTTCTTTTATTAATTTTCCGGCTTTGGAGCTTTATTACATTTGCATATTTATTCGAGTGTGTGACAAAAAAAAAATATGCGTGAAAGTGAGTGCGTACGTTTGTGCGTAATTGTATGCCTGTAAGTATATTTCTCCTTGTAAGTGCTGCGTGATCGAATTTCTGTTACTACGCTAAACTGAACGTACTCTAATTTTGTAATGTAGACCGTTAACAATTCTTATATTACATCAACAGTTCATTGCAGTTGACCAATTCAATTGCTTCATTATCCGTATATCTTGCAGCTATTTATATCTCTACCGTGAATCTGCCTGTAATTTCAAGGACTATTTTGAGTTCATCTTCCTTAACAACTACTGCCAGCGCTACTGTGATTCATCAGCTGTAACGTTTTCCTACCACCAATCTTATAGTCATCACCCTTACGAACTTATACAATGGACATCTGTTTCCAGATTGTAATTTTCTTGCTCTGGTCTCCCTCTCTCTCCCAGCCAACTTGCCCTCGACAAGAGCGCAGCAGCGTCACTGTAGCTAGACCCCTTTAATTATTTTGGGAAACGTTCCTGCGATGGATTCAGACAAACACCTTTGTCAGCAAATAAGATATCCATGCTTTCAGAGGGAGATATGCAGACGCACGAAATAAAAAATCATCTCGGGTAAGAAAGTTAGTATCAAATTTTATTCTAATACATTTATTCAGTTGTTATACCAGTTCTAGTGGTTCAATGATTATTTATAGAAATATTATGTATGACGGAGGGATTACAATACTAGTTATTAATCAGTAAATATCCGGATGATGCTCACAGGTCTGGTAACTGCTTGGACCTCGTATACACAGACTCCCCTAGCGTTAAAACAAGTACGGTTGGTTCTCCAGTCGGGACATCTGATCATGCCTTGATTTCATCAGTAGTGAAGACTGAGCAGCCTGTCCCTGATGTATAATACTCTTGTAAAATTTATATGAAATCCCAAGCAGACTGGAATAGGAGTTTGCATGATCTTTTGGGCTTGAATTGGTCACGATTGTAGAGTAGTGTTGATACTGTTTTCCCTTTGAATGCAAATCTAGTCAACATAACTGATAGGCGTATCGAGTGAAGGACAAACCATGGTTCAATGATGGTTGTAGACGTGCTTATTTGGAGAATCAGGAGGCCTATCATCTTTGGAAGGGTAACAAATCAGATTTGACCTGGAATAACTATACTCAGCTTAGAGCTTTTGCTCAAAGAGTTTAAGCTTCAACTGAAAATAAATACAATCCAACCATAAAAGAAACCCTTTCTGGTACAACCCAGGAACATAAATGGTGGACTAACCTGAAAACTGTGCTCTTTAGTGTAGACGTAACAGTTCCTCCTTTACTTAAACCAGATGGCTCAGTCACTCACTGTCGAAAGGAAAAGGCAACCCTTTTGGCTGATGTGTTTGACGGTAAACAGAGTAATGAGAAACTCGAACTTCCTCATTCCTGTTTTCCTAAGGCTAAACTAAATATGCTAGCTTTTCGATCTCATGAAATTAAAGATCTGTTGATGGACCTTAATGCATATGGAGGTGTAGACCAATATTATATTTTTCCTTCGTTTTTTATAAAGACTGCAGATTTCTTAACTCCAGAGTTATCTCTTATTTTGTGCAAGTTAGCAAGAAGAGTTACATTTAGCACTTGTCGGAGAATTGGTAATATTACTCCACTAAGTAAAAATGTTTGTGGTAGCTCAAGTCCAACAAACGTTTAGGATGCTCTAAATAGAAAGACAATGTTAAGAGTATGGACAAGTTTTTGAACGTCTCTTGGAAAAACGTCCTTATAGGTTTGCGGAAGATAATAATCTGTTCTCTAGTTTGCAATTTGGTTTTCATAAAGGCCTTGGAGCATGTGACGCCCTTCTTACAATCTTCAATGGTGTACAGAAGTCCCTTGATTTCGGTCAGGAAGTTTGTATAATTGGCCTTGATTTTAGTGCTGCCTTTGACCGTGTTAATCATGAGGCAATAGTTTTCAAACTCCAACAGTTGGGAGTGGGTGGGTCGTTTTTTAGTATTATTGTTAAACTTTTAAGTAATAGATCTTAAAGAGTTGTTGTTTATGGGCACCATAGTGAGTATAGGAATGTGATATCTGGGGTTCCCCAGGGTAGTGTTCTTGGCCCATTACTTTTCATACTATATATATATATATATATATATATATATATATATATATATATATATATATATATATATATATTTATATATATATATATATATATATATATATATATATATATATATATATATATATATATATATATATATATATACATGACATGTGGTTTGACCTATAAACAAGCTTGTTGCATATGCAGATGATGTTACTCTCTTTACATCAATTCCATCTCCTGAATGTAGATCTGCGGTTGCTGAATACCTTAATAGAGATCTAGCTAAAATTAGTGTATGGTGCAAATTACGGGATATGAAGTTGAATCTTAACAAAACTCAAAATATGATTGTAAGTAGGTCAAGGACAGTGGCTCCTTAACATCCGGATCTCAACATTGATAATGTTTCTTCAACTTTGTATGACTTTTAAAATTTTAGGTGTGATTCTCGACAGCAAATTTACTTTAGAGATGAACATTAGGTCTGTGTCTTCTTCAATTGCGCAAAAAATTGGCTTATTGGAAAGTCTTTTAAGATTTTTGGTGGTCAATCTATTCTGAAGAAGTGTTTTGATTCTTTCCTTTTACCTTGTTTAGAGTATTGTTCTCCTGTCCGGTCTTCAGCTGCTGATTCTCATCTTAATTTGTTGGACAGGAACTTACGGTCTATTAAATTTCTTATTCCTGATCTAGATATTACTCTGGCACCGTCGTTCAATTAGTTCATTATGCATGTTGCTTAAGATTTTTCATAATTCTGACCATCCTTTACATTCAGATCTTCCTGGACAGCTCCATCCTGTTCGTAATACTAGGCATGCAGTTAATTTTAATAGTCATGCCTTCTCTATCATGACGCTCAATACTATACAGTATTCTAGAAGTTTTAAATCAGCTGTGAATGATCTTTCTAATCGGGTAGTTGAATCAGAAGAACTTTAAAAGTTCAAACTTGCAGCAAATGTTTTTATGTTGAATATTCTGACATATGTCTTTTTTAGTCTACATATTTATTATCTGTTTTAATGTTGTTAATGTTTTTTTTTTTTTTAAATCTTATTTTAATATGTTCATAACTTCTGATATCGTTTATTTATTTCCTTATTTCCTTTCCTCACTGGGCTATTTTTGCTTGTTGGAGCCCTTGGGCTTGTAGCATCTTGCTTTTCCAACTAGGGTTGTAACTTGGCTAGTAATAATAATAATAATAATAATAATAATAATAATAATAATAATAATAATAATAATCAGTATATGAAGCAAAGAATAAAAAGGTAGAAAAATCTACATATGAGCGACCTGGTTTCTGGATTTTTTTTTGTCCAGATCTTTCTGTAATACCTAACGAGAAATTATGTTTGTTATAAAAGCAAACACTGAGCAAAGTTGTTAAGGAACACATACTGCAATAATGAATGTAAGAGGCATTTGAAAATGATCATACCTTTCGATTTATAGGTTAATAGAAATATATGATAATAATAGAAATATATTGGGTTTATTGGCGTAGACTTGCCCCTTCATAATTGGTCTCCAACCAATAACATAACTAACCCTGGGATAAAAGGTAATCACTCTACAGCCAAAATCATAATTTTCTGAATATGCTTACAAAATCAGATAATACTTAGGGATTCAATTACATATATGCTTTTGTATTTCAGTGGTAATTTACGGATAGGGTTATAATGTTCACGCCTTTTTCAAATCTAGAGGTGATTCGCCACGGTCGACTAGCTACCAAGTACCTTATTCTTAGTTTAGGTCAACTAAATCACGACAATCTTTATCTGATTATGCCGATATCGGTTTGACCTTAATCGTGGCTCAAATTAATAGCCTATCGCTAGAGGGGTAAGCGCCACTGTTAGTCAGTGAAGTCCTCCCCCCACCACACACATATAGGCTACTGCATATATCTATCTATCTATCTATCTATCTATATTATATATATATATATATATATATATATATATTGATACATATATTATTATCATTATTAGCTAAGCTAGCTGGAAAAGTAAGGTGCTACAAGCACTAGGCCTCCAACAGGCAAACTAGCCCAGTGAAGAAAGCAAATAAAGAAATTAATAAACTGTATATATGAGAAGTAACTAATAATAAATATAAAATGTCTTAAGATCATTAACAACGTTAAATTAGATCTATGATATATGAACTATGAAGAGAAACTTATGTCAATCTGTTCAACATAAAAACATTCGGTGCTAGTTTGAACTCAAGTTCCACGGAGATTCAACCGTCATATACATATGACATATTAGAATATCAAACCTTAAATACTTCTCAATATGTAATTAACTCTGCCTTGGGAATAACGTATATCCAAAAGAGAATTATGAATAAAAATTGCAGCTACCCCGGCCAGGATTCGAACCTATGATGGGCTCATGAGTCAGATATAGACACTCAATTTATCCTTTCATTTACCAATAGAAACATAATATATAAGTAACATTACTGTCGAATGTTAGTTTTAATGTATTTGGAATCAAAACTATATGAACTGTTTGCCCTGTTAGTAACTAGTGGTTATTCGATAGTAAGGAGTATTTGCAATTTAACATCATAAAAAAATCCCTAGTATTTGTGATACAATAATCATAAATAGCTGTTTTATTACAAAATGAATTATTGGTTATTATAATGGAGGTTTCTTTATTTCAATTTTGAATACAACAACCTGATTGCGGTAGGAATAGGCACAACAGATTGGATATCATCCTAGATCTTCCTTGACAGTAGAATGGATAAATTTACTATCTACTTCTGTATCATGTTCCAACTTCCAGGTATACGTTCGAATCAAACCCAACTTATATCAGCCTTGCCCTATCTCCCACATGTTCATTCTTCTTTTATCCCACCGTTATGCCCTCATAAAGGGGCCTGATGCCTGATGTGTCCTTCCAATCCCTTATATCAAAGGCATCTTCTCCCACTTGTTCATCCAACTGTAAATGGGTAACAGCATTTGCTGAGATCAAGAAAAAGGGGTGTGGTGCTACAAGTTTCCCCCCAGAAGGGATGAACACGTATGGTAAAAACTTTAATGTGTATGAATACTACAGCTAGAGAGTTATGGGGTCCTTTGACTGGCCAGACAGTACTACATTGGAGCCTTTTCTCTGGTTACGGTTCTTTCGCTTTGCCTACACATACACCGAATAATCTGGCCTATTCTTTACAGATTCTCCTCTGTCCTCATACACCTGACAACACTGAGATTACCAAACAATTCCTCTTTACCCAAGGGGTTAACTACTGGACTGTAATTATTTAGTGGCTACTTTCCTCTTGGTAAGGGTAGAAGAGACTCTTTAGTTATGGTAAGCAGCTCTTCTAGGAGAAGGACACTCCAAAATCAAAGCCATTGTAGTGCCATAGCCTCTGTACTATGGTCTTCCACTGTCTTGGGTCAGAGTTCTCTTGTCTGAGGGTACACACGGCCACACTATTCTATCTAATTTCTCTTCCTCTTGTTTTGTTAAAGTTTTTATAGTTTGTATATGAGATATTTATTTTAATGTTGTTACTGTTCTTAGAATATTCTCTTTTTCCTTGTTTCCTTTCCTCACTGGGCTATTTTCCCTGTTGGGGCCCCTGGGAATATAACATACTGCTTTTCCAACTACGGTTGTAGCTTAGCAATTAATAATAGTTATGTTAATATATATATATATATATATATATATGTATATATATAAATATATATATATATATATATATATATATATATATATATATATATATATATTTATATATATATATATATATATATATGTGTGTGTGTGTGTGTGTGCGCGTGTCTTTGATATTTTAATCATACATTGAAGTAAAAGCATTTCGAATACAATATTTTCAAAAGAAATTAAAATTGGAAATTAATGCGATTCCAACACTAATTCATGGTTTCTGTATGCTTCATTATTTGAGGTTTCAGTCGCATTAGGAGTGACAGTGGTTTCTCTTGGATTCCAGTGAATGTTTATGGTAGGGATTTTACCAAGTGTGTTTTTATCAAAACTTCCAATCTCAAAACCATCTCTAATCACTGGGTTACAAATGGGGTCTGTGTCTCTTTCTCTCTGTCTGTCTGTCTGTCTTCTTGACCAAATTGCACATTTAAGTCCGTAATTGATTTTGATTTTAGTTACTAATTTGCTATTAACTTAGTTCTTTCAATATTCAGACTAAAATATGTCATTGGCGAAAGTGATATGAGGTACATGGTAGCCAATAGGAGAGCAAATAACATTATTATGCAAAGGGAATGAAAGCAATATGAGTATATTGAGAGTAATGACTCAGATAATTGTGAGACACGAAAAAAGGCCAGTTAGAGATATAAGTAAAAAAATAAAGTAGGTAGACAGGGCTCTTCAAAATGTTCAGAAGTGATGAAGATTTAGGAATCGTAATAAACCCAACTCTTCTTTGTTGAAGTAAATTGTGACTTTAAAATGCAAATTAATTATCTTTTTTTATTTGGAAAAAATTAAAAGAATCATTTACATAACATAATTCGATGATGAAAGACCAAAATATGAAGACTGTAATGATACAAATAGAGAAAACAAATGGGGAAAACGTAGGTCAGAGTATTCCAATGGGATTTGGTGAATTGTTCATGAAGAGAGAATGAAATTGAATTAGCTCGTAAAATTTGTATAATTCGAAAGTCTTGGGAAAAGGAAAGCAAAGAAAACTCAAACCCTATAAGCTTGAAAGAGAGCTAGAACTTTTTGAAAAAAAAAAATAGGTTGGGAATATCCAGGGACAGTGGAACTCGTGTGAGTCATCATTGTATTCATTGGGCTTGGTTGCCAATGTACTGCCTGCAAATGAACAGTCAGTTGATGAGCAGGAAGAAGTCGGTGGTCAAAAAATCTCCTGCAAAGGAGAGAATCCCTGGTTCATCATTAAATGAAATTCCATACCTTTATATGACTACACTTCCTGTCTGGAAAAAAACCCGTTATAGGTGTAAAACTACTATAAATGTAGAAGCTATAAATTTATATGAATATTCAGTAACCATCTAATAAGTGCACAAGCTTACACAGTGCATATGAGGAATAAAGCAAGAATAAAATATTATTTGTGTTCAAGTTTTTAAATTATTGAAAACTTAAGATAAGAAATCAAACTTTTAATTTTCGAGAGGTGATATGGGATTTCTAGGGCGCTATTCTAATATAAAGACTAATTTATCAATAAATGTGGTTTTAAGCTCAGTGCGTCGAATATAGATATCAAAGGTATTAGCTCAGACAGAACATGTCAACATTTCTCCAGAGCATTCAAGCTTTATAATCGTCAAGACAATTGAGCTTGCATAAAAACAGAGCCATTGATTGCATGCTTCATAATTGATAGGCTTATTTCAAATAGGAGGATAGCACAAATGACTGATAAAACATAGGAACAGATATTTTCGTAACGAACCATACACAATTGCTCGAGCTAATGAAAATATTAATCAACAGACTTTCTGATTATCCAATGCGCCTGAAAAAAATAAAGCTTTATTTTTCTGCTCACATGAAAAAGGTAAAGATGAAAAGCTCCTATCTTTTGTTTCGAATCTTTTCAATTTCGTTCATATGGAACTATGAAAGGTATTCTAGAGAAAATGCTGGCCGCTCTTTTAGATGCTAATTTAAAGTAGCGGTCGTAGTGAACGAAACACCCTTTGATTGCAGCAATTTTCATTGTTGCCGTTTATAATATCGAGGAAGAAACCGACGAATAAAAACAAAACTGAATGAATTGTAATGGGAATGAACAACAATTCCTGAATATGAGCCGTATGGCCTTAATTTATATGTGCATTCTATCAGGTAAAAATACAGGGGTTTAACACTTGTATAAACTAATTAATTTGATACTGGATGATCTCTTTTAGATTACTTGACGCACCTAATTGACTGGACTGAAGCTATAAATGAGTTGAAATTGAAAACCAGAAAAATTTACATGTTGAGAATCAATCTCTTGTAGAAGCGGTTGATACGCAAAAGATCAACCAAAAAAGATTAGAACCCAAAATCAAGTATCTATATCAGAATACGTTCCTTTTTGAAAACAATAATTACAAGACTGTTTTTTAGGTTAGAGTTCTGTCATCAGTCGTCTTGAGATTTAACTGGCGGCATGATTGTAGGCTGTGGAAATGAGATAGCTCTATGTGCAGCTAAAATAAATGTTGTATGCTACTCGATCTTCTTCAGGGGAAATGATATAGCTACGGCTTTTAACCATATTTTATTCCTATTCTTCAACAGTAGCGCTAGAATCTAGATTATCGTAAAAGGTATCCTTTTTTATCACATTTCATAACCCTTATTTGAATATGTAACTTGATCTACGGCCTTTTCACCGAAGCGTTACGAGTTGCAAAGTTGCAGGAGTTCGTATCTGGCCGGAAAAAAAAAAGACTAAATTTTGTTACGTGCTACTCCTTTTATCGTGTTGTCAAAATAACACCATCTGCAAGATGTCAAAATGCAAATGCCAAGAGTCTTTCACCCGCGTTAATATGAAACTGGGTTGTTTGTCCCATGTGAATATTTTGATGAATGGGGTGAATAACCAATAGGATTAGAAAGAAAGAACAACACCACCAATTCAACTTGTGTGATTGTAAATCTCCATTCAAATCAAATATTCAACATTATAATTTTGACTAATAATTCTATTTCTAATTTGTAACTATTTAGTAATAATAACAATAATTGATGGACGAGTGGGTGAGAGAATCATGTATCAGTTGTAGTCTGGTAAGTACATTCATCTTATACGACTCCGTTTCTAAAAAGTACCATAAAGCGACAAAACTGGAAATATATGCACAAGTAGTTCATCCACGAATCGGTAGTGGAAGCGACAGAGCGCACTTTTACATTTTCCTCTGAAGTACCTCAAGTTTAAGAATTCAAACTAATTAAACACACACACATTACATAGATATGAGTATGTGATTATTCTCATAGGAACAGAAAAACGAGCTATGCAAAGCCTTCGCCTTTATTTGCATACATTGTCAGGGCAAAGATTTATATTTACATGTGTGCACGCGTAAGAGAAGGGATTTTGTTGTGAATGAATAAAGATGCATGCTAAAGAATAATCCATATTAAAGCCGGTCACATACTTCGAAATGTGCACACATAATTCTTGTAACTCTAAAATTGCAAGGCAACAAAAATTTGTTAGGCACCACTAGCGGTAAATCTATACTTTAATTTCTAGCTAAATAAATGAACCATAAATTTTTCCTACTCGCTATATCGTGTTTTATGCATTTCTGGCCATGATTATTGGGGGAAACCATCCGTTTGTGAGTTTTGGACCCCCTTACCTTACATAAAGACAATTACGGGGAACCGCTTTGTTTAATTGGGGTTTTTGGGTGAGGGAAATGTCCTAAACAAATGATTTGCAGCAATAATAATGTTCGGAAAGGCAAAATGAACACAAGATAACCAGTTAGAAAAATATATGGTTAATGCAAGTGTCTGGAAATTAAAGTATCATACTTTTCTATGATTCACTCCGCCGTGGCTCGCTAGGCTCGCAAAATTAATATTAGATTACTACTCTTAAGGGTTGCCAACGTAAGAGCCCGTGTTTTATATAAGGCAAGGTAATCTAAAACCAGACAACCAATCACTGCTCCTGTGTTCTGGCAAACTGTACATGATGAGCGACAAGCACCCAGAGCAACAATAGCTATGTAATGAATGGAGAGCATTTTCAACAGTTAATGAAATAAATGTAATTACACTCTTCAAGACGTCTTTATGTTAGTACTGAAGGGCGGGTAGGGTGAAAAAAAAAAGGCTGCTGTAGAGCAACATCCTGGAACTTGTGCATAAATATTTGAAAGCTTAATTGGTTAAAAAAAAAGAAAACAGGTAATACTTACGTCATACAAAAAACACAGAAAATCTGGCAAACAAGGAATGTAAACAACACATGCGCAGTAATCAGTCTCCCAATAGTAAACAATGAACTTAGAGAGAAATAGAAGTCTTATTTTAATAGACCGATACATAAGTTCTATGCACCAGTCCCACTTAAGCATGTAGAGTAAAATTTCAAACTAGCCAGTACTCGTCCATTTCTTATAGCGAATTCTTGTTTCAATAGTCAATAAAGAATCACATATCAACCCCATCAACAAGGAAAAATTTAAGCGAAATTTCTTTGTTCCGATAAAAATTGAGTTTCTAATATCCGTGGGCAACTCCAGTCTTAATCATGCGCAATTTGTTCGATAACTTGTCACTTGTGTGGATTACTTGTGTTGTGTAGTTGTATGGACGAGACTCGAGTCACTCGACTCATGCCTAGAGTTTGGTAACTCCTGTGCGGACTGTGATTACTGGCTCTGCGACAAACAAAACTGTCACGACAGAGTTACTCGACCCGTTGAATCGTTCTCGTTATGACTATCGTTACATTGTCATTGCTATTTATCGTTACTCTGAATTTGTTCCGGAAATCTTGTTATAACAGTTAGTCAATGAGCCACTGTCAAAGTTGAAGTTGTAATGCCCAAAGTGTTTTCACTTCGAAATCATAACTGTTTGTTAAAATGCTTTGAAACCCAGCTAAGCGAAGTTTTCCAAGATGGAGGTGTGACCAAGCCAAATTTAGTCTAACAAGAAAGTTACACAGAGCAGCAATAAGAAAGGATAAAAACTAGTTTTGCATCCGGTAGAATGCGTTAGTGACATCATTGGTTTTGAATTGTTTTATGTGTTGTTGACTGTGACTGTGACTGTGTCCCGGTTTGCGGAAATATTACATAGAGATGGATGTAGCCTACCGATACAAGTAACGGTTCACAAGCCATTACGATAATCGGCTTTTGTTTTCATTTTGATCTTGACTATATTGCTTCCTTGCTGTATATTCTTAAACTTTTTAGTAAAATAAAGAGGACAGTCACAAAAGTAAACATTAACATTACCTCATGTCTTCCACTTAAACATCTAAGTAAACCCAGGTCGTTCCTCCAAGGCTCGGTCCAATCCAGACCAGCGTCTACCCTTCATAACAGCAATTCTTTATATGTATCCTATGACTTATATTTTACAAAACAAATTTTTATGTTATATGGTAAAGGGATCTCCAAGTTTAAGGAATCAGACGAAAAAGATTGAAGATTTCTATAAGGTTGTATTCAATATAGATTTGAAAAGCAGTTGAACAACAAATTCAAGGTAAGCCAAAAAAAAAAAGGAGCAATTGCTCTCATTTTATTTCATTTAGTAGCTTTAATAATTATTAAATGTCTGCTTCAGATAACTTAACTTTTATGGAAACTTTAGCTACCCTTCAGTTTTTTTTTTTTTTTAAACGCTATTCGTTTTACCATGTTCATAGGCTAACGTTTTTCTAAATACGGGGGTTGTTCAAAACGGTTGTGACTACTTGTGCACTTATATTGTAAGCCCTTTCGTAACTTGAACGTAAAGTACCTTATCTCAACAGAATTCTTCCCCGGGAGGTGGAGTTCTCACTTGACGGTCAGACTTCTTTAGACCGATTTGGGTATTAGTGTAGAAATTGATCACTGATGATAATCTAAAAGGGGATAAGTAACTTGATTATCCTTTGAAAACTCCTAGCACTCTTTAGCAGGCTTTGAACCAACTAGTCCTCATGGCTAAAAGACTTCGGCATTTACAGCAACAGAATTACTAAAACACTTGGTAACCATTGTACCGTATCATCATTATGATGAAATTTTCAACGGCATTCCCTTAACACCGATCGCCGTCGGTATCCTATGCTAGGTTAGGGTGAATTTGTTTTCTGTATTTTATGGAAACAGCACAGGCTAGGCTATATATATATATATATATATATATATATATATATATATATATATATATATATATATATATATATATATATATATATATCTAAGGTTTCTATGCCTCTTCAGTTCAATGTTTTATCTTTATTGTTCCCATTTCACCGTAATATCTTTTCACAATCCAAGATGATGATAAATGAAAACATGAAAGATGTCATGTAAATTCAAATTCATACGACTGAATCTCCCTTACAGACGTGTTTATGTCACATAGAGAACTATGCATGTTTGAGTATGTAATCCATACGTTAACTGGAAGTAGGTTAGAATTGATCATCAAATCGAAACGAACGTAGGATTGGTTTATTGCCTCTTATGGGAAACTGCTAGACTTCTGTCATATTAACTGAAATCCTGTTACCGTTGTTCGTATCTATAACTGACTCGGCAATTGTCAAATGGGTTCAGTCCAGTGATTTGAACCAATGAAGCTTGCCGGTAATGTACCTGTTGTGAATTGTCATGTTATCCTTCAAATTGACTGATGATGAATATGATGTATGTAGTGAAATTACCAGCATTTTTGCCTAAATTTTGCGTTATTGAAGTTTTTAGTTTTTAAAATTATTTTTCTTTTAATTCACGTATAGACTTTATCAATTTTTCTTGAACATTTTAGTTCTTAATGCACACAACTGGCAAGAAGTATAAAGGTTGATAAGAAAAGGTTTATAAGAACGATATAAATGTATTTTTATGATATTTAACTGCTATAACAGTGTTAGGCTTTTATACATTTTTGCACTTAACTTTAATATATGATGAATACATTGACTTTAGATGCGTGGGAACCAAAAGATTTTTTTCCTGGGATTGTTAGCAAAATTAGTATTTGGGGATATATATGGCATTTTTCTCCTTCCCTACTGTTATCCCAGTTTGATTATAAAAATAAAAACAAGGACTAAGCTTTACTAATAAAGGAATACGGTTTAATATAGAAAAACCCCACGTATTCTTCAAAAAGAACCATTATTTTTCGTCGCAAGTAAATTGTTAATTATATATACCCTAAAATATCCTACGATATTGTTGGCCACCCAGTGAGAACTGGGAGTTTGGGGTGGGGAAAATTTACTGGTTAATTGATAAATAATGGTAAAGCTAACCTTTTCTTCTCCATACATTACTTTCTGGGAGACGCAATAAATCCATGGAAAATTACACAAAATACTGGCATCCTATTCTCCAGAAAGAATTATTTCCCCCTTATGTTTACATTTTACAAACCACACCTATCCGCTCCTGTTCGTAGGTTGTACATACCTCGTGACCTGGGTGGGGGTGGGGGGGGGGGGGTTACAGGAGACTTGCCCGCCGGCTAGGTCTATGACCTGGGAAAGGGGTCCGGCTCTCGGCTAGGTCTTTGACCTGGGAATTGGGATACTGAGGCTTGCCCCCCTGCTAGTTCCATGACCTGGGTAGGTTTGTGGCAAGACCCCGGTAAGGTCTGTGACCTGGGAACTACTAGGTTAGAGTAGATTGGGTGTGTTAGGTTTTGTGGCCTTTTGTGAATCTCGAAAATTTTAAATCACTTTTTTTTTTTCCTGTTTTCGCCCACCCAAAGTCCCAGGTTCCCCTGTGCGGCTGTGCCCGTCGAGAAGGGGGCCGGGGTGATAACGGAGAAACTTATTTTTTTTTGTGTGGTGGAAATCAAGGTTAAATTCACACTATTTACCGTAAGAAAAGTTGTGTTTTCTATGAGAAATTCAGTTCCGTGTTATTCTATAATCAGAGCTTCCTAAGTCACCATACAGATTTTGTTTATTGTCATTAAGTAAAGAACCCTACTACACTTGATTGAGTCAGAAAGGACCGATAGGGTAGGCACCGGGTTTAAAATGGATTTCCACGCTATCATATCTACACAGATCAGTGGCCAGTTCTCCTATCCCTCCCCCTTTCTCTCTGTCACATGCTTACTATCTTCTTTTTCTCTTTATATCTGTAAAAATTGGTGTAGATCCAAAATTTCTCTCTCTCTCTCTCTCTCTCTCTCTCTCTCTCTCTCTCTCTCTCTCTCTCTCTCTCTCTCTCTCTTCCAATAAGTACTTGTTCATGTTGTAGATAACTGCCTTAGTTTGGCTATTAAGGTTGCCATATGGTGAGCTTGGAGCAGTGGAATGGTCCATTGCGAGAGTGTGTGCATGTCACACAGCATGTAGCAACAACGTCAGTCATAAGGGCGTGGGAAGGCCCCCACTCATATGACATCTATACAGGAAACATACCTTTAATTTTACCTCCTGGGTAATGTAGAACAAAAGTAAGAATAATTTTTGATACAATTTCTGAAATACACCAATTTAAATAGAAAGAGACAAAGGGTAAGGAGGTAGAGCGAGGGTTGGAGAATTAGGTGATTGGAGAAACAATCAATCCAGTGATCTATGGATATTTGGCATAAGTGGGGAAATCCGTTAAAATCAGGTGCCCCTCTTTATCAGCCCTTTCTCTCTGTGTTGGGTATAACCATTACTGCAGATGGCTTGAAGATCGATGTAGGGGCTAAAGATAGAGCGATTTAAGAGGCTGGACTAAGTGGACATGTTATATTAGTATTGAAATAACTCTCTCTCTCTCTCTCTCTCTCTCTCTCTCTCTCTCTCTCTCTCTCTCTCTCTCTCTCGTTGTCCAATGGTATTCGGTTCTTTACACGAACAGACGGGAAAGGAATGGTAGGGTCACCTAACATAAAGAATCATTAGCATGTCGTTACTCAATGTATATCAGCAAGATATTTTATCTAAAAATGGAAAAAAAAGATAAGCAAATAGAAATCGGCGAGAACATCTTGATCATAAGTCAGATCTCTCTCTCTCTCTCTCTCTCTCTCTCTCTCTCTCTCTCTCGCCTCTATATAGAGGGAATTTTCCGCCTATCGTACTCCAGAATGTCTAACTTATGGACTGGACTGTTACATTGAATTATCCTCCATTAATATTTTACTATGCTTATAAAAAGATATGCTTTTGCACGTGTACCCTCATTTAATAATTCTTGGTTTTTATTCGGTCAAAGTGTATATAACCCTCATTGACAAGTGGTTTTGCTGCGGCAATTAGCTATAGTTCTATGATATAAACAAAATGTCTCTAAACATGATGCTTAGCTTTGATATCATACATCTTGCTATCGTCTTCTCGCAGTAGTTGATTGGTGCCGGAATTTATGAACTTTCCAATCAGAAGGTTTGAACTTTATTCTTTTTAGGGGTTGATTTTAGTAATAATGAAGCATCACCTGTGAAAATCGCGGTGAGTGGGATTTATTCGCTTAGCTTTGAGTTTAAATTTTGGATGTCTAGTAAACTAACTTGCTTAATCATCTTTACTACTAGTGTCAAGACTATACAACTGGCTACGTTTATTTGAGAAATAAAAAAAGAAAATGGCAAACGTAATAACCAAAGTTCTGAAGCTATCAGTATATAACGCTGCTTAAGGAATCCGATTACCAAAGTTCAAAATGTGCATAATTTTAAACGAATCTTTAGACCATATTTTTGTAAACATGGAGAGAAAACAAAGATGACATGAGATGGAAATGGGAGTTTCCTTGGTCCTGTCATACACTAAAGTCTTTCGCCCTGGAGGACCCACAAGATTCGTTTGTCGTAGTATTTAGAGAAACATAGCGTAATCCAAATTAATATGTCTGCACTCTTTGGTGTAGACAAAACAGTTCCTCCTTTATTTAAACCCGATAGCCCTGTCATTTCTTTTAGTTGACGTGTTTGATAGCCAGCAGAGTAATGATAAACTTGATCTGCCTCATTCCTGTTTTCCGGAGGCTAAACTAAATAGGTTAGCTTTTCGATCTCCTGAAATTAAAGCTCTCTTGATGGACTTTCATGCTTATGGAGATGTAGACCCAAATTGTATTTTTCCTTGTTTTTATAAACACTGCAAATTTCTTAGTTTTAATGTTATCTGTTATTTTCCTCAAATTAGCAAGAAGAGGTTATTTTAGCACTTGTTTGAAAATAGGTAATATTAATCCATTATGAAAGTACGTTTATGGTAGCTCAAGTTCAGCTGATCACCGCTCATTTTCCATAAATCCCATATTATCTAACGTTTTTGAAAGCCTTTTGGCAAAACGTCTAAATAGATTTGCTGAATGTAATCATCTGTTCCATAGTTTGCAATTTGGCTTTTGTAAAGGCCTTGGAGCATGTGATGCCCTTCTTACAATCTTCAAAGCCGTACAGAAATCCTTTAATTGTGGTCAGGAAATTTGTATGGTTGGCCTTGATTTTAGTACTGCCTTTAACAGTGTTAATCACGAGGCCCTTGTTTTCAAACTGAATCAGTTGGGAGTGAAAGGGTCTTTTCTTAGCATCATTATTGATTTTTTTTGAGTGATAGACCGCAAAGAGTTGTTGATGGTTCAGTGAGTATAGGAATGCGTTATCTGATGTTCCTCAGGGTAGTGTTCGTGGCCCATTACTTTTCATACTACGTATACATAACATGCAGTTTGGCCTAGAAAACAAGCTCATTGCATAGCCTATGCAGATGATGCTACTCTTTGCATTAATTAAATCCCCTGAATGTAGATCTGGGATTTCTGAATCCCTGAATAGATAGCTAAAATTAGGGCATGATGCAAATTATGGGCGTGAAGTCGAATAGTAACAAAACTCGGTATGACTGCATGTAGGTGGAGTATAGTGGCTCCTCAACATCCGGATTTCAGCATTGGTAATGTTTATTAACTCTGCATGAATCTTTTAAAATTTCAAGTGTGATTCTCGACAGTAAATTTACTTTTGAGAAACCTGCTAGGTCTGTCTCTTCTTCAGTTGCATAAAACATCGGCTCATTGAGAAAGTATTGAAAGATTTTTGGTGATCAATCTATTTTGAAGAAGGGTTTTGAA
Organism: Palaemon carinicauda; assembly: GCF_036898095.1. Classification (NCBI taxonomy): domain Eukaryota; kingdom Metazoa; phylum Arthropoda; class Malacostraca; order Decapoda; family Palaemonidae; genus Palaemon; species Palaemon carinicauda. Next base: position 72,555,164 of record NC_090737.1, read on the forward strand.
TCTTTCCTTCTACGTTATTTCGTGTGTTATTCTCCGGCCTGGTCTTCAGCTGCTGAATTTTATCTTAATTTGTTTGACAGGAAATTACTGTCTATTAGATTTCTTATTCCAGATCTAGATATTAATCTCTGGCACCGTTGTTCAATTAGCTCGTTATGCATGTTGCATAAGATTTTTCATAATTCTGATCATCCTTTGCATTCGGATATTCACGGACAGTGCTATCCACTTCGTAATACTCGGTATGCAGGGATCTAAGACATCTTCCCCACCGGACATTTATCCCACCGGACATTTATCCCACCGGACATTTATCCCACTGGACATTTACCCCACCGGACATTTATCCCACTGGACATTTATCCCACTGGACATTTATTCCACCGGACATTTATTCCACCGGATATTTACCCCATCAGAAATTTACCCCTCCGGACATTTTCCCCACCATAATGTTATAAGCCCTGTAAAGAAATAAAAAGTAAGCATTTTGTTGACGAATAGATTAATTAGACTGCATGCATTGCAAATTCGCTGTTACTCCTGGGAATATTTTTTAAGGAATGCTGACGGTTTTTGCTCCGCCGTGGCTCGCTTCGCTCGCAAATAAGAAAAACATCACTGCTCCTATGTTCTGGCAAGCAGTACATGCTGAGCTTCACCGTGAGCCCGCTC
>NC_090737.1:72573338-72585838 GCF_036898095.1 Palaemon carinicauda
CTACATATGAAATTTGCTCTTAGTTTTCTGTTTGGGTTTTCGATAAATCCTTTTTTTTTTATTATTTTTTTTTTATTTTGTTATAAAGGATGATTGACGTTCTGGGTTGAGCTATTCGTCATCACAACAATGCTGTCACTGCCACCCTCGCAAGTGTCGATATTTTTTATATACTAACATCCGCCAATAAGTCTGATTTCAAAGTCAATGTTACGTCGTGCGGCACATGCATATAAGTTTGTACACTTCAAAACATTTTCCAGAACGTTGTTTGATATCATATTATTTGAAATTTATGTACATTTTAGTAATTGAGAGCATGATTTATAAGTTACATTTGACAACACTTACCAGTATGAGGGCTTTCTGGGGGTGAGTGTTAACGATTTTCTTCTTAGCTAGGGTAACAGTTTTAAAAGTGATTTATTTTCGACAGTCCAATGTATTGTCGTCTGCAGACAAGAGTCAAATACTTTTATAACTACAACAAGAAGGCAGTTTTATCATGTATAAATTGAACAGCTGATTTATACTTCAAGTTGCAACTAATACATTATGCTGTAACGCACATTCAATTGCTCTCTGGGTAAACCGGCAAAGCTGTAATAAAATCCTCGCTCTCAGTCGTTACTGTGTAACGCTTGTTTACAACTTGTTGCATCCATCACCACAGAACTCTCTGTGGCCGGATTTTGAAGAGCTGGAAAAGTCCAGAAACACTGCACGATGCATAAGGGATTTTGGGATTCAGGTAGTTTTAGAATGAATGATCAAGGTTTATGTTCTTTACTGAAACCTTTTGGTAAAACCAGTAAAGTTCAGAATCATTGATGCAGGATGATACTGTTTACTCAGTTGGGTAAAAACAAATAGGCTTCTTAACGAATGGTACAGGGTTATGCTGTGTACTTTTGATGTCGGCGTTTTTTGTTGGTATTATTATCGGTCATGTCATTCATGGTATAATCCTAATTCAGAATTACTTCCTGTATATTGTGATTATTTGCGTTATTTGTTTTTACGAATTTTCTCCCCGGATATTTCTGCCAACGGTTGTATTGTTATTAGTACCATAACGTCGAATATACCTCTTAATATTACTAATAAGAGGACCGGAGGTTCATTTGGAAGTGATGTTATGCCAACTGTCTTTCTTGAAGACAGATTGGTGTTGTTTCCAATTTATTACACAGAACGTAATTATTTCATGACCTGCTGAGCTTAGAAAATACTGTAAAACAATTATAGCATATCTTTTAATTTTGATCTGATATATAGCTAAATATATGAATTTGAATAACGACCTCGTTGTGTGGAAGGGTGCAAAAATAAATATATTAATTAATATGTCACTCTTTTCAAGAAATTCGTTTCATACTCGTATTTTAGAATTTTCTGGCCTAAGCTGTCAACGTTCGGGATTTTTTTTTTTTTTTTTTTTTTTTTTTTTTTTTTTAAGATGGAATTCCCAACCTATACAAAGGTCTTGGAAAATCTTAGGCTAATGGCCTGCATTGATGTCAGTTAATCCTTATTAAATCAATTCAAACCACCTTGGAGGAGGTCAGATAGGACAATAAATCGATTCTTAGATTTCTGTGTTACTGATGATGATATCTTTTGTGCAGCATTTTGCAAGACTGGAGCTTGCGGACAGAATACATTATTTTGCTGGAAGACTACCATTTACTCCTCTGATAACACTAAGGCACAATCACGGGCTGCCAACGCAAGAGCCCGTTTCTCGCACAAGGCCAGGCAATCTAAAACGAACGAACTAAGGCACAATACATTTGGCTTGAGCAAAGCATTGTTGATTCCCTCCGTCCCAGAAACTTTTCATAATAATTATACTAGTGTCATTTCGATAAAAGATGTTTTCCTCTATAGTTCAGCCACTATGCTTAATTTTTTTCTATAATGATTTCACAACTATGCACAATATAATTTTCTTACATAAAACTGAAGTCTTACCGAATCTTCACATGTATTTAAACACTTCAAGATCCTTAAACCATTTTCAGAAAGGATAAAACCCAGTATTAAGGCATAATGACGGAAGATATTTTGTCTAGGTAATGCTTTATGGAAGAAGCAAACACAAAGCTTGCAAATAATCATATGTTGTAGTACGTGGATGCATTGTTTTTCATTCTTTTGAATATGTTATTCAATGTGTAGTAATTGTCTTATTTATCTTTGTTTAGATGATAATTGTATTTTATTACGACTGTTTTCTTTCTCTTGCACAATTGCACCCAGTGATTGATGGCTGCGATGATTTCAAATTTTAATTCAGAAATGAGTAAATGCATTTGGAAATGCTTTCCCCATTCTGTTGTTATATTTTTCTTATTTGATTTCTTTGATTTTATGCTGGCAACATTGACAATAAACAGTAATTAAATTTTCCTTCTTAATATTTGATTTTCTTTCCGCAATTAATGGAATTCAATTCAGTTGCTCTACAAGGTTCATTTAGGGTGAACTTTTATCTATGATAGATCATAGAAATAGAAGAATTTGAGACCCTTTCAGTTAAACATCCTTCCTCCTTCGTAGTGCTAAGCAATACAAAACCATAGCCTCGTAGTTTTAATAATAAAAAGCATTTTTTTTTTTTTTTTTACCAAATATTCGTTAAATATTTAAATTCACGGCCGTTCTTTGTTGATTCACAAAGAGGCCGTTGGAGTTTTCTTTTGCAAACTTGGTCTCCTGTTGTGATTTTTCTTCTAAACGCAGTTTCTGTAGGTTATTAATTAAAATCATGTCCCATCCACTTTATAAACACTCGTCTACTCCATTTTATTTGCAGATTCGATCCCTTTTTATTTTGATCCAAATTTTAGAGTAACGATGAAAGGCAAGCCAATAAAATCTATCCACTAGAGAGTTTAGGGTAGAGTTGATGTCTTTTCAATATATAAAAGAGATTCACCGATTTAAGGCATATGGTCCCCTGGTAACTATCATTGCCCATTCAGTTAGCAGAATTACTGCAGAGTCAGATGCATCGCTCGATGGAATGATCATGGCAAAATACCACGAGTTCCTATCGGCACCTGCTGATATTGGATTTCTCGCTGTATTATGAAATGTACTTGAAGGCTAGTGGCTGGAATTTTTACATTCTTGTGGATCATGAAAATCAGAGAAGGATAAAATCAATTTAGGTAAAACTAACTAAGTAACTGAACTCCACACTGCAGTAGTGAAGGGCTCAGAATTGAATAGACCTGATATTGTATTTACCTTTGTCATTAAAAGAGAAAAGACGGTCTCTATGTATCTGTGTCATTGAAAAATATGATGTGATGTTGCAAATGAACCGGTCAACTGAGTTGTTGACATAATTTGTCGTTTCATGAAGATAATTATGACAAAGTATCATGAAAAGTACACGTAGTTTCTCAATAAAGAGGGAAGAGATAGATGAACTGGTTACATTATATTTCTCTCGTTCATAACTTCCTAATTGGATATTCAGGAACTGGAGGCTTGGAATATACAACGTGACCGGAGAAAACAACACTTTAATAAGCAACCTCAAAATATTATATGTTTCTAAGATAACAAGACAACAAACAATATGCGTTCAAAATTTGAATTAATTTTTGGAGAGAGCCTCATTTTTCATAAGATTCATTATTGGAGAGGTCATCCTTCTTCTTCGGAACAAATTGGGTCCCGTTGAATGTATTGATCATTCTAGAACATGTTAATAATATCGTTGAAGCCCATAATATAGAATTGTTTATCACAATAGATTTGCTAATCATTAACTAAGAGGAACTATGTTCAATAAGATCGAATTTCTTAAAATGTTCATTCTGCGGTATGCACACGATCCGTATGACATTCACAGCATTCAAAGAATTAATACTGTACTATCCCCATTGTACTAAGAACATTAGAGAAGCGTACATATTCCCATTATTATTATTATTATTATTATTATTATTATTATTATTGGCTAAGCTACAACCCTAGTTGGAAAAGCAAAATGCTATAAGCCCAGGGGTTCCAACAAGGAAAATAGCCCAGTGAGGAAAGGAAACAAGGAAAAATAAAATATTTAAGACCAGTAACAACATTAAAATAAATATTACCTATATAAACTCTAAAAACTTTAACAAAACAAAAGGAAGAGAAATTAGAGAGAATAGTGTGCCCGAGTGTACCCTCAAGCAAGAGAACTCTTAACCCAAGACAGTGGAAGACCATGGTACAGAGGCTATGGCACTATCCAAGAATAGAGAACAATGGCTTGATTTTGAATTGTCTTTCTCCTAGAAGAGCTGCTTACCACAGCTGAAGAGTCTCTTCTACCCTTACCAAGAAGAAAAAAGCCACTGAACAATTACAGGGCAGCAGTGAACCTCTTGGGTGAAGAAGAATTGTTTGGTAATCTCAGTGTTGTCAGGTGTACGAGGACAGAGGAGAATCTGTAAAGAATAGGCCAGACTATTCGGTGTATGTGTAGGCAAAGGGAAAGAACCTTAACCAGAGAGAAGGATCCAATGTAGTACTGTCTGGCCAGTCAAAGGACCATCATAACTCTCTACCGGTAGTATCTCAATGGATGGGAGATATTACGCATATTCTTTCTATTTCATTAATAGTTTTTGAGGTATTTGTACCATTCACAATATTATTATTATTATTATTATTATTATTATTATTATTATTATTATTATTTCGCATTAATGGTATCTGTAGATCACATACAGTAATATTCCCTCTACATTAATAACATTTATCAAAGTGCGCATCTTTTATTTGTTTGATTTTTTAGCCTTTTTAATGCGTTACATCTCTTTTGGCCCGAAAAATTGAGATTGTACTTTCTTCTGATAACACCATGGTTCTCAAATGCATATTTATTGCCTTTCTGTGAGTTGAGAACGTCGATTAAGGAATCGGCTGAAAGACATGGAAGGTCTCTTACTGCATTTTTTTTTCTTTTTTAAGATAACCATAATCTACACCTTTCGATGTTTCATTGTAAGGTCAACAAAAACAGAAATTGGAATATAACCTTCAAAGGTATTTGTGGGGTATTTGTCACGAGTCATTATAAGCACACTTCCAGTCTTGGTTTCCTGGATTTTGAACTGGATTGTTAGAATTGGAAGCCTTTTGAGTTGGACGAAATTTAACTCTAGGCTAACGAATTATATGACAAGAACGTTGTATTTTTCATTATTACCTGCAAGAACTAAAGAGAAAAAGCGTTTTACCCAAATTAATTGATATTACCTTTTAATTTTTTAAGAACTACATTAGTCATAGATTTTGATAGTTTTTCGTACCTATGCCTATATATATTGGAAACCTATGCTGCTTGTCGAAGAGTTTTTCCATATGATATGAAAAATAAGGAAATGATATTTTGACTATATGTCGATTTATACGAACGCTATACGGTGCTTACTCACCGTTCAGTCTCTTAAATATGTTCATTGTTTTTTTTTTTTTTTTTTTTTTTTTTTTTATAAATATGTTCATTGTTTTTTTTTTTTTTTTTTTTTTTTATAAATATGTTCATTGTTTTTTTTTTTTTTTTTTTTTTTTTTACGAGAGAACTCCTCAGCATGCTAACATATGAAATATTACGTAGAAGCTCTACATCGTATACTCGGCACGAAAACCAATCAGAATGTATTACTCTGCAACTGACAGGTTTTCATTTGGGTTCCCTAAGCAGTTAAGTCGAAGTTAATCTTGAATTTAGTTTATTTTTTTTATTGATAGGTTCATATACATACATGTTTACTTTTTGTCTTCATATGTGTGTTTCGTACTCGATTTAGTCTGCTTAAAAATAAGCCTACGAGGACCTTTTACTGTCCTTCTTGCTTTAAACTTTCTGATTTCATTTAAGGGTGTATGAAGATCTATATTCATAGGTTAAGTCGATTATCTTTCCTTATTATGTATCAGTTGGATCTATTATATAAAATTCGTTTTGACAATTCGGCCATGTGGTAGTATTCAAGTGATAATCAGGTCTTTAATGTAATGACAACCTCAGGCACGTGCTTGTTTTATAAAGCGCTGCTTATTTAATTTTTTATACGTTTCTGATATTGATTTGAAGATTATTTTCTTCTGTTTTTGTGGATTCAAGATTTAAAGTACCATGCTAGACATAGATAGCAAATTTTGCAAAGATAGAATACACAATTTGTACGGCAAATGAAAAAAATGTGCCATATTCAACCATAATCTGCACTAATAGCATTAAGTAAACTGATGTTTTTTTTTTTTTTTGCAATACATTTTCTTTAAAATTCATTCCGAAGTTTGCGTGAGATTTAATATGAAATAAATACACGCATATACGTAACTAACTTCCGTTTGTGTGTATACATATAAACACATATGTGTATATATATTCTTACGAAGCTGGTCTACATAAGAGTAAATTGTTTTATACACGTATTTCATTTGTGTATTTAAGAGATGTATAGCCAGTTCGTAAGGTGAGTTTTAGGATTAAGTAATGCATGTCAGTTACATAAGACTGTCGTCATTCCTTTAGTTGTATTTTGATTCAGTTTCGTACATATAAATTTACATTTCACGTAGTTTTGTTATGAAGTCTTATGTAATCTTGTTAAAATGTATGCTATATGACACACACACACTAGTAATCATATCATGTTTCCAGGTGGTTGGAAGTTCCAAGAAGGTTCGTGCTAAAAACTTTATTTTTTTTTTTGGATTTATTTATTCATTTATTTTTTTTTTTTGTTTGTTACGATAAGAGGTGGGAAGAGTTAGCTAACAGAGTTGTCTCGCAAGCGACGATAGTAAACTACTTCCATTGTGCTAATTTGGCAACCTTGACGCCGCTAGACCATGCCCCCACGCTTCCAGGCGGCCGAACTGGAAGATTCTGGAATAAAATAAGTTGATATATATAGGGCTTAGCAATGCATAGGAGCCTCTGTTCAACCACTACATATCTCCTCTCCAACGTGCATAATGTTTTCTCTCAAATGCAAATAGTGTATCACGTGGCTTTGTTCAAACATTGGAATTTCTGTGGCTTAAATTATAAGAAGTGCCGTGTATATGTGAGTACCGTTTTATTATAAAGATTAATTGGATTTTGTGACTGGCCCTGTGTAAATAGGTTAAACAGTGAAGTGCATTTATTTTGCTTAGCCGTTCGGTAACCTTGTGTGAGCCAAACGACATAAGAGTAATAATTAAGTATATGTAATTGTAATTCTGATTTATTTTCTACAGGTATTAAAGTGTCCTTTATTCATTAATTATCAAAATTGAATATTTCTACAAATTAATTTCTAGTAAAACAAGTAATTGTATAATTTTTCTGGAGTTTAATTTTTTTCTTAGTCTAAGGTTTGGTTCAGATTTAATATTTCGAGTGATTTAAATTTGGTGTTAATTTTGAATTGTTAATTTTCTATAGAATATATTTATTTTAGTAAAGTGCGTAGTATTTCGATCACCAATAATTATTTCAGAGCTTTGCTTGTATCCCCTGACTAAGAACCAATATAAGAGGTTGATTTAAAGAGTAGTTCCCGTTAAAAGTAAGTAATCACCCAGTTTTGTTTTGAGTGTGCACTAAAGAGACCTTTAAACAATTTTCATTAAAATTTGTCTAGTTTTTTCTATCTTTTATTGTCACCAGGGATAGAGTTTTAAAGGAAAACACGAAATTGATTACTGGGCTACTTTCATTTTTCATCTTTTGCGACAGCTGTTTCTGTCAATATCTAATGGCTTTTATCAGGGCATCTCAAAAAAAGAAATCCTTATTTTCATATAATGGAAGTGCATTTACAAAAAACTAGAATTATAAGAAATCTGAAAAACCTCTAGAAACAACTAAATGAATGTTTAAAAATATTTTGCTTAAATATTTATTCATGGAAATACCAATAAGGACACCTGTATCTTTAACGAATTTAGAAAAAAACTCCAGTTGAAATTTCAAAAACCTTGCGTTGGAGTAAAATCATGATTCTCAAGTAAGTCCAACATCACCAGTTCCTAAGGCTTATAGATAAGTTGTGGAGGCCTGCTATGGAATGTCGTTTTGCAGGAAATATGGACGTTGTTTGAGGAAACTTGAACGTTATGTTTCCTCAGACTACAATTATGTGCTTCAATGCAAGGTCTTTGGAACTCCAACTGAAATTTTATGTCTTTCTGTGTGGGATAGTATTTGAATGTATAACCAGTAGGCTAGAAAATTGAAACCACACATAATCAAGAAAAAAACAGTTGTAAGTAACATATGACTATGTGAGATAATTTTGTAACTAATGCATATGATTTTCGTACTTATATAAAAAGAACTTATTTATTATAATGTATTTGCGGCTCAAGAATTAGAAATTTACTTGCGTTTGAGACCGCGTTAGAGACAAAAATCTCATAAATACCAACATCCAACAAACTTACAATTGGGTAGAACGGTGGAAATGGGTTGATCTCGATTTTATGTATGAATCTGGATTTGACGGTGATATATACTGTAGAGTCGGAGTAAACTCATCTCCCTTGATGGCCGAGTGATTTGCGACTTATATCACTTTGGGTTCGACTCTCTGAGTTAGACATTAGGTCTGAATCCAGGCCCGGGCAGGAGCACTTATCATCGAAAATGTTTTATGGGGATGGAGGGTGAAGGGGTTTTATTCATGAGCAGACGGAATTCGATATTGAAAAGCATTTGTGGCTCAACATTAAAAAATACACACATACTTATATATATATATATATATATATATATATATATACATATATATATATATATATATATATATATATATATACATACAGTATATTGTATATATATATATATATATATATATATATATATATATATATATATATACATACAGTATATTGTGTATATATACATATATATATATATATATATATATATATATATATATATATATATATATATATATATATGCATCCAGCTATTTTATTTCCCTTTCTGTTTCCATTATTCATTATTGCCCCTTTCGTCTCTTATGGAGGAATTTCTATTCTCGCGTCTCATTTCTTTTTCTCTCTTATCTCCTCTATGATGAAGAGGGCTTGGATAGCGGAGGGCAATGACTGCTGCAATGTAGTAGTTAGTAAAGAAAAGAAGATAAATAGTTTTGTTGGCGCTAATTGGAGGTATCTGCTGACTCACTGCTTTATTTTTGAAGACACTTTTGTGAACTATGCTCTGATATTAAACTTTTCTTACTTATATTGCAATCTTTATGTCTTTATGAAAGTACGTTTAGGTTTTCACTAGAAGTGTCCTACGTAAACGTGATTAGTCTATGTAAACCATTATGCAAATAGCCTTTGTTCTGTGCAGAAGTACTCTCGCAAATTCATCTGTAATGAGCTGATGTTACAGAAAGGGGTTTCCCTCTTTGTTCATTATCTGCTAAACTATCTCTCTCTCTCTCTCTCTCTCTCTCTCTCTCTCTCTCTCTCTCTCTCTCTCTCTCTCTCTCTCTCTCTCATTACAGATGGCGGACTTTATAAGCTTAATTACTCTTTGCTAACGAATTTTTCTGCATGTAAGCAAGTAGAGATAAAGTTGAAGTGAAGATCCTAAATGGAAGTTTAATTTTTCCATTTGCCTCACTGAATCCGTTGATATGAAGACGTCCTTTCATCTTTTGAGCCTGATGAGCCAGATTGGGATTTTAAGTCCCCATTTAATTCTATTCATTAGGTTGATGATACTAAACCATTCGTGTATGAATGTGGTTGGACCAGTTGAGGGCGGGAGATGAAGGGGTTGAACGAGAGAGTTCGAGGGAGAAAGTGCCTATTATTTTATTTTCGTCTTTTGGAAAGTGAATCCGAAAAGAAATGTATCCTCCTCCCTTTTTTGGTGAGGATCATTGGGTGCCATTTCGAGACATTGACTTTACCTCGACTTCTGTGTCGGGGGTGGGGCCCCCGGGGAGGGGTAAAGGGGTAGGGGAGGTGTAGGTGGCAGGGATGGAGGAGGTCTCTGGATGGTTATCTGAATTGCGGTCTTGGCGCGAAGACAGGTTGTCCAATGGACCCCTTCATCTGGAGGGTTAAGCTGACATCCACTTAAAGTTTAGTAGGAGGAGGGGAAAACGAATACGTTTTGGGAAGAGTTAATGTGCTGCTGATATTAGCATGCGCAAATTCATTGCTAGGGAAATTTCGATGTAATTTGATCGGGATTTATCGAATGTCGTGAAAAAAATATATTATTATTATTATTAGCTACAACCCTAGTTGGAAAAGCAAGATGCCACAATATCTAGTGCTCTAACAGGGAAAATAGCCCAGTGAGTAAAGTAATTAAGGAAATGAAAAGGCTATACAGTGTATGAGAAGTAATGAATAAGAAAATCAACGTAGCTCTCTTATATACCTGTTTAACAAGAAATTATTTAGGTCGTGATCAAATTAAGATTTATTACCTTTTTTCTCCTGTCATTATGGAAATATCTTTAGCAAGTAGCTAATCCTTATTACCAATGTGGAGTATTATGTGAGGAACTAAGGAATATTCAGATTGCCTCAATATGTAGATATAGTCTTTATAGAATGTTTTCTATCTTATGTTAGATATTTTACTATGCATTCTCATAATTAGGCTAAATTACATATTAATTTTGCTGCTGCTCTCAACAGAGTCACAGATATAATCCTAGTAATTATTTTGATTAAATTTAGGAAAGAAAACTGATAATTCTAAGTCTTTTACTTGAATTTGAAACCTTTTTTTGATCTGCCATTATGCCAAAAGGTCAGAATATACAGTGAAACATGAATAAATATTTATTTGAGGCATATCACCTCTAAGGCAAGAGTTTTAAGTGATTTTATGCATAAAGTAATCAAATCTTCAACAACAAACATGGATGTACAGGATGTCGCTTCATTGCGGTAACAAAGGCAGATGTTCTGCAACTTAAAATGATATGAAGACACTCACATTTTACTACCTCTCTCAAATGGCATAATATCTGTTTCTTTGAAAGTAACAAGCCGCCACCTTTGGGATTTATGGGAATATGCATGACTTTGCCCCGTTTGCAATAACCTAGAGATATATGGCCTTCAAAATTTAATGGGATGTCTTCACGTATCTCAGGACTGTTTTGGTCTTCAATGGCATATTTTTGTGCAAATTTTACATTTGAATTTTGTTACCATATCCTTTGATACAGAAGGACTTGCATTTGGTTGGCAACGTGGCTGCTCTTTTCCTTTTCAACCACAGTGAACATTCATCTCATCTTGAAAGATTTGTAATTTTTTACAGTGAAACATTATTAGTTTGTTTAAATTTTCATGTAGTGCCATCATTTCTCTTTTGATAAGTCTCCCTTCACATAGTATCTTGATGTAATGTAAATTATCATTCACGATTTTCAGAGAATATAACTCTTCTCTCTCTCTCTCTCTCTCTCTCTCTCTCTCTCTCTCTCTCTCTCTCTCTCTCTCTCTCTCGTCGGACTCATTCCCTTTTTTTCTCATAACACGTTCATCTTTTGTAATATTCTCAGGTTACCCCTTTTGACTTTTTGTATCTTGACTTACAACCCTTTATTTGCACCTATTCTTTAAATTTCAATATTTCCCTTTTGTATTGTCTCTCCTTTTGTTTCTGCTCTCCTTCATTTGAGTCTAACAGTTTTCTTCAGTGCTGCTAAGGATTATTTTAGGTGGGATGTTTCATCATTGGTGTTATTATTTTACGACCCCTTTTTTAATCTTGCTAAGTTTTCCCCGAAGTATTCTGTCGTTTGAATAGATATTTTTTCGGTTAGAACCGAAGAATTAATCAATATCCTTTTCCCCTTTGTTCTCGAAAAATCTTATTAGACTTGCAAAGAAAACCCATTAATTCTTCTTCTTTGGGTGATTTTTCCTTTAAGAGGGATTTTTCATATTGTGATTTATACGAATCATCGTTTTTTTTTAATGCAATCCATGCAATATATCGCCGAATTTATACTACAAAGAAGATAATAAAGGTTGTCATGGGAGGGATATTGAGTTGCCAGCTGGTCCTTTGGCATCAGTTTTATCTTCGCTTACTTCCAGCCTCCACTTGCTAAACTCCCTCTCCATCTCTCAAAATAACCCCAACCCCTGATCTCTCTCTCTCTCTCTCTCTCTCTCTCTCTCTCTCTCTCTCTCTCTCTCTCTCTCTCTAAAAAGTTAATCTTTAGAGGCATGATTTAGCACGTAGAAATAAAGGTGGGAGAGACAAAATGCGTTGAAGGGGGTTGAGGAAGGATTTGAAGGAGAGCTTGGAATAGGATGGGGTGGGAGTGCGGGGTTGGCTGTTCATGATATGGAGGGAGCCTTGTAGAACATCTTCCCCTGTAAGATGTATTGCTCTAACTAGATCTGATCTAATTGATTGCTTTACGTACCCACCCACCCACCCTTCCTCTCCTCGACTGCTTTAATGCAGACAAGCGAGACGTGCTTCAATGTCG
>NC_090737.1:72588338-72590838 GCF_036898095.1 Palaemon carinicauda
TGGAGTTATTTTTGCCTGAAGAATTTTGAACCATCATGTTTCACCCGCATATAAGTAGAAATAAAAAAAAAAAGAGATAGATTGCATGGTTTACATTTTGTATACATTTATATGTATGGTAGTAAGGGGAAAATATAAAAAAAGGTTATTTATAATCTATATATTTCCAGTACTAACTCTTCGGGTTTTGGGATCGGCATTTTTTACAAGGAAGACTGATAATTGGTTTTTCTTATTTAACTGCAAATCTTCAGTTTGTAAATTATCCCTGCTCCTGGTAATGCCAGTGAAAAACTCTTGTCAACTGGTTTTAATGTATCCGATTTACCTTTTAGGCCATCAAGTAATTATGCATCTGTCTGTCCAAGCTTCTATGCATTCGTCCGCCCCCAAAATTTATCGCTTTTAACTTTAGACTTGACTTTTAAAATCATATACAAATAGGAATTCCTAATTTGGCACCTAAATGGATGAAGTCAATATGCGGAATAAGGTCAATTTCCAGGTCATGTAGAGATCAAAGGTCGCAGGATTTTGCACCAATGAGAGGATGCCTCGTGAACACATCTTTGTAACAGTTGTGGAGAGTATTGATTTGCTCACATTTTCTAAACATTAGAAATTTAATTGAAGGTATTTGATGTTTTGCCCATGCTGGTTGATTTCCTGTGTATAATTTAGTATGAAGACGATGGTTTCATTTATTTTTGTTTTATTTACAAGTCAAATAATCAGAAAAGTTTAAGTATTGTCTATTTTTCGTAGCCATATTTTTTCTCAGAAAACTTTGCTATTGGTGATTTTTTTGAACGGCATTTATGATAATCTGGAAGGAAAAAGGGTTTTGCATGAATGCATGTCTTTCGTGGATATTGTTGTTTTATTACTTTTGAAATATTCGAACAATTACTGTTAAGTTTTTTTTTACTTTTTGCTTGTTTTCTCTTTGAATTATATAGTCATGATCGTAAGTATGATTTGGGTTGCAATTTTCGTGGTATATTGTTAAACGTAATGTTATTACGTATTTCCCTATGTATTAATTTGAGAAGTGCGCCTATTTTCCCAATGTGTACCGATATGCGCAACATTGGGTTGTGCATATTTTTGCTTACACAGTATAATGGTTTTCATTGTTCATACTTTTGCAAACATACCGAACTGATGTGTGTAGTGCCTGATGAGCACTCGAACCGTTCATATCGGGAAATGGAAATCGAAAAGTTTATCGATCAGTGCATGGAGTTGTATTCACAGTTTGAAGGTATATTCACGCAAGGCTTCGGATTTGAGCCTTCTGTTGCTGCATCCTCCTCTCCCCCTCCTTTATTTTAAAGAGAGTAACTATATTTCAGATCAGTAAACGATGCGTATCGTATGGCAACCTTCAGATGTAATCCATCTGTTCCACTGCACATCATAGAAGAGTTTTGATATTTATATGTTTGGGATGAAAGACAAAGTTGACATAGGATGGCATATTTCAGAATAAATTTGATTGTTTTCACGGTTGGTTATCCTTGCCATGACTACTAAGGGGATTAGATCCAGTGAGGTCTAAGGGGAGGGGGGTTCTTTGGGTTTCAAATGTGGTAGATCAAAGTCTGAAGGCATGGCGTAATTACACACACACACAAACTCACACACACACACACACACACACACACACACATATATATATATATATATATATATATATATATATATATATATATATATATTAAAAACTTATCTTTGGAAAATGTAGGATTTAACATTAATGGAGAATACCTTAACAACTTAAGATTTGCAGATAACATAGTTCTGTTTATTGAGTCATGGGTGGAATTTCAAAAGATGATAGAAGATTTTAATAGAGAAAACAGAAATGTAGAGCTGAAAATTGATATGAGTAAAAATAAGATAATGTTCAATGAAAATGCAGGGAAACAATAAATGAAGGTTATAAATGAACCTCTAATGATTGTTAATGTATATATATACTTAGGATAGATAGTAAATGTTACCCCAGGACAAAAGACCGAAATTAAAAGTAAGCATATGCATAGGATAGAGAGCTTTTGGTAAAGAAAGTAAGATTACAAAAGGTAAAATGCCACACTCTCTAAAAGGAAAAGTATTTGATTAGATAGTCCTTCCAGTAATAACTTATGCATAAAAACTTGCACCCTCACTAAATCCTTAGAACATAAGCTAGTTACAACTCCATGAGCTATGGAAAGAATAATTATGGGATTGATACAAAGAGACAGAAAATGAGCAACATAGATTCGAGAGCAAACTAATGTAGAGGATATTCTAACAACATGTAAGAAAAAAAAATGGACATGGGCAGGGCATATAATGGGAATGAGAGTTGATATGTAGGCATTAAAAATAACAGAATGTGCAAAAGAAGCCGGGGAAAAGAAGGCGATGGATTCACAAACTAAGAAAATTTGCTGGCATAAACTGACAAAGAAAGACCATGAACAGACGGGAATGGAAGGACATGCCTGAG
>NC_090737.1:72598338-72610838 GCF_036898095.1 Palaemon carinicauda
AGGGGCTGGGAATGGCAGTCCAACAACTCGTCGACGTCTTCAGTCGTCATGTCGCCAAACCCGTCACCCCCAATTATGGCAGCCAACTGCACAGATTTCCGTATTGCAGAGTGTTGGATTTCCGACGGAGTAAATCCCTTGTCGTCGTAAACAATATCGGGCCACAGCTTCTTCCAGCTCGCATTTACAGTTGCAGGTTTCATCTCTTGAAGTGCCTTTTGAATATTCTGCAGGCACGTGGCTATGGTGTACTGCCGCCAGTACGCCTTCAAGTTGAAGTCTTCATCCTCGTCATCTTGGGCAGCATCCACACACGCAACGAGGTCCGCCAAGGTATTCTTCGTGTAGAGGGCCTTGAACGCCCTGATAACCCCCTGGTCCATTGGTTGAATTAATGACGTGGTGTTGGGTGGCAGGAACTCAACCTGAACGCCCTCACGCGACAGGTCAGTTGCGTGTCCACCAGCGTTATCCATAAGGAGAAGGATCTTGAATGGCAAGCCCTTCTCTAAGAGATATTCATGGACTTGCGGGATGAAACACTGGTGGAACCAGTTGGAGGTCAGCATCTTCGTAATCCATGCCTTTTGATTATGCATCCAGTACACGGGAAGGAGATTCTTATTTTTGTTTTTCAAAGCGCGAGGATTTTTCGACTTATAAATAAGCCCCGGCTTTAACAAAAATCCAGCAGCATTGCCACACATCACGAGGGTAACGCGATCCTTGAATGCCTTAAAGCCAGAGGCTTTGGCTTCCTCTTTGAACAGGAAAGTTCGCGACGGCATTCTCTTCCAAAACAAGCCGGTTTCATCCATATTAAACACTTGTTCCGGCTTGTATCCACCTTCAGCGATAATGTTCTTGAAAGTCTGGTTCACGTAAGTTTCAGCAGCGGCAGTGTCAGCGGAAGCAGACTCCCCATGCAGGGAAACGCTTTTCAGGGCGAAGCGTTTCTGAAACTTCGCGAACCATCCTTTGCTGGCGGAAAAACGTTGTTTCTGACGCTGGGAATCAGTGGAGGTCCCTGGTTGAGGATCATCTACATCATCATCTTCTTCAGCATGGTCGCCATCGTCGTCATGAGGTTCCTTTGCCGCAAAATTCTCATACAAGCTCAAAGCCTTTGTTCGGATGGTGTTCGTATCCAACGCTATGTTCTTCTTCCGACAGTCGGCAATCCACACAGCTAAAGCACCTTCCATGCGTACGATCGTTTTATTACGCGTTGTAACGACTCGCTTCGCTGATCTGCTAAAGGTGATTGCAGCAGTCTTTCTAATGTTCGCCTCGTCCTTCCTGATGTAGCGAACGGTGGATTCGTTGATGCCAAAATGGCGGCCGGCGGCCGCGTAACTTCTACCATCTTTTAACATGTCGAGAAGCGTAACCTTCTCAGCTATCGTCATCATTCTTCGGTGGCGTTTAGGCTCACTACCAGCCTTACTAGAAGCAGAACGCTTGGGAGCCATTGTAACAGAAAGTTCAACAAAAAGTTCAACTTAAAACAGTCGCACACAGCACAGATTCAACTTCACAAACTTAAGAACGTCTACTCAGCAATACGCGGAAAGAGAAAGTGAACGATGCAGTCCCGCGAGAACTCTGATGCTGCGGGTTGGAGATGCGGGCCAAACACCAATCACAGGCTAGATAACAAAACTTGAGTTTTGATTCGTCATCTATCAGCGCTTGAACCAATCACAACCCGTCTTATACAGTACTATGGTGCGTTGGTTACTCATAGAAGATGTCCCGCGCACACTGAACGTACGTAGATTAAGTACAATACCGTAATAATAATAAATAATGATAATAATACTGTACAGTAATAATAATAATAATAATGATTAATAATAATAACAATAATAATTTTATTAACAACAACAACAATAATAATAATAATAACAATAATAATAAAAATTTACGTACGTACGCTATTTTACGCCTCTCTCTCTCTCTCTCTCTCTCTCTCTCTCTCTCTCTCTCTCTCTCTCTCTCTCTCTCTCTCTCTCTCGTACGCTTACAGTACTTATTCGAAATGTGATTTTTGCAACAAAGAATATTATTGGATGCAGTACTGTACTACGTACGTATACATACAAAAGATTCATGGAAAAGAAGCACATCCATTACAGTACACACCATTCTAATATGGTATGACTGCATCTGATTTGCGTTTCATGTTCGATTTAATTTTACTACGTACTGAATTATCGTATGATCACATTCTCTTTTCGTGTTTTATTTCTTTCTGTGCTGAATTATATATCATATGTAATGCAATGAACAATCAGTAAGAGCAGATATTACTATAATTACAGTATTAATGGAATTACAGGTAACAAAATATCGTATTTGGTTATCTTCAGATTTCGCGGTATTTTCGAATTTTCCGGAAAATCCGCGATATGTATATATATATGGGTTATGGGAAAACCCCGCGAAGTGGTGAATCCGCGATTGTCGAACCGCGAAGTAGCGAGGGTTCACTGTATATATGTGTGTGTGTGTATATGTGTGTATATGTGTATATATATATATATATATATATATATATATATATATACATATATATATAAATATACATATATATATATATGTATATATATATATATATATATATATATATATATATATATATATATATATATATATATATATATATATATATATATATATATATATATACATATATATATAGTAAATAACTTAACTAATCTATTAATCGTTAGAGAAAAAAATCTTTATAATGCTAGAAGAGAGAAAGATCTACATTTGGTTCTGATTTATGTGAATTTAATGATAAGAATATACATTGATGTCTATTTTTTCTCTAGTTTCCATACAAGGTATCCCAGTGATCATTACTGTAGTTGCAACTGTTGTTTGTTATTTTTTATATTTTCCTTTGTTGTATCATCGGGGCTAGAGGTTGTTATTAGTATTTTCTATGATTGTTATCAAAGAATATTACCCCATCTGTTGCATTGATTTTATAAGGATTTTTCTGTATTCCTGTTATTGAGTTCTTTTCATCAGTACTTCTTTCACAAAGTACTCTCAATACTTCATTTTGTAAGAGAAAGGTACTCGTCATATTTCTTTTCTTATCATACATATTATAGTAGACATTCCTACGGATGACGTTTCAGGAGCTTCTGCTCCCATTCTCTTATTAGTGTACTGGTCGTTTACAGTGATTTATATCAAAACTTCTAGCATTCTGGAAGATCCTAAGTAAGTCGTTGGTGGAGTTCTTATCTCTGTTGCTCTTGGAGATTAGTCGAGTGAGCAGGTGTGGTAGCTTTATGAGGATTTTAGTTTAAGAGATAAGCTGGGACTGTCAGAAGCTGACTCTGGTAGGTGCGACTTCGTTATGGTAAAAACAACTTAGTGTGGGTGTCGCCCGCCTCGTGATTCCAAGGTATGGCTCACTATTTGACGACTTGGGCATTTGCTTAGGTTATCTTGGACAGGACTCTGGGACTTTAGAATTCATTCAACTCGGGTTTGTTTGGATGACGAATGGTCAATGGGCTGATGGTAAGAGAAACTATTCTTATATTGTGTTCAGTAATTGTTTCCTTTTCAAAATAGACTGCTTACAGGAAATGAAGGTTTTGGCTATCCGAGGCCTTGCCAATGATCGTAATGTTTTCAATAATGTGCTGGCGAGAATTTACTGGTTGTGGAATTAAAGGACTATTTTTTATGTGCTGAAAGGACTGCCTCTTTAAAAGAGAATTGTCGTCTTAGCTATGAAGGTGCAAGAACTGGGCATATTTACCAGTGGATGAAGTTTATCTACTTAAGAGGTTCTGTATAGGTGGAGGAGGGTGGTTTTTCAAAACAAGAATCCTAGTCCTTACTGTTTTATAATAAAGTACATATTCTAGGATCAAATTAAGGTCTATTACATTCCATTCTTCCGGAAAATTTTCTTGGCAGGATAATTGTTCTCCAGATGGTAGCTCTGCATTTGGTTCTTGTAATAGAGTATGGTTGTGCCATTTATGTAGTGCCTCACTGACCTCTTTTATTCGTTAGAGTATACATTAAGTTTACAAGAACTTGGAGACCATTCCCAGCTGTGTGCGAGTTTCTTTACATATAGAACAGTGAGTAATGGCCCATCGAATGAAGGACCTGATGATGTCGATCAAGGGAGGCATCCATTGGTAGTCAGCTTAAGTTTAAGGTTCAGACAGAATCACACTATTACAAGAAGGAAATGCACAGCTACCATTTAAATGATGAGAAAGCTGTCAAGAAGTTTTTTTTTTTTTTGAGAACGGGAATAACATGGACCCTAACACGACCCTAGACCATGTAGTTTATTATCAAACAGTAAGAACTATGAGTCTCATGAAAAATAAAACTCATCCCACTCGTGGAGGACCCCCAAAGAAGACATACTTGTTTACTGGTATATATCCCCAGTCCAGGAATTCCCTGGCACCAACATTGCTATGACAATGATGCGTATTTCATAGAAAATGTCCTTTCACATCCAGTAGGAGCCATAAAAAATGAAATCCTTCAATTCCACAGTCAATATGCTCTCGCCAGAGCCGTATTGATAACACTTCAATCATTGGCAATGGTTTTGATAGCTGGTGCTTTAATTTTTGGAAACAGTCCTTATTTTGAAATAGAACCTCAGCTGAATACAACACAAGAAAAGATTCTTTGCTATCTGCCCATTGGTCATCCGTCTCCCTAAGTAACCTGAGTCGAACAGTGCGTACACACCAAGTGCTCCACCATAGGCAGTTTAGCAAATAGCTGAGCTGTTAAATAGAGGGTCACACATTGGACCCTGGAATCGCTGTAGGTGAGTAACACTCACCCTATGTGGTTCATACCAAAATGGAGCTGCACCTACTCGAATCACTCTCTAACAATTCCAGGTTATCTCGTAGATGCCTGCCCTAGAATCGCTGATGGCACCCGTCACTCTGTCATACCTGGGACTTGCCATAACGTTGGCACATCTTTTTAGGCTTGGACTTCCATATGGCTGCCATACCTGCCTACTCGACCTAAGATAAGAGCTCCGCCCATTACCCACACATAATTAATAAGGTCACTTGGAACATTCCGAAATGCTGGAAAGTTTGGTATAAATAGGGACAGCCATTCCCAAAACATCGTTCTTAGGAATGCCGTACTAATATGTACGAATAAAAGCAAAGAATAAAATGACGAGTATCCTTCTCCTCTCACAGAATTAAAATAGCTCAAGTACTAAATGAATGATGCACTGACGATTAGAACATAATGAGAGGATGGGATTTTTTTTTTTTTTTATAGAATCTATGTAGCAGATGCAGCAATAACCTTTAATAAATCATGCCTGAAGGAGGAGATACTACCAAATTTTATAGTTACTCTTATTATAGCCGATATTATTGTTGTTGTTATGATTATGGTTATTGTTATTATTTTATGAATACTATTTGGATTTTTCTTGGTTTATAAGCAGGTTGAAAATAAGGGAAACGAAAATATGAGAAAAGAAAAATTCTGGAAAATTCCAAATTGGTTTCGCTACGTCTGGTCTTGCAATTAATTGGCCAATTAAAAGTTAAAGAAACGTGTACCTTACAATCGTAAACACGAGGGCAAATCTCTCTCTCTCTCTCTCTCTCTCTCTCTCTCTTTCTCTCTCTCTCTCTCTCTCTTTCTCTCTCTCTTAAATTTTGCAGGTGCTTTATATTGGGTGTATAATATTTGAAGTGATTATCAAATAAAGCTTCGGATAAGGTTCTGGAAACTAGTTTACCAATCGTCAATATTCGTATTGTCTTATATTTGCATACACGACTACATTATACAATGGTATTTTGTTTTAGATAACTTATACTTTTATGGTAACAAAGATAATTTTTTATCTTGCCCAGTGTTCTATAAGCTTATTTACTTTTGCCTTTTCTATTCATTCAAGTTTGTGATATGGTACATTCTTTGTTCATAATATTCTTTGTGTATGATTCACAAGTTTAGTTTGAATGTTAGGCTAACATTACTACTGACGTTTTATGGGTAATTGCAGGAACTGGTAAATTGACATAATATGAACTAGAAAATTTTGGCTCTAAAATGTATGCTTATTTTGTCAGTGAAGCATCTGAAATAACAAATTAGGAAAGCACACATCACTGAATTTAGAAATTGTTACGGACTCACAATCCCAAGACCCTATTGGACGTGACGGTGCCAATAGCGACCCTGGCAGACACGTTGCCAGATAACTCAATATAAATAAATGATATTGCCCATGAATTTATATAAAGTTTTTGTGCTTTTGTGACCATGGAATTTCCTTTAGACTTCTTTCCCAGTATTCTTTATACAGTATATATATATATATATATATATATATATATATATATATATATATATATATATATATATATATATATATATACATATATATATATATCTATATATATATACATATATATACTGTATATATATATAGGTTGTATATGTCAGTGTACAGCACTGTACATGTCTGCCACTTCTTAATAAATTCATACACCTTATTATCTTATTATTTCATCTCCTCCTCAGACAGACATGCATATACACACCTCACCAACATGTGTACCGACATGCGTGCATGTTATATATATATATATATATATATATATATATATATATATATATATATATATATGTGTGTGTGTGTGTGTGTATATAATATAATATATATATATATATATATATATATATATATATATATATATATATATATATATATATATATATATATATATATATATACATGAATATGTTTTTGTACGTGTATTTTCCCTTATCAATTTCATATTCCATTCATATAGCTCAATTGTATAGTTTAATGTCTGGAACTGTTTCAATTATAATATTTGTATATATGATAGTTTAGTGTATTAGTGACATACTGTATATATGTATGTATGTATGTGGAAATAATTTTGAATCTGTACAACAAACGTTAGTGTTAACTATATAAGCCTAAGCTGCATTTTAAAACAAAACACAAAATAGCGAGATGAAGAAGTCCGATCTTGTTATGATGACAAAGTTTTTTTTCGAAGACACTAATGTACCCCAGAAAGAAAATGTGTGACATCTACTTAGTGTTGTCAAGCTGTGACATAAATACGTTATAGTTATGTTTATGGGTTAAGAATATTAGCATCTGCAGATGTAATAGTTAATGCTTTCATACGATTAAACTTCTAAGGCTCCAAAAAGATATATGAGAGGAGCATCAAATTTAAGCAGAAGTTTATTATTATAGCAAATGGAAACTTTCAATGGAATTAAAGTGATAACGGGATGATGCAGTATTTATTGTTCATGATTTTGCAAGTCATCAAATGGTATGTTGGGACAAGACTCGGAAACTTTTGAAGGTAAGGAATAGAGGCCATTATTGCAGAGAAAAGTAGTAACGTTAACTGAAGCGTTTTGTAGTAGGACCGTCTAGTTACTGTTGAATCAGCTTTTGAAATGCGACCAAAAGGGAAAATATCTAAATTGATTATAAACCAGGGTACTGAAGGTCACTTGTCCGCCTTAAAAGAGGTTAATTCTGTTAATTTTGCAAATGAACAGTTAAACTTAAGATGAGTTAATTTAGGCTGATAGAATTGACTGATTAAAAGGCTAAATGAGTATAAAGTTTAGCTGGAAATGAAGGAAGTCTTAGACTGGCATAAAAAATGATCAAATAGTGGATCATGGAAAAGTAATAAAACTATTTATTAAAGAGTATCGCACGAAGAAGTACTAATCTTACCATGCTAATAAATATCACTAATTTTCAATCCACCTTTTATCAGGATCACCTTGTTATGGAAAGACATAATTTTGATATTCAAACTTTAAATGTATGCCTTCATAGATGTAAATATAACCTTCTTCATTGCAAAGAACCTGAAATAATCCTGTAACAATTCCCTCTACCATATTCATACTGTGAGCCTTCTTACATCCCATATATTTTAAAATGAAAGCCTAAAACGATGAGTTGTTATGCAAAGGTTTTTTGCCATTTCAAATTCTACTAATTTTCCTGTGTTTTCTTCGTTGTAAACTATTCTTTTAAGGGAAGATGGATAAATAGGATTTGAACAATGACGCGTTAAGTCTCCTTGCATCTTTATTCTTATCTATTTATGTTTTGGATGGAGGAATGAATGTAAGTCAGAGGAATGACAGATACTGGTGCATAGGTGTGGGGCCAGAAAATGTCTCATGAATGGAGTATGGAGTGAATAATGTTTTGTTATTGATACATATAAATTGGCGACTTGAAAAAGGGGCAGAAAAGTTTGAAAGTCTATCAGAAATGTAAATTGAAAATTGATATGAAAAAGTAGGCTATGAGGATAAAGGGGAGCCTGTGATGATAATGATAATTTATAAAGATTAATGTGTAAATCTAACTGATAATGGTAAAATAAAGGAAGTCTTTCATAGATTAAGTGAAGCAAGGCAAGTTACAGGTTTAGGCACAAATATCTTTGGAGACAAATATCAAAGGAAGTACAGTCATGAAAGGATTGTTGAGTGTATGAACTTCTTTGGATGTGAGTGCTACTGGTAAATGGATGAAAGATGTAACGTTGGAGTTTAGGAAATTTATTGGTTATACAGTAAATATTAAGTTAGAAGGGATGCAAGCATAAGAAGAGAAAAAATACATGAAAATAAAACTCAGAGAATTTTTTGGTGGACTGTTCACGTAAATAAAAATGAAGGAGGGTTGTCTGGCTAGAGAGGGCCAAGTTCAGAAGTATTGGAAGGAAGAGATATTGGAGGAGAAAGCCTTATATTCGAAAAACTCAAAAGTGCGGGAAAAGGTGAGTGTTGCACAAGAAAATGGGCTTATTAAGAAAGTCTTTTAAAATTTTCGGTGGCAGTCTATCCTTTGAAATACGTTAATTCATTTATTTTACCTTGTTTCGAATATTTTTCGCCAATCCGGTCTTCAGCTGCTTATTCTCATCTTAATTTGTTGGATAGAAATTCACGGTCTAAATTTATTATTCCTGACTAGATGTTAATCTCTGGTACCGTCGTTCAGTTAGTTCTATGCGTGTGGCATAAGATTTTTCATAATTTAGATCATCCATTGCACTCAGACCTTCAAAAAACTATACAGTTCTGTACGTAGTATTAAGTATAAAGTTAATTCTAACAACCATGGCTTCTACTTCACATAGTATTATGGAAGTTTCATAACAGCTATAGCCAGATTGTAGATTGAGCTTCCTAATCAGGCACTTGAAAAAGTGGAACTTGAGAACTTCAAACATTTTGTAAAAGTTTTTCTGTTGAACAGGTTGACATAAGTCTCGTTTAAAGTATCTATATATATATATATATATATATATATATATATATATATATATATATATATATATATATATATATGGCTAATCTATTTTAACGATATATATATATATATATATATATATATATATATATATATATATATGGCTAATCTATTTTAACGATATATATATATATATATATATATATATATATATATATATATATATATATATATATGTCATAATATATATATACTTATTTTAACTTATATATATGTTTATTTGCTTTACCGTTATTTCCTTTCTTCACTGGACCACTTTCCCTATGGGAACCCTTGGGCTTGTAGCATTCTGCATTTCCTAGAAGATTTGCAGCTTGGCTAGTAATAATACTGAAGATATGTCATAGAGTATATGTTTATATATACATGTGAAGGTATGTATATATAGTATATACCGTTATATATATATGTATATATGTATATATATATATATATGTATATATGTATATATATATATATATATATATATATATATAATCTTTAGTATCTTTGTAGTTATATAAAGTGTATACACACATACACACACACACACACACACATATATATATATATATATATATATATATATATATATGTATATATACATATTTATATATATGTATATATACATATTTATATATATGTATATATACATACATACATTCATATATATATATATATATATATATATATATATATATATATCTATGTATATGTATATATATATGTATATATATGTATACATAATATATATATATATATATATATATATATATATATATATATATATATATATATATATATATATATATGAGCAAAAATCAAGAAAGGTAGCACATAATGTGAATAAGATATGCATAAAGCTACAAAGGGAAAAACGTAAACTACTGTATATTGAAGCTAGTACAGTGCTATGCAAAAGTAAACAAATTGATCTCAGATTTTGGTAACTAATCGGTAATTAGCAACTAGAGCATACTGTGCTTCTGTTTCTTATATTGATGCGAAGATAATGTAAGTCCATTTAAACATAAAACTGTAAAATGTGATTTCACTATGCAAGGTTCAGTATATGCTAAATTTGTAAGGAAGGATAAAGGAAGACCTTTCGAATAATTCTGTTTTGATTTTTGTTTTTAGCTTTATTTCCAGAGACTTTCTTTCTCATTTATATTCCTTATGATTCGAATGTCGGTGTGTAGCAGTATACTAACTAAATGATAAAAATATAAGTTTGATGTTCACTAATTTCTATTTTTAAACAAGGAAGTCGTCAGATTATGAAAATTAGTATTTTTTATCATAATAATTTCTCTTTGGGTCACACAGACATTAGAACTGTCTAGCACCGTTGATCATCACTTGTTAGAGATGGATATATTTTACTGTCTGCAAGCTAGACAAGAAACTTCGATCTCATGACACTCTTTTGAATGCTCCAGTGAAATACTTTGAATCGAAATATCCTGTAGGGCTTAGCAGTCGCAAGTTGATAGTTTTTAAATGGCTAAAGCAATTTAGAGAAGATAAAGGTGGCGACAAATACCTTATCCAAATAGGCATAAGCTTAATTATTTTTGTGACATGTCTTATGTAGTTAGGTTATATTTTGGTAAACGTTTATTTATTCAAGCTTATAGGCTTCTTTGTTTGTAATTCGTATAAATCAAAAACTATTGAATTGAATATCATGAATTTATGTGGGATAATCTAATTAGATTTTGGGAATGATGGGGTCAAATATCAAGGACAAGGTAACGAAAAGGTTATAAACGCCTTTTTACTATATCGTGGCCAATTTGTATTTGATTTGCATGAAACGAGTACCAAAATGTGCATAATTCAATCGCCTATCTTGCGATTTGGAGAGATTGGGTCAAAGGTCAAGGTCAAGATTAAAAGCGGCGTTTTAGTATATCCTAGTTAAATTTATCCAATTTTTATGAAACTAGTGCCAAAATATGCATAATTCAATTACTTATCCGGTGATATACATGATCAAGATCAAGGTCACAGAAAGGTCAAAAACATGTTTTTGCCGTATCATGGTCAATTTTTATGTGATTTCCATGAAACTTGGTGGGATGAATAGCCCAAGGACATTTTGATTAGGTTTTGGGAGTAATTGTGGTCAAAGGTCTTGGTAACGAAAAGGCAAAATACGTCATTTTTGCTATATTATATTGGTAAATTCTTATCCGATTTGTATGAAACTAGTGCCAGACTGTACATACTTCAATTTCCTATCCTGCTGATTTGGAGTGATTTGGTCAAGGGTCAAGGCCAAGGTAAAAAAGTAAAACTTACTTTTGCTACATTGTGGTAAACTTACATCTGATCTGCATGAAACTACGTGCTAAAATGTGTATAATTCAATATAATATAGTAAAGTCCTTGCCCCTGTTATTAGCGGTTGGGGTTCAAAGGTCAGCTGGGTCAATGAACTTTTGCAAAAGCGCAGCTTTCGTCATTACGCGGCTATTCTTATCCGATTTGTTTGTATAACCATGGTAACAAAACTGGTGTTGGCGAAGGTATGCGCTCTACCGAGTGCCCGTTCTAGTTATTCTTTTTTTAATCTCTATGCAATCAGGTTTAGCCTTGTTAATTTTTGTGACTTCCCTTATGCAAATAGTCTGGGACAATTATTTAATTAGTCGTAGCCTTACCTATGCTGTGAAATGCTTTATGAAATTAGCCTGTCTTACGTGTTTTTGAAAATGTTTTAAGAAGTTAAAATCATTATCATTACTATTTTCATTATTATTATCATTATCACTATCATCATCATCATCATTATATTTATCATTATTATTATTATTATTATTATTATTATTATTATTATTATTATTATTATTACCAAGTTACAACCCTAGCTCGAAAAGCAGGATGCTATAAGCCCAAGAACTCAAACAAGGAAAAATAGCCAAGTGAGGAAAGGGAATGAGGAAATACATAAACTGCAAGAGAAGAAATTGATATTTTAAGATTACCAACAACGGTAAAATATATCTTTCATGACGAGACTTACGCTAGTCTGTTCAATATAAAAACATTCGCTGTAAGTTTGAACTTCTGAAATCCCAACGATTCAACTGCCTGATTAGGAAAATCATTCCATAAT
>NC_090737.1:72615838-72628338 GCF_036898095.1 Palaemon carinicauda
ATGTTTTCATAAATCTCTATTATGCTGCCCTAGGCCAGACCATATGTGTGATAATAGCTATGCAAATTCATAGGATCTTTCTCGCGTTATTTTTTCTAGTATGAAAAAGCATTATGTCCCATTAGGTATGATGATGGTTAGGCCTATTCATTTAAAAGGGTATTAAAATTAGATATACATTTTAAACAGGTATTGGAATTGAAAAGATGTTTCGGGGCTGGTCTTTGCCGCCATTTTATGTTAATATAAAGATAATTGAACTTAGTTTCTGTTATTTATAACTTTTATTCAGTTGTTTATCCATTCTCAGGTGAAATATAATTTTACGAAGATTTTTTTTGGAAGCTCCTATTAGCCCTTGCTTAATCAATCAGAAGTATTTTATATGAAATATATTCAATTGAGGGATTTTTTCCCCTTCAATCTAGTTTAAAACTGCTAAATATAAGTTAATCAGCAAATGGTTTATGGCATGCATAAGTATTAATTCAAAGGAAAGCATAAATTTTGGTTTGACATCACAACTTCAACTTTCACCGATTTGAAAAATTTTAAACTAACCGTTCAGGACACTTAAGGATATATATTCTCACGTTGTCTTTTTGGAATACATGAAATCAATGGGCCACCTATTAGGAAAAATTATCCCCGTCTGTGAATCCTGGTGTCCTTATCTTCATTAGAGGGGTAGGATGCACATTATTTTTAAAGGGTTATTGAATTCTTTAAATGTGGCAATTCTCTCTTAGTTTCCAACGAAGCAGGATGGGAAACATTCTGATAGTGAAAGAAAAATAAACCCTTGTGAGCTTCATGAGGCTAGAAGAGCTGTTTATATGATTGAAAGAAAAACTGCCGAGGACGTTTAAAGCAAAGGGCAATTTGATGATTGTAGATTATAGTTGATGTGGTAAAAGCAAAGCTTTTGGTCGAATATGTTGACAGGAGAGTAATCGGTTGGTTGGTCGTAAAAGTAAGTTTTAGATAATCCTGTGGCATGTCTGCGATAGTATATTTCTACTGAGGGAGTGCTGAGATTTTCAAAGGCAAATGCTTGTAGAGGATTTTATTTCAAGCTTGACATATTAGTAGATTTTGGGTAATGTTTACTGTAACCTTTATGTGACGCGTAAAATAAAAGGCCTATAAGAATTCATTCGGTTATAGATTATTTATTATTGAATGATTTAGCTGAAAATTTAATGGGTGACCCAACACATTTCTCCGTATCATAATAGATAAGTGTAAACTGTAATCGTTGGAAATCCGTTGAATTTTGTGGAATTTAAATTAATCCTGCTCACTGGCTTTTGGTACCGACAGAGGGATGTTTTAACCTCTTATTAATATAGTAGATAGCTTAGCTTGCTAGCTCCATTGGAATGAGCAGACAGGATACGCCATTAATTTCTTTGTTTCTTTATGCTTTCATCATTGGATTTGTTCCTTGTTATTGGTACGATAAATTACATGGAAATAAATTTCCCTGAATTCCTTGTATTACTTTCCGATATCGGTAAGTTCTCCCAGGTATGATTTGTGGCACAGTGGACTCGATATGTATTTTTAAGATACTTTAATGGCATTAAAAACCTTTAACTGTTTGAAGTACTGCTCGGGTAACATACTTTATTATATCGGTATGTTGTTGTTAAGCCTAAGATTTCTTCATACAGTTTGGTTTAGTGTACGGTATGTGTTTTTTGGATATAATCCTCTAGTTAAACTATTTCAGTTTCATCCAGATCATTTTGCAGCTAGACAAATAACGTTGTCTTTTATGTCATTAAAAAATATAAATTAACGATGAGAAGAATTATATCGTCTAAAGAGGTTTATAATTTTCATTCAGTTGAAAATTTCTTGGAAAAAATTCTTTTTAAAAATTGTACCATTGTGTATACTAGAGAAATAAAGTATTTTATATTTGATAAATTAGGATTTAAAGTTTTCTTCATTATCTACAAGATGCAAGCTTGAAAATAAAATAGTATTCACACAAGTAATGTTCAAACATTGAGTCAAAGTCATAGTAAGGCACCTTTATAGATTTTACGAATTTTTGGGAAAAGCTCGTGAATCATTTAGATTTTCTTGGATAACACTTTTTACGAGTGTAGCTCAAGATTACATTTTGATTTGTCTATCTATGGTTATCCGTTTCTACAGAAATTAATACTTCTATCTACAAGAAATCCTATTTGTGGAAATATGCAATGATTATATCGGGAAATAAAGGGCCAAACCCTACGAAGCAAAGTTAACGAACGTGGGCGTAACTGCTGTTAAAATATCTTCCAGGAATCGTTTTAGATTTATGGGTTGTCATGATGATTTATGCTTCCATCCGTATGATAAATGGTTAGACAATAGCATCAAGCACTTTCTTTAAATTGATTTGCCCAAAACCTAAGTCATATTTAGTAGGAAACTTTTGAAAGTTGAAGAAGCTGAATGTTTTCTGGTTTTGTGTGGAAATATCAGAGGTAAAAGTGAAGGCATGGTTGCATTTGATTTTCTTATTCAAAGAATAAGGTTATTGAAATGTAAATATTTCATTTCCTTATTAAAAAAAAAGTATAGAAAGAACGAATATTTACGTAAAACCCATAGTTTATTTAAAAGAAAAGAAAAAAAAAAAACAAAGATAAGGATTTACTTTCAGCTTCAGAAAACGTCTATTAAACATATTTAATAAGATCTATAATAAAGCAACAAGGTTTAGTCTTTTGTTTCTGTTAACTACATTTATAGTAACATATACAAATACTAGCGTTTATGACCCTTCAACAATGACGTCTATATAGTTAGATTTATATGCATACACACGCACCCACCTCTCACCAGGTTATGACTAGTTACTCTTCCCCCTACCCGAAGGACGGGGAGAGCTAAGCATTTGGAGCGTGACCGGAGAGAAATATATATATATATATATATATATATATATGTGTGTGTGTGTGTGTGTGTGTGTATGTATACGTATGTGTATATATATATATATATATATATATATATATATATATATATATAGTCAGACACTTGCTTTTTATTATATAAAGGAGATAGGAAATCAGATATAGACCTTCATAAGATAATGTTGCATTTCCCAATTTGTCAACAATAGGGACTAAAACGCTATAATGCTGTGTTCTTCAGTTGCAGTTTTTAGTCACCATACTTTCCTTCTAGATTTGGTAAACTTCTTTTCTTTATGCTTTGTTTTCTAATGTATTAAACAGATATATTTTCGAGCGTTTTCAACATAAGTGAATATCAAGTTCAGAGTTTGGCGTTAATTAACCCAATCTTCTTTCGAAGATTTACGTTTGCCTATACTTTTCAGAGTAGAATGCATACAAAAAAAAAAAAAAAAAAAAAAAAAAAAAAAAAAAAAAAAAAAAAAAAAAAAAAAAATTAATAAATAAAAAAATTAAAAAAGGGACAAAAACAACAACAAACATTAATCGTTTTAAATCAGGAAAAACGATAATCTTCATCTGTTCATCGGGGACGAAATATGACCTATATTTGACCTTAATAGTCTTCTGATTTTATTGTGGCTATATGACCGTAGCTTTAAAAGTTGAATGGTTTGGTGTATTTTTTCCTCCATTTTGATTGAAATTCTGCTGATTTTGACAAACTTAATTCGATAAGCAACTGAAGTGCCACTTAGTCGAAGATTTTTCTCTTTATTTACGGTTCCATAATTTTGGAAATAAAATGTTTTATTTTCTCATCTTAAATCTCCCTTTTTTGTCCGTATTTATTATGTTACAATGTATATTATTTTATCTCTTCTTAAAGACTTTTTTTTATATGAATTGGTCAAAATGACAATCATTTGTTTTGATTACTTTCTTACTTCAGATTTCTCTTTGATTTTTGTAATCAAAAGGCTTGTTACATTCAACGGATATTTATACTTTTCATATAAGATTAACAGATGAAAGTCGCGAACAAAGTGATTGTACCTCTCACACTATCTCTATTTTGTGTGTTGCTAAGAACAACCTGCGACTATAGTCCATTTCTTTTAGCGAGTCATATTTGCACCGACTCGTAGCGGTGTCCTTTTAGCTCGGAAAAGTTTCCTGATCGCTGATTGGTTGGACAAGATCATTCTAACCAATCAGCGACCAGGAAACTTTTCCAAGCTAAAAGGGCACCGTTGTGAGTCAGTGCAAATATGACTTGCTAAAAGAAATGGACTACAGGTCTTAACAGAAAGACGGGCTGGCCATGACTGGTTTATTCATGGCGTTTCACGCGACATTATAAGCGAACTTTTGGTGGGTCATATTGCAGGGGATATGCAGGTTTTAGGCAATCAATGAAGACTCAGATTTCTTTGCCATGAATGTTAATCAAGAAAGCCTTCGGCTTGCGATGGATAGCAAGGAAAGGGCCCGTTTAAGGGGGGTGTTATGGGGTGTCAGCTGTGACTTTAAAGGCCGATTCACACGACCCGTTTTCTTTCCGACAGGCAGGCCGCCGTTTAAGCAGCGTCTAGGTTTCTTACGTGTATTCAAATACAACTGTTCACACGACCCGTCAGGTTGACGGCGGCCAACGGTTGTCAGGCATCTGAGTCGGCTCGGCTTTCTTCCTAAGAAACCCGGCTGGTTTGACTGCCGTTAGCAACCCAACCAACGGGTGGATGATGGTTCATGTGAACGAGGACCCGTATTGTACTCGTTCGTTTCCTGGCCTGCAACCTTGACTTTTCCTCATAGAGTGTACAGTTAGTTCATTCTTGACAGTTGACACCATGGATGAAAGTTAATTGAACTTGTGTGAGGGTATGAGGAGTTGTTTGACATGAAAAATTTTCTTTGTGAAGTAACAAAATTTGTTTTTAGAGATGAGAGCTAGGAATCTAAGTAAACAATGAAAACCACACCGTGGTAAACAGATAGGGAACGTCTCGTGTGAATGCACATTTCGACGGCATTTAGCCAACGGCCTGTCGGAAAGAAAACGGGTCATGTGAATCGGCCTGTCGGTGTGCACAAAGACTTGTGTTGTGGTGTTTAGATTTTTCGTAATATGTAGTCTCGCTGGGGCTTGTAAGCCTGGAATCAGGGAGTAAATTTCTCGACAACGTACGTAGGTGCTAGAGATTGTTGGAGGAGGTTGCTGACTAAAAAGAATTCCGCAGGGACGACCAACGGGTCGCTATATACCCTTTCAGCTGCTGAGACATCCAGGCCGTACTTAGGAGTGGTCCTTAATCCAAGGAGGACCCAGGAAGCTGAGTAAACCAGTTGGAGCCATTACAGCGAGGCATGAAAGCTGCTTTGAGGGTGTGATGAAAGTGTCCAACCATTCCGTTGGCTGCAGGATTGTAGGCGGTTGTCTAATGTAGGTGATGTCTAGTTAACTAGTTTAGCTTTTTGATCTCGTGAAATTAAAGCTCTCTTTATGCACCTTGATGCTTATGGAGGTGTAGACCCAACTGGTATTTCTCCTTTGTTTTTTATAAAGACTGCAGATTTCTTAGCTCCGAAGTTATCTGTTATTATGTGCAAGTTAGCAAAAACAGATTCTTTTAGCACTTGCTGGAGAATTGGTAATGTTACTCCATTATGTAATTGCATTTGTGGTAGCTCAAGTTCTGCTGTTTACCGCCCAATTTTCATAACTTCCATATCATTTAAAGTTTTTGAACGTCTTTTGGCAAAACGTCTATGCAGATTTGCTGAAAGTAATCATCTGCTTCCTAGTTTGCAATTTGGCTTTTGTGAAAGCCTTGGAGCATGTGATGTCCTTAAAATCACCAATGTCGTACAGAAATCCTTTGATTTTGGTCAGGTAGATCGTATTTTTGGCCTTGATTTTAGTGCTGCCTTTGACCATGTTAATCATGAGGCTCTTGTTTTCAAACTCAAAACAATCTATTCTGAAAATTGTCGTAATTCTTTCATTCTGCCTTGTTTCAGGTATTGTTCTCCTGTCTGGTATTCAGCTGGCGATTCTTATCTTAATTTGTTGTAAAGGAACTTGAGGTCTTATTAGATTTCTTATTCCTGATCTAGATATTAATCTCTGCCACCGTTGTTCAATTAGTTCGTTATGCATGTTGCATAAAATTTTTCATAATTCTGACCATCCTTTGCAGTCAGCTCTTCCCGGACAGTACCATCCTGTCGTAATACTAGGTATGCAGCTAATTCTAATATTCCTGCTTTCTCCATCATATGGCTCAGTAATACACAGTATTCTAGAAGTTTTATTCCACCTGTTAGATCGATTGAACTACAAAAGTTCAAACTTGTAGCAATTGTATTTATGTCGAACAAGCTACGATATGTCAATTTTTCCATGGGGATGGCTTCTACTACATTAATGTGAATGTGCGCAAAATGTCACTGAGGTTGAGGAAAGGTGCCCACTCCTGAATCCATGTGACGATATACTTTTGAAGTTTGGCATGAAGTACAGGTACACACCTAATCCCTAGCATCCTTAACATCCTCAGTAATGCCCTGTCAAATGAACTTCGTTTTCAATAGCTGGGCAGTAGATCGACGCGAGGAATGTGAGAGACCATGGGGGCAGGTATCCACAGGCATGGCCTGCCAGTACTGACGTCACAGAGGAGGGTGGCATTGGAATCGTCAAGGGGGACGTCTATCTAATGGAGGGATGTGCAGGATGTCCTGCAGTCTTGGTACTTTGGATCTTTTTGTTGGGATTCTGGCAAAGCCTTTTAATCCATTCCCTGGCAAATGGAATCCAATGTGTTTCTTGACAGGGCTCAGCAACGCGATTCATTTTCCTAAGGACGTGGGGAAGGATGCAATTGTGTTTAGCCACGGAGGGTGGGAGATTTCAGCATTGACAGGCAGGCGTACCAGTCATCAGACTGTCAACTGAAGGTGTGCATGAGGTGTACATGTGGTCCGTGCTAATGATGAAGGGCGTGCCCTCTTAGAAGTGTCGAAATTGATGGATATCCATATGCACCACCAGCAATTCATGGTTGAAGGTAGAGTAGCCAGATTCCACCTTGGGGAGTTTTCTACTGAAGAAGGCCAGTGGGCGTAGCGAGCCGTGGATCACTTGTTCAAGTACTGCGCCAATTGCAACGTCACTGGTATTGGAAGAGAGAAGGAGAGGGGCAAGTGGCATGGGACAAGTATGAGCAGTAGCAGTTGACCGGGAATTCTTTGCTTTGTATAAGGCCGCTTCTTGATGGAAAACCCACTTCAGGTCTTTTGGCTTGCTCTTAAGAGAGGCATAAAGTGGGGAGGGGGGGGGGGGGAGGCAGGAGTGGCGGCGATGGCTGGCAAGAACTAGTGATAATAGTTTATCATGCCCAAGAATTCTTGCAGTGCTTTGATGGTCGAGGGGATTGGGAACTTCTGAACCCCTGATACCTTCTCAGGAAGAGGATGGATGCCTTCAGGAGCAATTCGGTGCCCTAAGAACGATATTTCGTTGTTGTTGCCAAAGGTACACTTGATGTAGCGGACTACAAGGGCGTTCAGTTGTAGGGGGTTAAGAACGATATATGGTGTATGGAAGTATTCCTTTTTTGAGGAAAGAACACAAATATGTCATCCACATAACATATGCAGTGGGAGAAGTTCCCTAAGATGCCATCCATGAGGCATTGAAAAGTGGCCCGAGTATTAAGGCCAAAACAGGAGTAAATTGAATGTGTATGTGTCAAAGGGGGCGGTGATGGCAGTCTTGGGGATGTCTTCTGGGTTCATGGGTGCCTGATGCCCTTTCAGGAGGTTAAGAGTGGAGAACACCTTCGCCTTGTGCAAGTAGGAAATAACGTCGGTGATGTTTGGGAGTGGATAGTGATCTGGTTCTATCTGCATGTTGAGACACATGTAATCCACACAAAGGTGGAGGTAGCCATCCTTCCTTAGGACGATGTGTAGGGGTGACCGTAATGGGCCTGAGGCCTTTTGACAAAGGCCCATTTCTTCCATTTTAGCAAACGTTTGTTTTGCAGCTGCTAAAGGATCCGGGGCCAAATGCCTTAAATTGGAAAACACTGTGCGCCCTATTGTCTTGATATGGTGATAAAAACCAGGCTTAGCAGGAACAATGGGTGTTTGGCGACGTTCTAGTCGGAAGACTTCTGGGTGGGCATCCATGGATGCTCTGATGAGGAGTGCGAGGTTGGAGGGGGCTGCTTGAAGAGGTGTTGACGAGTATGAGTTTGCATTGACTAGACATTGATGTGCCACATCAATCAGGAAGTGGAAATTGGTGAGGAAATCCACACTGATTATTGGCAATGTTACATTGGCAACGAGAACCTCAGAACTGCCAATGGTACTTGGTGTTCCCAAATGATAGTGTTAGTGTCTTGTACCCGTGGGTGAGGATCTTAGATCCGTTGGCAGATACCAGGCAGACGTCAGCAGTCTTAGAGCAGATACCAGGCAGATGTCAGCAGTCTTAGAGCAGATACCAGGCAGACGTCAGCAGTCTTAGAGCAGATACCAGGCAGACGTCAGCAGTCTTAGAATGACTACATGTCCTGCAGAGTGACATTGGTAGAAGGGAACTGCAAGCACCAGTGTCTACCAAAAACCACACATCAGTACCTGCGTCATGTAAAATAAAGATTAGTGACAGGGGAGGCCACTGTTACAAGGATCTTAGATCCGTTGGCAGATACCAGGCTGACGTCAGCAGTCTTAGAGCAGATACCAGGCAGACGTCAGCAGTCTTAGAATGACTACGACATGTCCTGCAGAGTGACATTGGTAGAAGGGAACTGCAAGCACCAGTGTCTACCAAACACCACACATCAATACCTGCATCATGTAAAATAGAGATTAGTGACAGGGGAGGCCACTGCTACAAGTGATGACCTACTTACAAGTTTTTTGGCCACTAACAATCATCTACACATTTCTTTGGAGGCGCCCCAAATCTGGAGTGGTAGTAGTATAACTGCGGCCGAATTCATTGGTTGGGGTGTGAGCAAGACTTGGGATATGTGGGTGGTGGGCGGCTTTGTCGCCGCTCTGGCATGTTACGGGGTGGGAGTCAGTGTCCCAACTCATTCACGTCAGCTTAGGTCGGTTTTGAATGGTTGTTGTCTTCTTCAGGAGTGGAGGCATTGATGGAGGTCTTGAAGGTGGTGAAGTGGCTGTCCATAAGAGCATTGACTTTGGTTATTAGGTCCTTCATGGTCAAGGTACGACATCGGGGATGGCAGTCCATACAGGTTCTGTTAGGCGTACCCAAAGGGCAGGAGGTAGGTTCACTTTCCGAGGCGAGTGATGCTGATCATTTTCCTGAGGACGAGCAAAGCCTTTTGATCCCCCAATGGTCATTGAGAGCGCTGAAAAAGCTTGGCTATACGGGCGGATGGTGATGGTGAGTATTGCTCCAGGAGGTATGTTTTGAGGGTGTCATATACTCTTGGGATACTCCTTGGGTGCAAAGGCAGTCACAGATTTCCGTGAGGACAAAGTCTGCTTTGCTGCTTGAGCGAGTGACACCCTTGATGTGAAACTGACCTTCAGCGTGCTAAACCAGGCAAAGGCTTCTCTACTGGCAAAGGGGGACAATTTCATCGATGGGACATGGATAGGAGAGTGGCATCATCAAAGTGTAGGGGCAGCAGTGAGTGGGAAGGTTTTGGGCAACCGATCACTCTGGGGTCACCAATGTAGCAATCTGCAACTGGGTCTTACTAGAAACATGGGCTGGGAATGACTAGCTTATTAACAGGAGATCACATCTTATATACAAACAGTTGAGGATAACAATGGCACAAAAAATTTAACAATATGAAACATGCAACGGCAAGCTTAAGCAGGTTTTTCTAATATCTGAGAGAGAGAGAGAGAGAGAGAGAGAGAGAGAGAGAGAGAGAGAGAGATAGTAATCACATTAATATATATGAGCAGGTATGAAATACACTTGCATTACAGTAGTATTACATGATATTTTTAACTTGAATGATTGCACACAGTAAACATTATATGTTACTTTTTTCACTTATGGATGTTTGCTTTCTTCCCATTCTTATAATTGTTGCCTATATTTCATTCTTTTTATATTCTTTTAATTTTCTAATACATCAAATTCCAATTCCTAGTTATCTCCGTCAAGGAGGTTATGTGATAGTCTGTTTATCTATCCGTCTGTTTGTCCGTGGAAAGGATTATGTCCAAACTACTCGACGGTATTTGCCGAAATTTTCACTATGAATAGATCTTAGGTCATGAACAATCCCATTAAAATTTGGAGATGATACGGATCCGGATTTTAGATCAGGATTTATCGCCATTTTAAAGATAATGTCAAAACTACTCGACGGATTTTGACGGAATTTTCACCACAGGTCATGGACGACCGCATTAAGTTTTGGAGGTGATTCGTTACCGGGTTCGGATTCAAGATCCGGATTTGCATTTTTCGCCATTTTAAAGATAATATTAGTCTAAGTAAATTGACGGATTTTAAAGAAATTACCACCTCGGATAGATCTTAGGCCATGGATGACTCCAATAACCTTTGTCGGAGGTCAGAAATCTCTGATTGCTCTTGTCAAAACAGTAAATAAGAATTTTTTGTTGTTGCTTGTTGTCTTTTCCTGGGACACTAGTTTGCCAAAAATCCATTGTTGAATTTTCATTCAACAATAGATTTTTGGCAAACTAGTGTTCAAAAGATCCTAAAGAAGTGATAAAGAGATATAGTTAGCGGAAGGCACTGTAGTTTTCTTGTTGGTAAGTGAATGGAGCTTTGTGTTTTATTATAGAAAAGAAGATTACTATATGGAATTTCAATCTTATATTGGTGTCGGCACATCGACAAGGCTTGCCAGTAACGAATTTTCATGACATAGACTAGATGCCAACCTTCCAAAACACTACCATCGTTTGCGGTTTTAGACTAGGAGAATTAACTTGAATCATCCTTGATAATTAAAATGAATTATGTATTTCATTTACAATTGATTTCGATAGTTAATGCTGCGTCCATGCAGTACAAATGGTATAACAGTTTTAAGTTCCGAATAAAATTTTAATTTTGATTTAAATTGATGTTGGTTTATCATTAAATATACTTCTGGAAGTTGACAGATCATAAAACATTAATTAATTACCGTACTTCGACGCTTACAAAAGTTTTTTTTTTTTTTTTTTTTTTAACGAGTGTTTTACGAATATGAAAATAACCCCAAATAGTGTAGGAAATGCGTTTCATTTAATTATGATTTAAATTGACGTTGGTTTATCATCAAATATACTTCTGGAAGTTGATAGATCATAAAACACTTCTAAAAGTGAAGTGAAGTGAAATTAACGTTTCCAGTATCTGGTGAAAGTACTTTGTGTTGTAACATAGTCCGTGCATTAGCCATTTAATAGATCTTGTAGTTGCTCGAGGGTATGTGAGACTGTCGCTGCGTATTTTTCTCTGCTACCGTTTATTTACGTTTCCTACACTATTTCATATTTTGTACAATATGAACGAAATGAATATATTTGAAGCTGTTTCTTGATTACTTGTTATCCATGGCGTTACTCTGAGATTCTTTATAAGCTATGCTGATTAGTTTGAGGAGAACCCTTAATCCGGGTTATTGAAATCAATTTTTCCTTTGCATGTCTACCTTGATTATATTTTTTATTATAGTTTAATGTTAAGTGCGTTATAGGGGCATGCATCAGTACCAGAACTAGTGAGATGAAAATGTTTGTACTCGTTTAAGTTGCTTTAGTTTGTGATAGGCGACACAAATATTTAGTGACACTCCGTTTTACCCCTGTTCCCAAAAGCAGTGTTATTTTGGTAGAAATATACGTTGCATTAAAAATACTCTGTATATTTCGTTAGGTATTTTTGACAGAGTGCATTGGGTGGCGGGAGCATCCACGTCGGTAACAACACTTAACAATAGTAATCTATTTCAACATCAAATATCACATCAATTATTATTACAAAGGTCTATATAGAGCGTTGCATCGCGTGGTACACAATCAAGGTGATCAAAAGTATATTCAAGGATCATTTGTAAACAACTTTTCTGTCGATATTGTAAACAGTGGGGACAAATACTATTGATTATTCAATGTTAACGCTTAGATACGCATATTGGGGGCCAATAATGGAACATCGAATCTTAACTTTATGAGCTTTGTTTATTCTTTGCTGAATTTCTACTTCAACACAAGTAATGGAATCATGATGAACATAACAATGGTTGATGTAGAAAAAGAAAATAGGTAAACTATCATAAAAAAACACTAGTCATATGGTCTTCATTCCATGACGTCGGCGTTGATCTATGATGAGAGCGGAGGAGGTATTGATAAAAGGACAGCTCCCTAACAACTAACTTTATTCCAGGGACAACACATGTAATTATAGTCTCCGGAGGGGTCAACAATTGCATGTTTACAGTCAACAGTTTCTATCGTTATTATTATTATTACTATTATTATTATTGCAAGCCAAACTACAACCCCAATGAAAAAACAGGATGTTATAATCCCAAGATCTCC